>NC_057797.1:549659804-549959804 GCF_018294505.1 Triticum aestivum | reverse complement strand
ACTTATGCCGCTTAGAGCGAGGGGCCGGCCCTGTCCGGCTTAAAGGCGTGTATCGCGCCCCGAATTTAGCCTTCCGAATACCAGGGGCTTCGCCGAAATTTAAAATTATAGAATTCTATGGCTAAGTGAGAGTGATAAAGCATTATTAGTCCGGTTGCCTTGTTCGCTGTGCTGAGCACCTCCCTCGAAGGACCCAAACATGGGAACAGGAGTGCTCAGGTTTATCCCGAACACCCCAACACTCGTGGCATGGGGGAAGAAGCCGAGGACTAGCCATCTCTTAGATTGGATAAACAGCCAAACTGAAGGTAATATTTTAAAATCAAACAAGCGTTGCATAGCGCATATGAGACAAGTTTTCATAAATACAGGACAAAACGAGCAAGTCTCATTCAAATATTACATCTTTTGAACACTCATCCGCGATGAGACGGGCACCCGGCAGAACACCCTCGTAGTACATCTCGGGGTGGCGGTGCTCCTTGCCCTCCGGCGGCCCCTCCTTGATCAGCTTCACGGCGTCTAGCTTGACCCACTGCAATTTCACACGGGCGAAAGCCCGGCGTGCACCTTCAATGCAAACAGATCGCTTGATGACCTCCAGCCGCGGCAGGCATCCACAAGCCGCTTCACCAAGCCGAAGAAGCTATTCGGAAGGGCGTCACCAGGCCACAGCCGGATTATAAAGCTCTTCATGGCCCGATCGGCTGCCTTATGTAGCTCGACCATCTGCTTCAGCTAGTCGCTCATTGGCACCGGGTGTTCGGCCTCAGCATACTGAGACCAGAACAACTTCTCCGTTGAGCTTCCATCCCCGGCCTGGTAAAATTGTGCGGCATCGGACATGCTGCGGGGCAAATATGCAAATGCTCCTGGAGAGCTCCAGATTCGGGTATGTAATCGGTAATTTACTTTTACATGCTTGCTTTGCATATAGAAAGCCTTACCCGCCGCTACCTTCTTCATCGCGTTAATCTCTTGGAGAGCCTTTTGGGCTTCGGCCTTGGCACTTTTTACGCTCTCGAGGGCCGCGGCAAACTTAGACTCCCGCGTCTTTGAGTCAAGCTCCAATGCCTCGTGCTTCGCCACGAGAGCCTGGAGCTCTTGCTGCACCTCGCCCACCCGAGCCTTGTGCTTCTCTCACTCGGCATGCTCCTTGGCCGCTTTATCTTCGGCCTTGGTTAGCGCTTGCTTCAGGGTCGCCACCTCGGTCGTGGCCCCTGGCAAATATATGATGATCCTGTCATTTTGCAATCACATCTTCTTTTATATATACATATCTATAGACATGGTATTACTTACCCTTGTTCTCCTCGAGCTGCCTCTTAGCAAGGCCGAGCTCTTTCCTGGACACATCGAGGTCCTGCTTCAGTACGGCGACCTCCGCAGTCAGTGCGGCGGACGCCAGCAGCAAAGCCTGCATATGCATATTGACATACTTATATTAGACTCCTGTGATATTATTTGATCCTCTGTTCGGCTTTTCTTTGTGAACACCGAACAAAGCATCAGGGGCTACTGTCTATGCGGTAATATTTCTACTACATTTTAAAACACTTACCTCAAAGCCTGTTAGAAGGCTGGCACAGGCTTCAGTCAATCCGCTCTTGGCGGACTGAACCTTCTGGATCACCGCACTCATGATAGTGCAGTGCTCCTCGTCGATGGAAGCGCTGCGAAGCGCTTCCAGCAGATTGTCCAGCCCCTCTGGATGGACAGATGTCACCGGCACAGGCGTCTTGCCTCTCTTAGAAGGAGGCCGCCTGCCCGAGCCCGGAACCGCTGGAGGGTCCGGCGCGGTGTTCGGCTGAGGGCCGAACTCGGAGCTCTCAAGGGCCCCATCCCCTCGGCTCCCGGAGTCCGGAAGGTCGCCTTGAGGTGCCTCCAGGACTGTCTCCCCTCGACCCGGTGCCTCTTGAGACAGCACCTCGGCGTCGTCAGCAGGATGAGGGGAGGTGGCGATCGGGACTGGATCGCTATCTCATGATACATCAATGCTGGTTCGCGGCGGCCTGCATAATCGTGTTCGGCGTTAGGGAAAGAAGTGCGACAAAGGAATGCTACGAGTTACTCTGGTATCTAAATACTTACGATCTCCCCAGGGGCTTGGCCCTGGGCAACCACTCGTCTTCGTCGGCGGCGGTGGAGCTGTCCGGAAGGAGATTCCTTCTCTTCTTGGACCCTTCCCCCCCCCCCCCAGTTAGGGCGGCCTTCCTTTTCTTATCTACCCCTGCAAGAGGGGGAGCATCTTCTTCTTCCTCGTCTTCGGGAGCGGAGTGCACCGCAGAGTCATCGGACGATGAGTCCGACGATGCCTGGCGTCAGTAACTCTTTCGGGTTCCCTTGGCCTTCTTGGTCTTCTCCGGCAACGTATAAGGAGCCGGAGTCAGCATCTTCGCCAGAAGAGCCTCTGCTGGGCCTTCGGGCAAAGGAGCCGGACAATTGATCTATCCGGCCGTCTCCTGCTAGTCCTGTCAAAGGCACAGGAGTTTAGATCCCGCATGGAGTCAACCTATAAAAAATAAGTATACTGCGAGAGGTAAAGTAGCTTACCGCTTTGGCTTGGCGCTTCGCGCTGAATCCACGATCCTCAGTAATGGGAGGGGGGACCTCGGCGCTTTTGAACAGCACCCTCCAGGCATCTTCGTGAGTTGTGTCGAAAAGCCTGTTCAGAGTTCGGTGCCACGCCGGGTCGAACTCCCACAAGTTGAACTCCCGTTGTTGGCACGGGAGAATCCGGCGGTGGAGCATGACCTAGACCACGTTGACAAGTTTGAGCTTCTTGTTCACCATGTTTTGAATACATGTTTGGAGTCCGGTCAGCTCTTTTGAACTACCCCGGGACAGGCCCTTCTCTTTCCAGGAGGTAGGCCGCGTGGGCATGCCAGATCGGAACTCGGGGGCCGCTGCCCATATGGGGTCGCACGTCTCGGTGATGTAGAACCACCCCGATTGCCACCCCTTTTTGGTTTACACAAAGGAGCCCTCGAGCCATGTTACGTCGGGCATCTTGCCCACCATGGCGCCTCCACACTCCGCCTGGCGGCCGCCCACCACCTTTGGCTTGACATTGAAGGTCTTCAACCATAAGCCGAAGTGGGGCTTGATGCGTAGGAAGGCCTCGCACACGACGATAAACGCCGATATGTTGAGGATGAAGTTCGGGGCCAGATCGTGGAAATCAAGGCCGTAATAGAACATGAACCCCCAGACGAATGGATGGAGAGGGAATCCCAGTCCGTGGAGGAAATGGGTGAGGAATACTACCCTCTCATGGGGCCTGGGGGTGGGGATGAGCCGCCCCTCATCTGGGAGCCGGTGCGCGATGTCGTCGGGCGGGTATCCGACTCTCCTCAGTTTCTTGATGTCTCCCTCCGTGACGGAGGAGACCATCCACCTTCCTCCCGCTCCGGACATGGTTGGAGAAGATTGATGTGGGAAGTGTGGACTTGGGCGCTAGAGCTCAAGTGTGCGAAAACGGATGAGCAAAGGAGGAAGAAGGCGTGGATAGGAAGGTGAATCCTTATCCTTTTATATGGGCGGACGAAACTAGGCGTTCCCACTTGCCTGGTAAAGCTCGCTTATCCACCAAGTGCTGTAACTGATGGCGCGGTTGGGTTACCCACGCCCGTATTGATGAGAATCCCGTAATAAGGGGACACGATCTCTGCTTTGACAAGACGTGTCAAAAAACTGCCTCGTGTTATGTGCGGGGCTGGTTAAAGGGAACAGTTCGAATAATCACCAGGCCATGACATAACGTCATACTGTCAAGACAAGTCAGCAAATTAGAATTGTGAAAATATTATTCTCTCTATGGTGGTATGTGGAACTTATTTTGCAGGGTCGGACACTATCCTCGTTTTCAAGTGCTTCAGTGATGTATTCGGAGAAGGAACCTACCTTGCAATGCCGAAGACAATACTGCGTGCCGGATTCATCGTCATTGAAGCCTGGTTCAGGGGCTACTGAGGGAGTCCTGGATTAGGGGGTCTCCGGACAGCCGAACTATCTCGATTGGACGGACTGTTAGACTATGAAGATACAAGATTGAAGACTTCGTCTCGTGTCCGGATGGGACTCTAATTGGCGTGGAAAGCAAGCTAGGCAATACGGATATGGATATCTCCTCCTTTGTAACCGACCTTGTGCAACCCTAACCCTCTCCGGTGTCTATATAAACCGAAGGGTTTTAGTCCGTAGGACAACAACCACAACATACAATCATACCATAGGCTAGCTTCTAGGGTTTGGCCTGTCTGATCTCGTGGTAGATCTACTCTTGTACTACCCATATCATCAATATTAATCAAGCAGGATGTAGGGTTTTACATCCATCAAGAAGCCCGAACCTGGGTAAAACATCGTGTCCCCTGCCTCCTGTTACCATCCGGCCTAGACGCACAGTTCGGGACCCCCTACCCGAGATCCGCCGGTTTTGACACTGACACTGAGGTAACCAAGGAGTTGGACTCCCTTGGAGACATCTTTGGCATGCTCATCGAAAACTACTACAACAACATGAAGAAGAAGATCACCAACGATGAACACAGGCGCTGGGCCACCCTGCCTCTGTCCATGAGGCACATCAAGTACGCGGCAAAGGACGCCTACGCAGCGTACGAGATATGGAACCACATCATCCTCACCCTGGAAGGGCTTCACCATGCAATGCTGGAGAAGGAGGAGCCCCCTAAGAAGCGAGCCAGGAGCAGCGGGGGATGGGGAGATGCTAACTGGTGAAGAAGAAGACAGTGCCGGCCATGAGCCAACAATGCTAGCGTCGTTTTAGATTTATCATCAAATTTGCTTTTTGTTGTTTGCTTATGTATCGTTAGTTTTCTTGCGATCATTTGCTTTTGCTGAACTTAGTTGGCTTGTCATGCAGAATCACTTGTAATGATGAACTTTGATTATGTTAGGTTGCTTTCTGTTGAACTTAGTTTGCTGGTGATGAACATGTCATACAAAATTCTTGTGATCATTTGTTTTCGGTTATTTTCTTATCTATCATTAGATTCTAGCAGTGCACAAAATAGACGAAAATGCAGTGCGCAAATAGGACGCATGCAGTGCAAAATGTGTACAAATGGAGTACAGAATCTATCGAATGTAGTGCACATATACCCAACAAAGCAATGCACACCTCTGCATTTGAAAAAAAATACATAAGAGCACAAACCACAGAAAGAAAATGCAACCTGTATATGTAGTGCGGAATATGTGAACATGCAGTACAGAAACATGAACAATGTAGTGCACTAATGATTTACTAAGCATTACATGCCTGTACATTTGAAAAAATATGCAAGACAAAAAAATACAACGAAAACTAATTGGACCACCCAGGTGCAACCAGGCCCTAGCAAACATGCATGGGGCCGGGCAAACATGGGCCCACAGGTCAGAGAGTATAGAGAAGAGAACGCTGTGTGTAAGCACCCAAACAAGTAATCAGGGGAGTTCGATACGGCTGCCTCGCCAGTGCTTATAAACAGGTCAAACACGCCCTCCACGGGTGACGTGGGACTAAACATTAGGGCGCACACACAGCGCACCGGGAACCAGCCGTACTGAAAGGCCGACTTGGAACAAATACGTCTTCACTCCCCAAAGACAGGCTCAATAGGCAAAAGGGAGGCTGCTGAAAATTAAAAAAAATCCCACATACCACTCCACAAACACAGGCCCAAAAGCACATTGTTCATTGTGAAACTACAATGTAGTTCGCTATATTCAAGTACATAGTCCTGTTGCTTCTCAAATGCATTCGCATACACTGAATCAGAACCAATTCACCACCTAACGCCAACCATGACATTTATTACTTCCGTTGATCAATTGGTTGCATAAAAACCTATCCATTCGTGCTCCAGACTGACACAACTCCTCCCCCCGTTCCTCTTTTTCTTCAAATCGTAGATTTAGGGTTCATCCCATCCCCAGCTGTTCTCTAAAATGCCACCGAACCCGCCATGAACTATAAGTGCGGGTGTCTGGCAAGGATGGCATCGGTAGCAGACGCATGCGTGTATGCAGAGGGTCTAGAGCTCACCAACACTGAGTGGCGCAACATGCTCGGGTGCCTGATGATACCCTATAGGGGGTTTCAGGCGCCATTTCTTCATCGCCTCATAGCCGCAGATGTGCAGGAAAGTTGGGTATGTTTTTCCCCTCACAATTTTTGACATTAATCTAGGCTGCAAATCCACATATGGATATATAGTTCCATCAATTTGTTCAGTAGTGTCAACAAATACAAAACATAATTTGTATTGTTGTTCAGATTTGTTAGCTATTAAGACTAGATGCTTCCACCTATTTTTCTTCAGTACCACACCAGGTATCGACACTAGTTAGATCAGAACCCAAACCCACGAACAAAAAAGAGGGTTAGTAGATCAGTGTTGCAGTTCTCTTAACATGCTAGCGAAGTACACTGTAAATGACCTTCCAGTACAAACATGATACAATACAATATATATCCTAGTAAAACTAGAGGTCAATTCCGTATATAAGTTTGTTTATACATTGCAACTACTTTACAAAAATAGTACTCATATATATGTACATATTAAGTCAACATAAACAGATCATCCTAAGTATGAAGAAAAACACTTGATGTTTACTTATAAACATTCTTTTCCCATCCATTCTGAAATGCAGAAACTGCTATCCACAATAGAATTTCCTACTACGAGTTCAGGGAAGGCTACCTTGGAGATAAAACACAAGAATGGGTATGCCGACAAGCAAGCTGACTACCACATTGACTCTGAAGACTGCATCAACATAACTACTGGCTGGAATGATTTTGTCTCCCACAATGGCTTTAAGGCTGGAGAAGTGGCCATGGTGTTTTTCTACAAAGAAGAAGACTCCCTCAAGTTTACAATATTTGCACTATAGGTTTTCTAGGATAAAGATAAAGCCATCGGTGGCATATTCTAATGCTTTGCTTGTGTTGTATGCTTCTAAAATTATGTCCATCAGAAGGCTTGAACGATGCCTATTTAAAGAATGCAACCTCATCCGCATCATTTTATCATTCATTTTAGACAAGTTGCTACTGACAGAAATGCAGTTCTCTAATACACATAGTACGGTCCTTATATAAAAAATTGCAGTGCTCTGAACAATAACAATGCAATGCCAATGATCGAAAACTTTGTACTTAACGTATGATGTTCAACAGAATTCTCATGCTATGTAGTTCAAAAGAATTCGCATTAAATACAAGAAATAGCAGCATAACTATTATGCTAATGCAGTACGAAAGTGCATACTATGAAGTTCTTTGAAACATAGAATGTAGTCTAAGAAAAAGAATTATCTCATAAGTTGTCATGCCCACTATAATACAGTTACATTGAAGTCCACTACTTAACAAAATGCAGCACACTACGAACATATGCCAGAACTGCATCAACAAAATCGAAGCAGTACAAGTCCAAACATGTAGGAGACCAACAGAGGTGCCAAGTCCACTCGTTGTTCGAAAGTGACCAAAACATTGCACAACCACTCAAATTTGAACAATTACCCACCAAAAAAATACATCAAACCCACGACCACTACGATGAACAGCATGAGCTATTATTTAAAAATGCACACCCAAAAGATGAACATTACATGCGCAATACAGTACATTCAAGCAAAAAAGAGAAACTAATTACAAGATTCAAAAATGCATCAACGCAAAAAATCCAAAAAACAACAAGAACAGACGAGTGGACGAACCTCACACGCCCAGACAATCGATTTAGCAGAAATTGAAAACTAACTCCTAAAAAATAGACAAATTGTACAGTAAACGGACCAATTAAAACGAATGCAATCAAAGAATTCCTACTAACAAACAACACCGAGCACGGAAAAGTCGCATCCGATGCGAACATGAACGAATAGAGAAAGCTCGTCCGCCAAATTGCTCTTTGCAAAGATTCCAGTCGCTTTTCCTGTAAATTACAAAGAATAAAGGTCAAATGAGATCCGAAAACAAATTAAATCATCCTGCAACACCTGATTCCACACAGAAATCATGGGTGGATCGGCAGAAAATGAAGCAGTTCTCCCGTGAAGCAGTGCAGTGCTCATCGTAAAGAGCATGCGGTTCACTTGCGTTGAGTGTGCAGTGCGGAAGTGTTATCAGAATAGTTATTCTGCTAATACTAGCAGAATAGACCGGCTGTATATATATATAGTGTTACTATTCATCACCCATGGTGCAGAATAAGTTATTCTTCACCCAAGGTAATCTTACGATCATTTCATAATTAAATTACATTTGGAATTCAAATAGTTACATTCCTATTGATTCATTACGTAAAAATTGACATAAGAAAATAAAAATATAAGTCATAAGACAAGAAAAATTGCAGTTTATGTGTATTTTAGACTATGTTTTTATGTTTATAATTTTACAAAACATAATATATTTTTTACGGCGATTATATATTTTCTTACGGTCCCTTTTTACGTCGGAAATAAGACAAAACTTACGGAACGTAAAATTACGATGCATTGATGGTAAAATAGAGGGGGTGAAGAATAACTATTCCTCACCCGGGATGATGAATAATGCGTGTGTGTGTGTGTGTTCTGTCCTCTACAACATTCACTTATAGCTACGTCTTCATACTTGAATTTTTTCCAATCTAAGTGAATGTGATTGGACCCTAACCCCTTTTGTGCTTCTACCTCAAATTCTATCCAAGTCATATGCATTCTGTTGAAACCTGTCAAATGTCTTCACTGAGTCCTTGTCAGCAGAAGACACAGAGACAAACATTTAAATCTGTTTTTAATGCCATATCCCTTTTGCCCGAATACCGGAGAAGCCGGAACAACCACCCGACAATCCAGGCGTGCGTGGGAACATGGAACAACTTCCAATAAGTTGCATGCAAGCCACGTGTCCTTCAGATGTGAACCGCCAGGGGCACCTACGTAGTTACGCTATGTAGTCCCTTTCCTTATAAATACACACACCGCGCGGTCATTACCTCTTCTTCCACCATGCCACCTCGCTCAAAACCTAGCACCTCCGCTAGCTCGCATCGATGCCGGAGACGAATCGCTTAGCTTCCGTGACTTCTTTGATGTCGTCCTCATGCCGGCCACGGACCTCCTCCTCTCCGCCGCGGTCGTAGGTATCTTCCACCACCAAGTTAGGGCGCGTGAGATTGAACTGCTCGACTTCTAACTCTGCCTATTCTAGCATTTCGTCGGTGGTAATTAAATCTCACTTTTTACTGTCCTTTTGATCCATCAAATCCATACACTTCAATCAAAAGTGGTTTCTATACTTCCAAATCTGGATCCGTCTTTATCTGCATCTCATATCATGCTAAGAATATTCACTTATGCTTCATAACTAGTTAGATTCCTCACTTGTACTTATTAATGGATTCGTACAAATCTGGAACCAACTCCAAATAAGTGAATGTCTTCGCTCTATGAGATCAATGTCTTCAAACTGATTTATCTTCAAAATTTTCTGAGATTGCATATGACATCTTCCCCTTCCCTCGCACCTCTAATGCTGTCACAGGTACATGTCTAAGGGAGAATGCCTTGGTTCTCATAGTCTGCATTCATTTGCAGAGTTCTTATAGCATCATATTCACTCCCCAGAAGCCAGTTTTATTTGACTAGTAGACGGAAGCCTTTCACTATTCTGAAGCCTATCAGTCTGAATATCATGGCCATAGAGAAATCAGCAAGGAAAGGTGGCAGGCAGCGCAGTGGCAACACAACTCTAGATCTGCCTCCGGATCTGTATGAATTGTACAAGTCAGATCCCGAGGAAAGTTACGGTCAGCACAAGACCCGGATACAGTGGATCCGAAGATATTGGGCTAAACAGTGGCTCAAGTCCAACTTCGTCACTGCCGAGTATGCTGAGAAGAACGCCATCAAGCGCCCATGGGACGACATATTGTACAAGAATCTGCAGCCAAAATCAAAGCTTGAAGCTATTGCCCAAAGCTTCTACACATGCATGGTCCATGGACCGAAGCCTGAGAATGCCGACCCATCATGTATGTTATGGTGTCGCGAAGACAATCTCTTCAAGCGCAACTATCAGTTTTGTTGGGGAACGTAGTAATTTCAAAAAAATTCCTATGCACACGCAAGATCATAGTGATGCATAGCAATGAGAGGGGAGAGTGTTGTCTACGTACCCTCATAGACCGTCAATGGAAGCTTTGACACAACATAGAGGAAGTAGTCGTACGTCTTCCTGATCCGACCGATCCAAGTACCGAACGTACGGCACCTCCGAGTTCTGCACACATTCAACTCGGTGACGTCCCTCGAGCTCCGATCCAGCCGAGTGTTGAGGGAGAGTTTCTTCAGCACAATGGCATGAGGATGGTAATGATGTTCTACCGACGCAGGGCTTCGCCTAAGCACCGCTACGATATGACCGAGGTGGAATATGGTTGAAGGGGGCACCGCACACGGCTAAGGAACGATCACGAAGATCAACTTGTGTGTCATGGGGTGCCCCCCTACCCATGTATATAAAGAAGGGAGGGGGAGGTGCGGCCGGCCCCTAGGGATGCGCCTGGAGGAGTCCTACTCCTATCGGGAGTAGGACTCCCCCCTCTTGCCTTGTTGGAGAAGGAAAGGGGAAGGGGAAAAGAGGAAAGGGGGTGTCGTGGTTCTAAGTCTGACAGTAGAATAGGGGTAGTATAACGGAGCATGATCTATCGAGATGCATATGGGTGACACGGTGGTTTTAGCGAGTTCGGGCCTCTCACGGTGGAGATAACAACCCTACGTCTCGTGCTCCGGAGAGGCTTTGTTTTATCTGAGTATATATCCGGAGATTACAATGAGTGTGAGAGAGAGGAACGGATCCCCATGCCTGAGCTTAAGTCCTGGGACTAATGGTGAAGAGAGAGAGAGGTGGAATAAGAGCCCCCTTGTCTAGTGGTGGGGGTGGCTTATATAGACTGCGCCACCCCCTCACCTCCTATGTTACAAAGTGGGGTATGAATGCCATAATGCCAGCCCGCTATTAAGTCCACACAATTAGAAAGATGCCGACTGCCTTGCTGCCTGCTGGTCTTCGTATATCCGAGTGAGTTGTACGGTCGAGTGGTGAACCGTCATCCGAGTGGATGGTATGTTGCTTGGTCGAGTGGATAGTATGCTGCTTGTCCGAGTGGATAGTGTGTCTGTATGAAATTGACCTGGACCCACATGTTGTGTGGACCCCATGCTTCATGATATTTCGACCCTTCATGGGCCTACCTGTTATGTATATCCCCAACATTAGCCCCCGAATCGATTGCGATTTTGCAGAACGAGTTGGTGTAAGACACAGTTTGGTCCGAGTGATTACAGAAATACTCGGTACATGTCGCCGTGCCTTCAGACAACCAAGGTTTGAACAAAATCTCAATGGATTCCGGCACCATGCTTCCCGACTAATCGAGGTAAGTGTCTGTGAGGAGCATCTTGGAGACATTCGTTCATCTCTCGGGAGAGGTTTAACTCGTGATCTGAGTATGGGTGTGTCATTAAATCCGTGCAACCAGATTGACACATGGACTGTTCTTTTAGAGAGATGCCATTCTTATCCCGGAGGAACGTCAATACGAGTCGGTTTCAGATCCACACTTGTGAGTTTCACACTTTGAGTCCTAGAAGAAGGCTCAAAACAGGTCCATGGAGGAGCGTTAAACTCGCCTTATAGAATATATATATTTTTTTGGAGTGATTTGGAGCTGGGCCTACATCGAGTAACTGATTACTCGGAATTTCTTCATGCCTGGAACGTGTCTTTTTTTGTTGTTTGACCGTCACTCGGGTTGGGCGGACCGTTCCGAGTGGATACCATTCCAGTGGGGGCACGCTGAGTGCACCCACTGGGTGTAGTCCCCGAGACTGCCGTCGACTGCGGGCAGTCGGCGGGAGTCTTAGAGCCTGTCTTTTTGTTGTTGTGTTCATCGCTCGGACTGGTCAGGCCGTACCGAGTGGAGATTACTCCAGTGGGGGCACGCTGAGTGCACCCACTGGGTGTAGTCCCCGAGACCTCCGTTGACTGCGGGCAGTCGGCGGGGGTCTGAGAGAACTAAAACTCTTCTCAGATGGCACTGATCGAACTTGTTCTTCTCTGACTCGGAGGTCGAGTAATTCTGGAGTTGGTTTTGCATCGAGCAAAATGTTTCTTTCTGAGTTTTCTTCCAGTGGGGGCACGCTGAGTGCACCCGCTGGGTGTAGTCCCCGAGCCTCTGTCGGACTACATGAGTCGGGCAGAGGGTTTAAGTCTCCTGGTAAACCTCCACGCAGTCGACACGGTAAATATCTTTTAGTCTGAAATTGAGTCAATCGGATGCATCTTCAGGTGCTTGACATGGTAAATAAGCTCAGCCTGGAGCTGAGTCGGTCGGAATGATCTTCGTGCACTCGACACGGAATAAATTCAGCCTGGAACTCGGTCAAGCAGGTGAATCTTCGTGCTCTCAGCACGGTGAATGAATTCGGCTTCGAAACTGCCGACTGTAGAAAAAAAGCTGGACACTCCAGGGAGTAACCTTTTCATTAGTACTTCTACCATTAGATTTTGCATGAAAGGGGTATTTGTAAGAGCACATTGTATCCGCAAAGGAGCTTCATTTTCACCCTTTTACGCGAAAGGGGTATTTGTCCGAGTGGACGTGCTTCCCGACTGATCGAGGTATGTTGACTTGCAAGGAAAGACTTAGTGGCACTTGTATGTCTCCCGGGTAATGCTCGAAAGAGGCAAGTTTGCTAAGAATGTGATATGAGGTTTGACCATATGAGTAACTTAGCCGTTCCCGTGTTGGGGGTGTAGAGGTAAAAACATGTCCAACTGATGGTGACGCGCGAGGCGGCAGAGGGCCGATGATGTGTACAACCGAGTGACGATGCAGGGAGCGGTCGAGTGGTGAAGACGCGCGCAACCGAGTGGCGATGCGTGGGACGGCCGAATGGTGATGACGTGTGAAGTGGTCGAATGTAGGACTATATATCTAGCCAAGTGAAGATGCACGGGGCAGCCGAGTGGTGAAGACGTGCACAACCGAGTGGCGGCGCGCGAAGCGGCTAAGGCGAAGTCGTGTGTCACCGGACGGTGAAAATGGTCCTCAGAGGACTTAGTCGAATGCTTTCGAAGCTTATGTAGTGACGAGTTTGGTGCGGTTGCGACGCAACAAGACCGGCGTGACAACCGAGTCTGAGTAGGAAAGAAGATGGTGTGTAGAGCATCTGGGTGATTATAAAACTTGTCCAAGTGGCAGATCGAATGCACTTGTTGAAGTGAAGGATCTGACCGGTGATGAAGTACTCGACCACTCAGGCGAGTGTCATTTCAAATGAGGTGCAGCCCCCGAGTGCGGCGTAACCCCCGAGCATACTACAGGCTTCGACAACGGACATGCCGGAATATGAGAAATATAGTCTTGAATGGATGATTTGCAATTCATCGAGTCGGATTTGGGTAAAGATAAGGAGAAGCTTCCGAGTGATGCTCGAAAGAGGCAAACTCGCAAAAGAGTGAAGTGTGAAGTTTAATTATGAAAGGGACTTATCTGTCTCATGCCCGACGAGGTCTATATTATTGATACAATGAAGAGAATTTCATAGAGGGGTTGGTCAGACGTGTTTGAAGTCAACAGAGGGACAAGGTCAGTGTTGTGGTGCGCTAGGATCAGTATGGTGACCGAGTCCGAGCAGCGATGAAGTTGGCGCGTAAGGCTGTCGAGTGATCGCATAACTTGTGTAAAAAATGGCACAAGTCAACACAATAATTTCTTGAGGAAATTTGATGTGTGCTGAAATGATTTGTGTGAATAACACCCATAGACACCCGCTGGGAGTGCAAGGGGCTTGCTGGTTAACCAGCAAGAGTTTGAAAGACCGAAGGATCCGTTCGAACTTGTCGAAGCGGCGGATCCGACTGAACTCATTGGGATACTAGCTTAAATAAAACGGAAGTGTAGTGTTTCGACTGAGTTGCAGCCCAGGAGGACCGATGCAAACTCGAAATGAAGAACGATACTTGGTGTTCGTAAATGATGTATGCGAAAAAAATGGAAGTTGGACTTGGGAGTCACATAACTAAGCAAGTATGTGAAAATAAGCAACCGAGCGTAGAGGTACACTTGGTGGCGTGGCCTCCGAGTGAACGTGATGTGTGAATTATGGAATACTCGGGAAGACGAAAATAACAGAATGTAAAATGACTTAGCTGTCTGAAGGCGCGCGGGGCGGTCGAGTGATGATGAGGTGACCAACCGAGTGGCGACGCGCGGGGCGGCCGAGTGATGATGAGGTAACCAACCTGGTGGCGACGCGCGGGGCGGCCGAGTGGTTATGAGGTGACCAACCTGTGGCGACGCGCGGGGCGGCCGAGTGGTTATGAGGTGACCAACCTGGTGGCGACGCACGGGGCGGCCGAGTGGTGATGAGGTGACCAACCGGTGGCGACGCACGGGGCGGCTGAGTGGTGATGAGGTGACCAACCGAGTGGCGACGCACGGGGCGGCCCAGTGGTGATGAGGTGACCAACCGAGTGGCGACGCACGGGGCGGCCGAGTGGTGATGAGGTGACCAACCGAGTGGCGACGCACGGGGCGGCCGAGTGGTGATGAGGTGACCAACCGAGTGGCGACGCACGGGGCGGCCGAGTGGTGATGAGGTGACCAACCGAGTGGCGACGCACGGGGCGGCCGAGTGGTGATGAGGTGACCAACCGAGTGGTGAGGCACGGGGCGGCCGAGTGGTTATGAGGTGACCAACCGAGTGGCGACGCACGAGGCGGCCCAGTGGTGATGAGGTGACCAACCGAGTGGCGACGCACGGGGCGGCCGAGTGGTTATGAGGTGACCAACCTAGTGGCGACGCACGGGGCGGCCGAGTGGTGATGAGGTGACCAACCGAGTGGCGACGCACGGGGCGGCCGAGTGGTGATGAGGTGACCAACCGAGTGGCGACGCACGGGGCGGCCGAGTGGTGATGAGGTGACCAACCGAGTGGCGACGCACGGGGCGGCCGAGTGGTGATGAGGTGACCAACCGAGTGGCGACGCACGGGGCGGCCGAGTGGTGATGAGGTGACCAACCGAGTGCCGACGCACGGGGCGGCCGAGTGGTGATGAGGTGACCAACCGAGTGGCGACGCACGGGGCGGCCGAGTGGTGATGAGGTGACCAACCGAGTGGCGACGCACGAGGCGGCCGAGTGCTGATGAGGTGACCAACCGAGTGGCGACGCACGGGGCGGCCGAGTGGTGATGAGGTGACCAACCGAGTGGCGACGCACGGGGCGGCCGAGTGGTGATGAGGTGACCAACCGAGTGGCGACGCACGGGGCGTCCGAGTGGTGATGAGGTGACCAACCGAGTGGCGACGCACGG
The DNA here is from genome assembly GCF_018294505.1 of Triticum aestivum. Classification (NCBI taxonomy): domain Eukaryota; kingdom Viridiplantae; phylum Streptophyta; class Magnoliopsida; order Poales; family Poaceae; genus Triticum; species Triticum aestivum. The sequence goes on along the minus strand of NC_057797.1, from coordinate 549,944,411 downwards.
GGCGGCCGAGTGGTGATGAGGTGACCAACCGAGTGGCGACGCACGGGGCGGCCGAGTGGTGATGAGGTGACCAACCGAGTGGCGACGCACGAGGCGGCCGAGTGCTGATGAGGTGACCAACCGAGTGGCGACGCACGGGGCGGCCGAGTGGTGATGAGGTGACCAACCGAGTGGCGACGCACGGGGCGGCCGAGTGGTGATGAGGTGACCAACTGAGTGGCGACGCACGGGGCGGCCGAGCTGTGATGAGGTGACCAACGGAGTGGCAACGCACGGGGCGGCCGAGTGGTGATGAGGTGACCAACCGAGTGGCGGCGCACGGGGCGGCCGAGTGGTGATGAGGTGACCAACCGAGTGGCGACGCACGGGGCGGCCGAGTGGTGATGAGGTGACCAACCGAGTGGCGACGCACGGGGCGGCCGAGTGGTGATGAGGTGACCAACCGAGTGGCGACGCACGGGGCGGCCGAGTGGTGATGAGGTGACCAACCGAGTGGCGACGCACGGGGCGGCCGAGTGGTGATGAGGTGACCAACCGAGTGGCGACGCACGAGGCGGCCGAGTGCTGATGAGGTGACCAACCGAGTGGCGACGCACGGGGCGGCCGAGTGGTGATGAGGTGACCAACCGAGTGGCGACGCACGGGGCGGCCGAGTGGTGATGAGGTGACCAACCGAGTGGCGACGCACGGGGCGGCCGAGTGGTGATGAGGTGACCAACCGAGTGGCGACGCACGGGGCGGCCGAGTGGTGATGAGGTGACCAACCGAGTGGCGGCGCACGGGGCGGCCGAGTGGTGATGAGGTGACCAACCGAGTGGCGACGCACGGGGCGGCCGAGTGGTGATGAGGTGACCAACCGAGTGGCGCCGCACGGGGCGGCCGAGTGGTGATGAGGTGACCAACCGAGTGGCGACGCACGGGGCGGCCGAGTGGTGATGAGGTGACCAACCGAGTGGCGACGCACGTGGCGGCCGAGTGGTGATGAGGTGACCAACCGAGTGGCGACGCACGGGGCGTCCGAGTGGTGATGAGGTGACCAACCGAGTGGCGACGCACGGGGCGGCCGAGTGGTGATGAGGTGACCAACCGAGTGGCGACGCACGGGGCGGCTGAGTGGTGATGAGGTGACCAACCGAGTGGCGACGCACGGGGCGGCCGAGTGGTTATGAGGTGACCAACCTGTATCGTGTTTTTAAACTTAGGCGAGTACTGGACTGCATCTAAGCCCCCGAGTGGGAGGGTTGCTCTCCACTCAGCAGGATTTTTTTTGAAACTTAGGCGAGTAACGGACTGCAGCTAAGCCCCCGAGTGGGAGGTTTGCTCTCCATTCGGTAGGATTTTTTTGAAACTTAGGCGAGTACTGGACTGCAGCTAAGCCCCCGAGTGGGAGGGTTGCTCTACACTCGGTAGGATTTTTTAAACTTAGGCGAGACGGATTCGCAACTAAGTCACCCACTGGGGGATTGAGAGCATATAAAAAGAATAACAATCATTTATGAGATTGTAAAAACTGTGTCGCGGGGTTACCGAGTGGTGATGAGGTGACCAACCGATTGACGAGGCCCGGAGCGGTCGAGTGGTGATGAGGTGACCAACCAATGCGAAGCGTCCGAGTGACGTAGACGCGTCCCGCAGAGTGGCGACGCGCGAAGCGTCCAGATGATGTAGACGTGTGCCGCGGAGTGACGATGCGCGGGGCATCCTGGTGAAGTAGAGGCGCGTGCTGCAGTGGCGACGAGCGAGGCGTCCGAGTGACGTAGACGCGTCCTGCAGAGTGGCGATGCGCGGAGCGTCCGGATGATGTAGACGCATGCCGCGAAGTGACGATGCGCGGGGCGTCCTGGTGAAGTAGACCCATAACGCGGAGTGGCGATGCGCGGGGTGGCCGAGTGAAGTAGACCCGTCCCGCAGAGTGGCGATGCGCGGGGTGGCCGAGTGAAGTAGACCCGTCCCGCGGAGTGGCGATGTGCGGGGTGGCCGAGTGAAGTAGACCCGTCCCGCGGAGTGGTGACGCGCGGGGGCGTCTGTGTGATGTCGACGCGTCCCGTGGAGTGACGACGCGTGGGTCCTCTGAGTGAAGTAGACCCGTAACGCGGAGTGGCGATGCGCGGGGTGGCCGAGTGAAGACGCATCCAGCGGAGTGGCGGCGCACGGCCGTCCGAGTGTTGTAGACGGATGCAGTGGTCATGGTCGTTGCTGTGGAGGATCTATCGAGGGCCGTAGCTTCAGGCGTCACCGGTCTGTTACGGTGACTGGACATCAGCCGACAGAGTAAAAGGGTGAACCGGCCGAGTGGACCCCGCGACCTCACGGCCGAGTGAGCCCTGTTCGAGCGGACATCTCATCCGAGTGCTCCCGCCTGTCCGAGTGAACCGCAGCCGTCGTTGCGGAGGTGCGATACAGATGACGCAGCGATGCGATCCCTTGTTGGAGCTGGGCGGCGTACTAGAGGTCAACTGCAGCGCTCGGTCAGTAATGGAGGAATAAATCCCTGTTAATTAGGCGTAATTGCTTGGCTAGCCAACGCATGAAAGGAGTCGCCCACGTCCAGACCATGAATGCAGAATCATGTACGCAGAATCTGCATGTAAGAGGCATTAATTAGCGCTAATTAAGCAAAACTTAAAGCCGTTAGTGTATGTAATGGATGTAAATGGAAGTTTCCCTTTCCCACGGCCATTCACTGCATGCAGTTCATTGCTGTGCCGTGGGGGTTTGCCAGACTTGATCTTGCGGCCCCGGAAGGCATCGAACTCGCCGGGTACCGGACTGTCGGAGGCTCCGGAGAGCAGCTCGGAGACCGTCGACGTCACGGCCGTCGACGGCGCGCCTGGTGCAGAGGAACACGTCGACGAACCCGACGACGCCGGCGGGCACGTTGTACCCGACTATGGCGTTCCGGGCCGGGTTGCGACTGCCGGAGTCGCGCGCGTGTGTGTGGCACTGCCGCCATCGTTATGTGCACATCGATGGATCTGCGTTTCTATTGCAGGGGCAGCCGCAGTGCAGCTGTCCAGAGGAAAATGACGGCATCGAGGCCGAAGATGACGACGGTCGGACGGCGTCGGTGCCAATGCATGGAAGCGCAACGTCAGCATCGTAGATGGAGTCAGAGATGGCAACGCGTGGACGGCGTCGCTTCATTGCCTGGGAGCAGAACCAATGATCACAACGAAGTGAGGTGTCCCCTTCGCTGCTTCTTCTCCTTATGATTGATCACGCATGGATGATGTCGGATCCTACAGGAGGAAAAGATCAACCCATTGTTACATATAATTAATTCAAAGAAAGACTAGATTGAATGGATACTTCCCTAATCCTTTGCTTTGTACGAATGGCCCAATGGTCAGAACTCTAGTGGCCAATTGCTCTGGCGATGGTCGTTGATCCGTTGCTGAAGATTGAAGAAAAAACCATTTGCACCATGGTTCGATAGACGCCAGGCCCCACGGTGGGCGCCAACTGTCGTGGTTCTAAGTCTGACAGTAGAATAGGGGTAGTATAACGGAGCATGATCTATCGAGATGCATATGGGTGACACGGTGGTTTTAGCGAGTTCGGGCCTCTCACGGTGGAGATAACAACCCTACGTCTCGTGCTCCGGAGAGGCTTTGTTTTATCTGAGTATATATCTGGAGATTACAATGAGTGTGAGAGAGAGGAACGGATCCCCATGCCTGAGCTTAAGTCCTGGGACTAATGGTGAAGAGAGAGAGAGGTGGAAGAAGAGCCCCTTGTCTAGTGGTGGGGGGTGGCTTATATAGAGTGCGCCACCCCCTCACCTCCTATGTTACAAAGTGGGGTATGAATGCCATAATGCCAGCCCGCTATTAAGTCCTCACAATTAGAAAGATGCCGACTGCCTTGCTGCCTGCTGGTCTTCGTATATCCGAGTGAGTCATACGGTCGAGTGGTGAACCGTCATCCGAGTGGATGGTATGTTGCTTGGTCGAGTGGATAGTATGCTGCTTGTCCGAGTGGATAGTGTGTCTGTATGAAATTGACCTGGACCCACATGTTGTGTGGACCCCATGCTTCATGATATTTCGACCCTTCATGGGCCTACCTGTTATGTATATCCCCAACAGGGGGCGCCCCCCCTTCCTTGTCGTATTCGAACTAGGGGAGGGGGTGCGCGGCCTGCCCTGGCCAGCCCTCCTCTTCTCCCTTAGGGCCCATGTAGGCCCATTAACGCCCGAGGGGGGTTCCGGTAAACCCCCGGTACTCTGATAAAATCCCGATTTCACCCAGAACGATTCTGATATCCAAATATAGGCTTCCAATATATCAATCTTTATGTCTCGACCATTTCGAGACTGCTCATCAGGTCCGTGATCACATCTGGGACCCCGAACAACCTTTAGTACATCAAAACACAAAAAACCCTAATTACGATCGTCACCGAACTTTAAGCGTGCGGACCCTACGGGTTCGAGAACTAGGTAGACATGACCGAGACACGTCTCCGGTCAATAACCAATAGCGGAACCTGGATGCTCATATTGGTTTCTACATATTCTACGAAGATCTTTATCGGTCAAACCGCATAATAACATACGTTGTTCCCTTTGTCATCGGTTTGTTACTTGCCCGAGATTCGATCGTCGGTATTCCAATACCTAGTTCAATCTCGTTACCGGCAAGTCTCTTTACTCGTTCCATAATACATCATTCCACAACTAACTCATTAGTTGCAATGCTTGCAAGACTTAAGTGATGTGCATTACCTAGTGGGCCCAGAGATACCTCTCCGACAATCGGAGTGACAAATCCTAATCTCAAAATACCCCAACCCAACAAGTACCTTCGGAGACACCTGTAGAGCACCTTTATAATCACCCAGTTACGTTGTGATGTTTGGTAGCACACAAAGTGTTCCTCCGGTAAACGGGAGTTGCATAATCTTATAGTCATAGGAACATGTATAAGTCATGAAGAAAGCAATAGCAACAAACTATACAATCAAGTGCTAAGCTAACGGAATGGGTCAAGTCAATCACATCATTCTCTTAATGATGTGATCCCGTTAATCAAATGACAACTCATGTCTATGGTTAGGAAACATAACCATCTTCGATCAATGAGCTAGTCAAGTAGAGGCATACTAGTGACACTCTGTTTGTCTATGTATTCACACATGTGTTATGTTTCCGGTTAATACAATTCTAGCATGAATAATAAACATTTATCATGATATAAGGAAATAAATAATAACTTTATTATTGCCTCTAGGGCATATTTCCTTTAGTCTCCCACTTGCACTAGAGTCAATAATCTAGATTACACAGTAATGATTCTAACACCCATGGAGCCGTGGTGTTGATCATGTTTTGCTCGTGGAAGAGGCTTAGTCAGCGGGTCTGCAACATTCAGATCCGTATGTATCATGCAAATTTCTATGTCTCCCACTTGGACTAAATCCCGAATGGAATTGAAGCGTCTCTTGATGTGCTTGGTTCTCTTGTGAAATCTGGATTCCTTCGCCAAGGCAATTGCACCAGTATTGTCACAAAAGATTTTTCATTGGACCCGATGCACTAGGTATGACACCTAGATCGGATATGAACTCCTTCATCCAGTCTCCTTCATTTGCTGGTTCCGAAGCAGCTATGTACTCCGCTTCACATGTAGATCCCGCCACGACGCTTTGTTTAGAACTGCACCAACTGACAGCTCCACCGTTCAGTATAAACACGTATCCGGTTTGCGATTTAGAATCGTCTGGATTAGTGTCAAAGCTTGTATCAACGTAAACATTTACGATGATCTCTTTGTCACCTCCATATACGAGAAACATATCCTTAGTCCTTTTCAGGTACTTCAGGATGTTCTTGACCGTTGTCCAGTGATCGACTCCTGGATTACTTTGGTACCTCCCTTCTAGACTTATAGCAAGGCACACATCAGGTCTGGTACACAGCATTGCATACATGATAGAGCCTATGGCTGAAGCATAGGGAACATCTTTCATTTTCTCTCTATCTTTTGCGGTGGTCGGACATTGAGTCTTACTCAACTTCACACCTTGTGACACAGGCAAGAACCCTTTCTTTGCTTGATCCATTTTGAAATTCTTCAAAACTTTGTCAAGGTACGTGCTTTGTGAAAGTCCAATTAAGTGTCTTGATCTATCTCTATAGATCTTAATGCCCAATATGTAAGCAGCTTCACCGAGGTTTTTCATTGAAAAACTCTTATTCAAGTATCCCTTTATGCTATCCAGAAATTCTATATCATTTCCAATCAGTAATATGTCATCCACATATAATATCAGAAATGCTACAGAGCTCCCACTCACTTTCTTGTAAATACAGGCTTCTCCAAAAGTCTGTACAAAACCAAATGCTTTGATCACACTATCGAAGCGTTTATTCCAACTCTGAGAGGCTTGCACCAGTCCATAAATGGATCGCTGGAGCTTGCACACTTTGTTAGCTCCCTTTGGATCGACAAAACCTTCTGGTTGCATCATATACAACTCTTCTTCCAGAAATCCATTCAGCAATGCGGTTTTGACATCCATCTGCCAAATTTCATAGTCACAAAATGCGGCAATCGCTAACATGATTCGGACAGACTTAAGCATCGCTCCGGGTGAGAAGGTCTTATCGTAGTCAATCCGTTGAACTTGTCGAAAACCTTTCGCAACAAGTCGAGCTTTGTAGACAGTAACATTACCGTCAGCGTCAGTCTTCTTATTGAAGATCCATTTATTCTCAATTGCTTGCCGATCAACGGGCAAGTCAACCAAAGTCCACACTTTGTTCTCATACATGGATCCCATCTCAGATTTCATGGCTTCTAGTCATCATGCGGAATCTGGGCTCACCATCGCTTCTTCATAGTTCGTAGGTTCATCATGATCTATTAGCATGACTTCCAGAACAAGATTACCGTACCACTCTGGTGCGGATCTTACTCTGGTTGATCTACGAGGTTCGGTAGTAACTTTATCTAAAGTTTCATGATCATTATCATTAGCTTCCTCACTAATTGGTATAGGTGTCATAGAAACCGGTTTCTGTGATGTACTACTTTCCAATGAGGGAGCAGGTACAGTTACCTCATCAAGTTCTAGTTTCCTTCCACTCATGTCTTTCGAGAGAAACTCCTTCTCTAGAAAGGATCCATTCTTAGGAACGAATGTCTTGCCTTCGGATCTATGATAGAAGGTGTACCCAACAGTCTCCTTTGGGTATCCTATGAAGACACATTTCTCCGATTTGGGTTCGAGCTTATCAGGTTGAAGCTTTTTCACATAAGCATCCCAGCCCCAAACTTTTAGAAACGACAACTTTGGTTTCTTGACAAACCACAGTTCATATGGTGTTGTTTCAACGGATTTCGATGGTGCCCTATTTAACGTGAATGCAGCCGTCTCTAAAGCATAACCCCAAAACGATAGAGGTAAATCAGTAAGAGACATCATAGATCGCACCATATCTAATAAAGTACGATTACGACGTGCGGACACACCATTACGCTGTGGTGTTCCGGGTGGCGTGAGTTGCGAAACTATTCCGCATTGTTTCAAATGTGGACCAAACTCGTAACTCAAATATTCTCCTCCACGATCAGATCATAGAAACTTTATTTTCTTGTTACGATGATTTTCAACTTCACTCTAAAATTCTTTGAACTTTTCAAATGTTTCTCACCTTCACAGATGATTTAAATAGATATACCCATATCTTCTTAAATCATCTGTGAAGGTGAGAAAATAACGATATCCGCCACGAGCCTCAACATTCATCGGACCACATACATCTGTATGTATGATTTCCAACAAATCGGTGGCTCTCTCCATAGTATCGGAGAACGGTGTTTTAGTCATCTTGCCCATGAGGCACGGTTCGCATGTACCAAGTGATTCATAATCAAGTGATTCCAAAAGTCCATCAGTATGGAGTTTCTACATGCGCTTTACACCGATATGACCTAAACGGCAGTGCCACAAATAAGTTGCACTATCATTATCAACTCTGCATCTTTTGGCTTCAACATTATGAATATGTGTATCACTACTATTGAGATTCATGAAAAATAGACCACTCTTCAAGGGTGCATGACCATAAAAGATATTACTCATATAAATAGAACAACCATTATTCTCTGATTTAAATAAATAACCGTCTCGCATCAAACAAGATCCAGATATAATGTTCATGCTCAACGCTGGCACCAAATAACAATTATTTAGGTCTAATACTAATCCAAAAGGTAGATGTAGAGGTAGCGTGCCGACTGCGATCACATCGACATTGAAACCATTTCCCACGCGCATCGTCACCTCGTCCTTTGCTAGTGTTCGCTTAATCTGTAGTCCCTGTTTGGAGTTGCAAATATTAGCAACAGAACCAGTATCAAATACCCAGGTGCTACTGCGAGCTCTAGTAAGGTACACATCAATAAACATGTATATCACATATACCTTTGTTCACCTTGCCATCCTTATTATCCGCCAAATACTTGGGGCAGTTCCGCTTCCAGTGTCTAGTCTGCTTGCAGTAGAAGCACTCAGTTTCAGGCTTAGGTCCAAATTTGGGTTTCTTCTCCTGAGTAGCAACTTGCTTGCTGTTCTTCTTGAAGTTCCCCTTCTTCTTCCCTTTGCCCTTTTTCTTGAAATTGGCGGTCTTGTTGACCATCAACACTTGATGCTCCTTCTTGATTTCTACCTCCGCAGCCTTTAGCATTGCGAAGAGCTCGGGAATCATCTTATCCATCCCTTGCATGTTATAGTTCATCACGAAGCTCTTGTAGCTTGGTGGTAGTGATTGAAAAACTTTGTTAATGACACTATCACAGGAAGATTAACTCCCAGTTGAGTCAAGTGATTATGATACCCAGACATTTTGAGTATATGTTCACTGACATAACTATTCTCCTCCATCTTGCAGCTATAGAACTTATTGGACACTTCATATCTCTCAATCCGGGCATTTGCTTGAAATATTAACTTCAACTCCTGGAACATCTCATATGCTCCATGACGTTCAAAACGTCGCTGAAGTCCTGATTCTAAGTCGTAAAGCATGGCACACTGAACTATCGAGTAGTCATCAGCATTGCTCTGCCAGACGCTCATAACATCTGGTGTTGCTCCAGCAGCAGGCCTGGCACCCAGTGGTGCTTCCAGGACGTATTTCTTCTTTGCAGCAACGAGGATAATCCTCAAGTTACGGACCCAGTCCGTGTAATTGCTAGCATCATCTTTCAACTTTGCTTTCTCAAGGAACGCATTAAAATTCAATGGAACAACAGCACGGGCCATCTATCTACAATCAAACATAGACAAGCAAGATACTATCAGGTACTAAGTTCATGATAAACTTAAGTTCAATTAATCATATTACTTAAGAACTCCCACTTAGAAAGACATCCCTCTAATCTTCTAAGTGATCACGTGATCCAAATCAACTAAACCATAACCGATCATCACGTGAAATGGAGTAGCTTTCAATGGTGAACATCAATGTGTTGGTCATATCTACTATATGATTCATGCTCGACCTTTCGGTCTCAGTGTTCCGAGGCCATATCTGCATATGCTAGGCTCGTCATGTTTAACCTGAGTATTCTGCGTGTGCAAAACTGGCTTGCACCCCTTGTAGATGGACATAGAGCTTATCACACCCGATCATCACGTGGTGTCTGGGCATGACGAACTTTAGCAACAGTGCATACTCAGGTAGAACACTTTTATCTTGAAATTTAGTGAGAGATCATCTTATAATGCTACCGTCAATGAAAGCAAGATAAGATGCATAAAAGATAAACATCACATGCAATGAATATAAGTGATATGATATGGCCATCATCATCTTGTACTTGTGATCTCCATCTCCGAAGTACCGTCATGATCACCATCGTCACCGGCGCGACACCTTGATCGCCATCGTAGCATCATTGTCGTCTCGCCAATCTTATGCGTCAACGACTATCGCTATCGCTTAGTGATAAAGTAAAGCATTACAGGGTGATTGCATTGCATACAATAAAGCGACAACCATATGGCTCCTGCCAGTTGCCGATAACTCAGTTACAAAACATGATCATCTCATACAATAAAATATAGCATCATGTCCATATCACATCACAACATGCCCTGCAAAAACAAGTTAGATGTCCTCTACTTTGTTGTTGCAAGTTTTACGTGGTTGCTACGGGCTTAGCAAGAACCGTTTTTACCTACACATCAAAACCACAACGATAGTTTGTCAAATTGGTGTTGTTTTAACCTTCACAAGGACCGGGCGTAGCCACACTCGGTTCAACTAAAGTTGGAGAAACTGACACCCGCCAGCCACATGTGTGCAAAGCACGACGGTGAAACCAGTCTTGCGTAAGCTTATGCGTAATGTCGGTCCGGGCCGCTTCATCCAACAATACCGCCGAACCAAAGTATGACATGCTGGTAAGCAGTATGACTTATATCACCCACAACTCACTTGTGTTCTACTCGTGCATAACATCAACGCATAAAACCTGGCTCGAATGCCACTGTTGGGGAACGTAGTAATTTCAAAAAAAAATCCTACGCACACGCAAGATCAAGGTGATGCATAGCAACAAGAGGGGAGAGTGTTGTCTATGTACCTTCGTAGACCGGCAACGGAAGCATTGACACAACATAGAGGAAGTAGTCGTACGTCTTCCCGATCCGACCGATCCAAGTACCGAACGTATGGCACCTCCGAGTTCTGCACACGTTCAACTCGGTGACGTCCCTCGAGCTCCGATCCAGCCAAGTGTTGAGGGAGAGTTTCGTCAGCACGATGGCGTGATGACGGTGATGATGTTCTACCGACGCAGGGCTTCTCCTAAGCACCGCTACGATATGACCGAGGGGAATATGGTGGAAGGGGGCACCGCACACGGCTAAGGAACGATCACGAAGATCAACTTGTGTTTCATGGGGTGCCCCCTGCCCCCGGATGCAGACGATTTAAGTCATATAATCCAACAGTTCGGAGAGTCCGCCCGGAAGCTTTGGAACAGGTTCCTCACTAAGAAGAACCAAATCGTCGACTGTCCAGACGCCGAAGCCTTAGCAGCTTTCAAACACAATGTCCGAGACGAATGGCTCGCCAGACACCTCGGTCAAGAAAAACCAAGAACAATGGCAGCCCTAACAAGCCTCATGACCCGCTTTTGTGTGGGTGAGGACAGCTGGTTGGCCCGTAGCAGCACCAGCGACCCAAGCACATCCGAAGTCAGGGATGGCAATGGTAAACCATGACGCAACCAAAACAAGCGTCGAAATAAAGAAGGTAGCCCATATAATACGGCGGTAACGCCGGATTCAGGGGCTATTGACCAGGTCAGCGGAAAAAGCCCTTAAAGGGCAGTAGAGAAGGACAATATGGCCTAAACAAAATTGTTGACAAACTCTGTCAGATTCACGGCACCCCAGACAAACCTGCAAATCATACCCACAGAGAATGTTGGGTCTTCAAACAGGCCGGTAAGCTAAACGCCGAAAAAAAGGGGATGAAACACCAAGCGAAGATGAGGATGAACCTCGCCAGCAAAGCTCCGGAGGACAGAAAAAGTTCCCACCAGAGGTTAAAACAGTAAACATGATCTAGGTGACAAAGGGGAGAAGCAATCACGCACCCCGACGCACGCGCGCCATAAAGCCCGTCACCCCTAGGCTCAACCCCTGGTTGGCCTGCCCGATCACTTTTGATAGTAGGGATCCCAGTACACATATCTGGCGCAAAGGACTAACGGCCTTGGTGTTATACCCAATAATAAACTGGTACCATTTCACAAGGGTCCTAATGGACAGCGGCAGTTATCTAAATCTGATATATCAGGATACAGTCCGCAAAATGGGGATAGACCCGACACAAATAAGCCGCAGTAATACAACCTTCAAGGGAGTAATTCCAAGCCAAGAAGCCCACTGCACGGGCTCTCTACTACTACAGGTGGTATTAGGTTCTCCCGATAACTTCCGAAATGAAACGTTAACTTTTCACATCGCTCCATTCCAAAGTGATTTTCAAGCATTACTTGGAAGGGCGGCTTTCGCTCGTTTTAACTCAATACCGCATTATGCTTTTCTCAAGCTCAAGATGCCCCGTCCACGAGGCGTCATTACAGTCAGCGGAAATACCAACCGTTCTTCACGTACGAAACAGGACGCGGTGAGTTTAACAGCCGCACACTAGACACCCTCACCAACCAGAAAAAATGGCAGGTCGTCAAGACCACGAACACGGTTAGACGAGTCTGGTGTTCCATCATACATGCATGAGATTGGTTTTTGAACCCCCATAACACGATACCAGGGGGTTCCCACGTGCAATCAGGGCCAGCCCAGCTAAACTAGGCTTCTCTGGAATTCTGATAACTCATTCTTCTTTTCGGCACGGCAACTTTCACCTAAGGCATAGCCTAGTGGTGGGAAGGGGTTGATGCCTTCCCACCCACCCAGGTTCAAGGCATGGTACTTGCAATTTGAGTTTGTTGCACCAATTATACTGTAAGGGGTTCCCTTACAGTCTTTCTATCAAAAAAAACTTTCACCTAAGTTCTTTCCTTTTGCATGTTACAATCGTGCTACACCCATCTAGGACACGGCACAAAGGAGACATAGGCGCAGACGTGCAACAGGGACCCGCCCAAAGGTTTCTTTTTAGATTAAGGACCTGCGTAAACCTTTTTTACTGTTTCTTGTTGCTTTACATCCTCCGGATACTCTACACAACCGAGAAGGATGCCGGCGTTATTGGCATGTGGCCACGCCAGGATTTTGCACGTACCCGGACACATGGTTTCTTTTTATAAAGGGCATTGTTTAGCCCGGCATATATTAATGACCAAACACCTTAGGGAGTGTTCGGCGTCGCGAGTTTGGCCCTATATGCATCAGCTTCGAATCATGTCTTTGGTCAAATGTTGGGTTTGCCCGGCTCTCACGTTTTGGTACCTTAAGTTCCGTTATATCGGCTAAGGTAGCACTGGGAGAACTACTGCAATTGTGCCCTGGTTCACTCGGATGAGCACCTTAGTAGAGAAAGCCGAAAACTAACTGTCATGATTTAGCGAGAGACTGGTCAACCACTCAATGACTAATCGGAATCTTCGTGATTCCTCCGCATTAACGAAGGGTCGTTTCCCGGTGATGTACATACGCGCCCCATATTCGGACGAGCGCAGAAGTACCAGGGGCTATATAGTAGCCCCACTGTCAAACTCCTATGGCTAAGTGAAAGTGTTAAAGCAATATAGTCCGATTGCCTCGTTCGCTATGCTATCACCTCCTTAACGGACCAAGACGTTGGGTCAAGTGTGGATATGCATCTTTTGCGAACACCCCCGCATTATATGCGTGGGGGCGGAAGCTGACAACTGCAAACTTTCAGGTTATATACATATATACATAAACGGCCGCACAGGAGGCATCATAGTACTTTTGGGCAAAAGTATAAATACAGCCTCGGTTAATTCAGAAAAACATTGTTTGTACAATGGGACTACATGTCACTAGAAAATAATATTCTTCGAGCACCGAGCCTCTATCAGACGAGCACCTTCAAGGACTTCTTCAAAGTAGTGCTCGGCAGCAACTCGGCCTATAGCCGAACCCTGTGCCGCAATAGTGGTGGCCTCCATCTCCACCCAGTATGTTTTGACATGGGTAAGGGCCATCCATGCACCTTCTATGCACGCTGATCTCTTTAAAGCATTGATGCGTGGCACAGCTTCAAGAAATTGTTGCACTAAGCTAAAATAACTACATGGCCTTGGCCCTCCCAGCCACAAGTGATCCATAACGGACCTCGTGGAAAGTCCGGACAACCTATGGAGCTCGGCCCAACCGGTCAATCGCTCATTCAGCAGCAGCAGGCGGATTGGAGCGTGAAATTGTGACCAAAACAACTTTTCCACTTCAGGACCTTTCTGGTCCTTGAAGTACTCGGCTGCGTCAGCAGCATTTCCAGCCAAATCCATGTATGTGTCCGCAGAACTCCGTAGCCGTTCCAGGGGAGCATATTTCGGATCTCCGAACTTAGTCCGCAACAAGAAGGGCTTCCCAAAAACGATATCTACAGCTTGATTCAGCTCCCCCTTCGTCGCTCTAATTCTGGAGCGGGCTTCCTTGCCAGCCACCCGGGCCTTCTCCAGGTCCGTCACCTTCGCCCGGTTTTCTTTTTCAAGAAGCCAATAACGCTCAGTAGCATCTTTTAACTCCACGACCATCTTGGCTATTTTTTCTTTGCTCTCGCAATGCATGGCCTGTTCGGCCCTTAACTCCTCGGCCGCCTTTAAAGAGGACGCTTTGCTACTCCTTGCTTGATCCTTGGTCGGGTAAGCTCCGCTCAAAGGATCTCCACGGTGGAAGCTCCATCTGCAGTCACAACATATTAAAGATACTGGCATCATGCTGCTCTTATTATGTGATGATCACCAGAACAATCACTCACCCTGAGCCTCGTCAAGCCGCTTGTTGACAAGAACGAGGTCGGCATCTGCCGCATCGAGCTGCCACCTTAGTTCGTCAAACCCATCAGTCCGGCTAGCCACCGGAGCTTAAACCACCTGCACATAAAGGCAGTCTGGTTATTACCTAGGACTATGATCCTCTGTTTGCCGCCATTCTCGACGACAACCAGAGCCTCAGGGGCTACTATCTACATGGGCATACCTAACGTATGCGGTACTTTTAAAAGCATACATTATTTCACGTACCTCGAAGCCTTTCAGCAGACTCATAAAAGCTTCATGCAACCCGCTTTCAGCGGATGAAATCCTCTCAATCACCGTACCCATTAGTGTATGATGCGCTTCCGAGACGGCAGCTTGCCTCAAAAGATCCTTCAGCACGTCCGACCGCACACTGTACGGACCCTCGCTGTCGCTCTCCTTAGGAGCCAGATACTGGGGATTCTGGGCAGCCAAAGGGTTATGCCCTATACCTAGTGGATCCGGAGATACCCTTCGCGACGACACTTCAAGGTCTCCCGCTTCTTGAGTTGGGGAGTCTGGGGGAGGCGTTTCGCTCTCCATCATCTCTGGAAGATCCCCCGAAGATGCACTCTGTTGAGAAGGGCTATGATCTGGACTACAATTTATAAGCATCGATTATTGTCTTCGGAAGGAAGATAGGATATCTTCACTATTAAGTACTTTTTGATTACTTACAGCTCGGTAGAGGGCTGATCCCCGCGCGGACATTGTGCGGCCAGAATACCCTCCGAGGTAGGACCATCTGGCGGAGATTTCATCTCCCGTTTGGAAACCTTAGTTTCTGGATCCTCAGAGGTGGTCCTCTTCCTTCCCCGGGGAGAAAGAATGTCAGATTCTTCCCCTTGGTTATCTCCCTCACGGAGGCGCTCATTCCCTCGATTGGAATAGATAGCGATGGAGGCTCGCTTTCATCCTCTTTATTCCCCCTTCATCTTCCTTTGAGGGCACTAGACAAGGTGCTGGCTCGGGCATCTTTTCCAGCACCGGATTCTGCAAACCCTCGGGAAGGGGAGCCAAACACCGAATCAGCATCACCTTTGTTATCTAGTCCTGGTCAAAGAGCGTTTCTTCAAAATGATGTCATGATAAATAAAAGGACAGTGTGTTCGGCCATGAGATTACTTACTTGGGCAGTGGTGCGGTTGCACCTTAGGCCCATGTCCTCGATGGTGTCCGGACACTCTATTTGGGGTCCGAAGAATGATTTGTACATCTCCTCGTGCGTCATGCCGAGGAAATGCTGAATAGCGCCCGGTCCTTCCGGGTTGAATTCCCACATACGGAGGGGTCGGCGTTTGCAAGGCTGGACTCGACGAACCAGCATAGCTTGCATTAGCATAACTAGACTAAAATCTCCCTCGAAGAGATCTCGGATACGGCTCTGCGGTATTGGCACGTCCTTGGCTAGACCCCAGCTTAGCCCCCTGCTAATCCATGACATCAGTTGTGGTGGGGGGCCCGAGCGAAAGACGGGGGCGGCTACCCATTTGGCACTTCAGGGAGCTGTCATGTAGAACCACTCCCGCTGCCACAATCCGGACACCTCTGGAAAGGAGCCCTTTGGCCATGGAGCGTCAGCAATTTTGCTTATTAAAGCACCTCCGCACGCTGCGTACTGCCCCTCGACCATCTTCGACTTCACATTGAAGGTCTTGAGCCACAGACCGAAGTGAGGGGCAATGCGGAGGAAGGCCTCACATACGACAATGAATGATGAGATGTGAAGAAGGGAATCCGGGGCCAGATCATGAAAATCCAGCCCGTAATAGTACATAAGACCCCTAACAAAGGGATCAAGAGCGAGGCCTAGCCCTCGGAGGAAGTGGGAGATGAACACGACGCTCTCATTGGGTTCGGGAGTAGGGACGACCTTCCCTCGGGCGGGCAGCCAATGCGTTCGGCGGTCAGATATCTGGCCTGCCTCAACTTCATGATGTCTTCCTGTGTGACGGAGGAAGGTATCCACCGGCCTTGAAGGCTGGATCCGTACATGATTGAAGGTCTGAAGTGCCTGACCTGAGCTTTGGGTGTTAGAAATGGAGGCGGGGGTAGGATTCGATTGAGCGTGGGAGGGGAAAAAGAAAAAGCCCTGCCCTTTATAAAGAGGGTGAATATCAGGCATCTCCCTCGTGGCCGTTTGAGACTTACCTAAGATCTAGGAGTCATACCAACAGGCACGGTTGGGTTACCCACGTTTGTATTGATGAGAATCCCGTGATAAGGGGAACACGATCTCTGCTTTGACAAGACGTGTCAAGAAACCGCCTCACGCTATGTGCGGAGCTTGTTGAGAAAAGCGGTTCGAATAATAACCGGGCCATGGAATGATTCATACTATGGAAACGTGTCAGCAGATTAGATTTGTGGAAGTATTATTCTCTCTACGGTGGTATGTGGAACTGATTTTGCCAGGTCAGACACTATCCTTGTATTCAAACTCTTCCATAATGTATTCGGAGGAGGAACCCGTGCCTTGCAATGCCGAAGACAACACTGCGTGCCGGACTCATCGTCATTGAAGCCTGGTTCAGGGGCTACTGAGGGAGTCCTGGATTAGGGGGTCTCCGGAAAGCCGGACTATATCCTTTGGCCGGACTGTTGGACTATGAAGATATAAGATTGAAGACTTCGTCCCGTGTCCGGATGGGACTCTACTTGGCGTGGAAGGCAAGCTAGGCAATACGGATTTGGATATCTCCTCCTTTGTAACCGACGGTGTGTAACCCTAGCCCCCTCCGGTGTCTATATAAGCCGGAGGGTTTTAGTCCATAGGACAAGATACAATCATACCGTACGCTATCTTCTAGGGTTTAGCCTCTCTGATCTCGTGGTAGATCTACTCTTGTAATACTCATATCATCAAGAACAATCAAGCAGGACGTAGGGTTTTACCTCTATCATGAGGGCCCGAACCTGGGTAAAACATCGTGTCCCCTGCCTCCTGTTACCATCCGCCTTAGACGCACAGTTCGGGACCCCCTACCCGAGATCCGCCGGTTTTGACACCGACAGTCATAGTTTGCTTTCTATCCATCAGATATAGATCGGACGGTCTATATTATAAGATGGCAGGCACACCATCATCACCAACTTGGTTTTTTCTCTACTCCCACTCCTATCAAAGACTTAGTTGGTGATGATGGTGTGTCTGCCATCTGCCATTTCTGGCCATTAGATCTGCATCTAACGGTTGTAATGTAAGTAGTGGCCTTTTGCAACAATTCCCACTTCTCTGCTCTAGTTTACAAAAAAACCTTAGTATCTTGAAACCAACCATATTCCTCCCTTACCTCATCAAAACAACCCAAAGAATATATTTGGAGTGAAACATAAGATATTTTTGGTGATATGTATATCAAAACTAAACTGTTTTCTTTCAAATTTGTGAATATGTATTGTTCTACTTTGGATCCGTTGCAATGGACGTGCTCATTGCTATAAATGTTTATCTCTTGCATCATCCGCAATGAACACCTGGTGTACTGGTCTGGGCCGGATGCTCGCTGCACGATGACCTGAGTTCGAATTCTATCCTAAACTTTAGCTTTTTATATTTTTTTTAATATATACTTATTTCGCTACTGTACTGGGAGTGGAACCCACATAGTACTTAGAATAAAAGATTAAGGATGGATTTGTTTCTTTTTAACTTTCTGTACAAATCTGTAGCCAGCCCGCAAGTTATGTACACTGTAATGATAGTGGAACCCACAGAGTACTTAGAGTACAAGATTAAGGATGCAATTAACTTTTTATAGAGGGAGAATCATACACACAATTAAATCAAATTGATTGGACATGAATCTATTATTCTTCAACGGCAGCCGGCAAATTTCCTCCCGTGGTCCGGAGTAGGTTTCTTGGTTTGCATGCCGGTTTAACGGAGGCATTTGATGGAGGTGAGGAGGCGTGTTCAGCCAGGCGTGTAGTGGGTGGCGCAGTACTAATCGATTTGACAACTACTAGTATTTTATAAAATAGAAAGAAGAGTATTAGAGATAGAGACAAGAGTAGAGATAGAGACTAGGGTGGAGCACCATGTAATGCTTCATGTGCTACTCTCGCGCTCCATTCGGCAGCCGCAATGTCCCCTACAGCCACTCCCTCATGCGCTCTATTCGGCGGGCAATGTTGAAATTTGGGGAGTGCACTCACGCGATTGCTGGTAGCGATGACTTCACCGACGACAACTTCTTCCCCGACCTCGGCAACCTCTTCCTCAATGACATGGGCGACAACCTCAATGCCAACGGTGCTGCTTCCATTACACCGTATGTGTTTCTGTCCTTCTTGTTCGAAATCTTGGTAGAATTCATGTTTCTAGTCTATGTCCTAGATTCAATCTATTCATCTACTATGCTAGTCTACATGATTAGTTTAATCTCTGTTATAGCCGTCATGATTTATTTTGTGCTTATTCGGACTAAATCTCGTTTCATGGACGGCCTAGTCGATTCCTCCAAGGAGCCCTTCGTCTACTGCTATGACTGCCCGATGCCATTTTGGGGCTCGTCGGCGGACCTCGTGCATCACCTCACGCAGGCGTCCGTCTATCACTACTGGCATGCTGCGAATAATGTCAAGTACGAGGCATGCTACCCATTCGTCGTGCCGGAGTTGCTGGAGGATCACCTCCGCCTACTAGTCTTGGAGGAGGACGGAAACATCTTCCTATTGATTGTGGGCACTGGCGAGGCCCGCGCAGGCCGCCGCCTGCTAGTCTCGGAGGAGGACCGCAGCGTCTTCCTCTTGATCGTGGGCACCAGCGAGGCCCGCGCAGGCTGCCTCCCCGTCTATGTAGTGTATGTTAGGGGCAACGCCGCTGACAATGACACTGACACGAGGCCGATGTACGAGTGCATGCTCACTATTATTGCCCCTCAGAGGTACGTGGGCGCTCACTCCCGCTCCATGATGCTCACTGGGACTGTGCCGAGCTGGGACTTTCCCGCCGATGTGGACATGGAATATGCATGGTATGATTCCCCCACAACATGGTGCACGGGGAGTCCAAGGAGGTTCACTTGGACACATGCATTACCTAGTTAAATGATGATCATTAGTCTTTGCTCAATGTAATCTGCTGTCTAAGCATTTGGAGACTTCTTATTTATATAGTATAGAACCTTCCATGCATGATCTTGCACTATTATAGTATCGCGCTTGAATAAAAGTTTATCCATTTATGGTTTAGTCTAGAATCTTCCATGTATGCTTTTTCTCCAATAGAGTTCTCGCTTGCCATTTGTGAGTTTAAATGAGAATTTTTACTACAGTACGGGAGAAAGACTTATGATGAACAATTTCTTACCTCTCCTCTGTCCCCTTCCAAGTCATCTGGATTTAATCCCTCCATCTAGGTGTATAAGAGCATGGTTTATACTTAATAGTATAGCCAGCTGTTGACTATAAGAAAGTGCCATGTCATCTTTAGCAAACATGTATAACAATCGATACTCAAAAACTAATTCTTAAAGATCATTTCTTGCAAAGCACAATATAAGTGTTATTTCTTCACAAGTTATGGATGCAGGTTGAACAGTTGAACGCTTTTTTTGCAAAAGATACTTTTTGTATCTATTTCACCCGGATGTTTGTGAGCTCTAGAGATGAAATAATATCCGAAGAAACATATCGATACCCATTACACATGAGATGACCCCCACATCCTTTGTCAAAATAAAGAACTCCCCGATCAATGCATTTCACTGTTCCGTGCAATGCACGGGCACCTTACTATAGATTATTACGACCAAAAATTTAACTAACATTATATATAGTATGATCAAAGCTTATGCAAGTCACCTCAAATTATATCATTGAAAACTATGTTCAAATACGAATCTAACGATATAGTTTTTGTTGACAAGCACTAACATTTTGCCAGTTAAATCTTCAGTCAAATTCAATGGGGGACTAATAAACCACGACCGATCTAGTACTAGTGTAGAGGGCGGCGCTGCACGGGAGTTTCACCCCACTCGTGGCGCGGCAATAAAGCTGTCATATCACAAAACCCCACCACTCCCAGCAATAAGTGGCCTGGTAAAATAAATGGACAATCAACCATCACATGGTCTTTTTGCATTTCATCTCTCTGCATTTACTTTCTCCGGTTCATCTCGCACACTCGATCCCTTGCTACTACTCCTAGGGCCAGTTCTTTTGGCGGCTTAAAAGATAAGCCGTCTCTTCCCCAGCTTTTCCCATAAGACTAGTCATAGTGGAGAGTAACATTAAGGCACCTCACTCATTTCTTTGGGTTTCTAAGCTACTAGTACCTCCATCCTGGTTTATTCCTCACCATTCTAATTTGTGCTAAATTTTGACCAAAGATTTAACTGATAAAATGTTAGTGCATGTGACATGCCCAAACATTTCATTAGTTAAATTTATGGTCAAAATTTGACACAGATTACAATGGGGACCAATAAACCAAGACAGAGGTAGTAGTTATGGGACGGAGGTAGTAGTAGTGAGGAGTACTAATCTAGAAGCCTAAAAGAACTGGCCCCTGGTACCCCTGGTAGTAGTACTCAAGTTGGAATTCCAACTGCACGGCACAACTTCTTAGGCAAAAAATTCGATACAGGGTGTAGGAAGCGGTTTGGGAATTTGGATGCCTTACCGACCAGTGAGATACTCCGTACAAAGTACGATAGAGAAATAACCATAGAGAAGGAAGCTAAAAGTAAACAATCAAACGAGCATTTTTGCATTTGTTTTGCATTGAATCGTTTCACAAGCTTGACTAGTGTTGTTTTTCTACTTTTACAAAAACCACATCGTAATGTTAAAATGTGGATTTACACGTACATAAGTAATAGTAGTACTCCCTTTGTCTAGGTGTATATGTCTTCCCTCCTTGGTCACGGTGCACAACCAAAGATGAATTATTCACTTGGACGGAGGGAGTACCATAGTCTGCAAGCATGTATAGAGAGAGACGTGTAGTGCGATAGTATGTAGTAAAGTTTGTGCTATATGCACGTACTTACAAAATGCGTACAGATACACAAGGTTTCCAAACTTTTCCTTTTACATACTTAATTAAGGACGCTTATAATTCCCGAATGTTCGGGATTTATCATTTGCGTCCCAAAACTAATGAGATTGCCTTACAAAACTAAATTATATTCCTAATAAAAGCCGCAACGCTCGCAGGAGTGCTTGCGGCGCTCCACGGGTGCTCTGGTGCGCGGCCGTTTCCTAGCGCGTTGACACAACGCCTCTTCCTCGGCCTCACAAATCCTGAGGTGCTGATTGGTGGCTTGCTGGTAGGTAAGCACGATACCGTGTGGTGATCCGGCACCAACAATTACTCCTCCTCGCTAGAAGCGTGCACCCGGTCCACATACCACCAAGCGTAGATGAGGCTCTTGGGACCGACTGCACTTCGGGCTTTGGCATGGGCATCCTCCGCCACCCTCATGATGCTCGCACGATCCTTCTGCCAAAGAGCCTATTGCCTAACTCTCTCGGGCGCGACATAGGCCTACCAGGCAGCTTGCCCTGTGGCGCGCTTCTCTTCCTCGGCCTTCTTCTCCGCCTCTATTTTGGCGCGCTCTGCCGAAGGCAAAGCCTCCCACAAGGCGACATCCATTTATTTCCAAAGCTCCTCAAGGTTGGGGGGCTCGGCGGGCGGCACGGCATTCTCCTCGTAGCGGGGAGTCGACGAGTCCTCCGACGCGTGTGCTGGCGAGATTGGGAACACCGACGCGTCCACCTCGACACATCACGATGAGGAGCGGAACACCGACGCATCCTCCTCGACTAGTGGCAGAGTGGAACGGAACGGTGATGCATGACCGTCCACGCGGTATAGCGAGCGGCGCCTAGGGCTCGGGAGGGGTGATGCCATGTTGGTCGACGTGAGAGGGAGGGGGAGGAGATAGCGATGAACGTGAGCATTCTTCTGAATGCCGTGGGAGGCGTAGTATTTATAGCGAGCAATGGCACACCTACATAAGATATGGACTGAGCTGCACTGACTTAACTACATGTCCAGTCGCGTCACTGACATGTGGGCTAGATGCCTGTTGGGCCAACATGTCAGTGACCCAATGCACTTGCAGTTAAGTAACTAAAGCAACTATGTGGGAATATTTGTTGGAGTAACTTACGGGTGAGGGAAGGGGTGGAAATATTGCTGGTCACAACGGATTGGACGAGCGCAGGGGGAGGAGAGTCATGCATGCAAATTTTTTCCACACGGGATGGAGTGGTGGGACTGCCGGAGGGAGAAGGAGAGTCAAGCAGGCGTTCAAATTTCAAGGTGCACTAAATTATTGCATGGAATGAATAAGGTTGGCCATAGTGGTGGTAATGTCATACTCCCTCCTTTCCGATTTATAGGGCTCAATTTGAAAATCTCTTCAACCAAGGTAGATGATGAATGGTGGAATTAATTCTGAAGTTTGCAAAAGTACTTAATTAGTACTCTCGTTTTCTCAAAAATCTGTGTAAACCGATGCCTTAATTACATCACATGCATGCATGACCACTCCTATAAAAATCTCAGTTTATGGTGATGGTGTGTCTACCTCTGGACAACGTGAGCCGTTCGATCTACTTGGGACCAACGGCTGAGATGTGTGTGCATGGAGACATGGCCTTGCCCCCGAAGGTAGCAGATATTTACCCACTTCTGCCACTTTATAAAATACGAAACTACTAATTCCAGCCTCATTTCCTTTCTGGTTCATCTCCTTGCATTCTTGTCGGCGGCAGCAAAGGTCCTGAAGATGGAGTCCAGACTCTAGAAACTACTATAAAAACTATTCAACCACCTTTATCCTGGTAAGAGTAGGTGAAAATTTTGAATCGAGCCCTTTAAACTAGAAGGGAGGTAGTAGTACTCTAATAGCTAACCTTGTTGGGATGACTAGATAGGACATGGCATGCACTGGACGGAGGAACTAGTCTACATTGTGCATATAAGTTTTATCTGAAGTCAATCTACCTCTACTATGACCAAACTTAGAGAAAAATATATCAATATTCACAATGTCAAATCAATATTTTTATACTCATTATAAAATGTAGTTTCGTAAAATATATATTTGGTATTGTAGATATTGATATTTTTTGTATAAATTTGGTCAAAAACTTTGCAAACTATGGCTTGACACAAATCTTACGTGGAGTAAAAAGGACCAGAGGGAGTATCATGCATGCGGAGTAGGCAAAAAAATTGCTCGTTTATAGCCGATCGAAGTCTCAAAGGGCATGACCGCGCGAGGGAGGCGAAGGTCGTGGGAGGCCCGCCAATTGACGAAATTAAGTGAAGTTATATCCACGCACCGGCATGGTATGCGAACACGCAGAAGCTATACCGCCAGGCCTACGATATGGGTCTAGTAGACATGACATCGACTGGGTCCCGCATAGTACTCGAGAACTATTTGGGGGCATGCAGCCGTTTTATCCACCGGGCAAGCCAACAACCCCACGCCATTCGCACGCCCTACTCGTCCCTGTCTTCTACCTTACAACTATTCGCTCCTAGTCGTCATGTCCTTTCACATTACACTAGTTCAACTTCTCCTAACCCTCCTCCAAAATACATGGCCTCCCAAATCTCCATGATTGCCACTGAGTACCATGTTAGAGCCATCACCAGCGATGAGTTGATCATCATCTACACCCGTAGATCCGCAAAGGTGAGAGCATGCCTTGCTTGCTTCCTACGCATGTTCAACAGTTCAAGGGATGAGTGAGTCGCTGGGCTAGATGTTGAGTACACTACAGTCCTGGAAAGCGAGAAGATTCTAAAGGAGGCAGAGAAGAAGAAGCCCGTCGTGATCCAGTTTTGCATACATAACACTTGCTTGGTCTATCACATATGCCATGCCAACATTGAGTGCCAGGATTTTAAGAACTTCCTCAAGGACGAAAGAGTGAAATTCATTACTATAGACTTTATTAATGACAGGATTGTCTTGGGTCGGATAGGCCTCATTGTAGGCCAACCCTTCGATCTCCAGAAGGCAAGCCTAGTGCCCTCCTCTGAGCCTTCAATGCTGACCCTGGCAGCAACCATGATTGATCCTTCGTACGCTCAATAGAAGAAATCTCACCACGAGTATCATCATGCTTGGGAATCGAAGACAATAGATGAAGTCCACATCCTGTACGCAGTAATGGATGCCTACCTTTGTTTAAATATCTACAAGGTTTGGATGAAGAAGCAGAGCCTAGTGTTCGGCTCAAGCAAAGAAGCATCAACGAAGAGGAAGAGGAAGAGGAAGAGGGACAAGGACAAAGTCAAGGACATGGACTCAGACTCCAAGTAAGGTGGAAGTGCCACCGCTCGTGCTGGTTCTACTGCGATGTCAAGCGGACTAGTTGCTTAGTTTTATTTTAGGGGTGTGCTGTGTTGTGCCCCAGCAGAATTATGTTTATGTTCTTTCTCGTTATTTTAACTCTTTAGTACGTAGAATAGTACTAGTAAGTCTTACTGTTATTCTTCTTGTAGTTAGTACTACTGCTCGTATCTTTGTGTTCCTACTGTACTTAATACGTTCGTACTAGTAGTATAATTTGGGTCAGTCGATTTGTGAAAGAAGTTTGATGAAGCGATGGAAGAAGACGACAGAGAAGCTACCCCAGTATCTATATTAGGGTGGCAGGGTGCCCATGATCTATCTTATGAGTGTTGGGTGAGGAATGCAGTTTGCCACAAAAAATGGATCGTTCCCGGGGTATAACGGACAGCGGTGGTGGGGGGAGCATGGCGGTGGCAGGCGATTTAGTGGAGGGCGGGGCGGCGGCGGCAGGCGGTTAGGCGTGTGGCGGGCTGGCGGCTCGATTCCTGAGAGAGAAGGTGAACAGTGCATCAATTTTGGAGATTGAAGAAGCCCTTCTGGCCATCCATGTTGCATCCAACGGCTCACAAGAGTTGACTGACCCAAATTGCTCCTTTAGATTGTAGGATCCACGTGCCATTCAAGGTCTCAAAGGTAGATTCCACGTCCGCACCCTTTTTGCAGGCTCAGCGCAGGCACGACTGGCTTCCGCCGTGACAACCACCATGCGCACCTCCTCCGCACGGGCGGAGACGATAATGACACGCTAGCTGCTCCTCGCTGGCGTGCTGGAGCACGCGCTCGTCCTCCTCTTCGTACGCTGCATGCATACACGCGGCTCCACCAGGTGCTCGCGTGCTTGGCAGCGCGGCGGCATCGCGTGGAGGGACTATAGACGATGTGAGTGGGCGAGCATTCGGCTTCATGGCACAGGGATGGCGGAGCATGGTGGTGATGGAAGAGAAATGGTTGGTTGAAGCAGGCGGGCGCCGACATGCGCAACGGCGGCGGCGACATATTGATGAGTGTGCATATGGGAGCTTAGTTTAGTTTTATATAGGGTTGGTCAAACTTAAAAGGAAATCGTACTACTACACATAAACATTAGACTGAGGCAACGCTTATATTAGTTACCACAGCCACGCTAAAGAATCCTGTGCAAGCACGTGAACCGCGGCCGCGCGGATCAAACGTTGTGTCACCTATTGCGCTCGAAGTACATCCGCCGAACCTTTTTGTGTGTGTGAAAACAAACCCCGAATATTACTCAACTTTTTTTCCTAGAAAAGTTCTTCACGCTATAATATTTGCATATATTAGAATTTAGCTTCTTTTCGTGTTTATTTGGATTTGGATGTTTTAGGTGCGCCCTAGTTTTTTTAATACTGATTTTGTGTGTGTAACTGAGAGAGAACGTGTGTATGTGTCCATATGTATGTTGTGGTGGAAGGGCAATGTGGAGACGGTGTGCGCGTGATAGAGACAAAGAGAGGTGTGAATGTGCAAATGATCATGCATGAGTGAGACATAGAGAAATGCTGATATGTTCTGTATACATGAGGGAACGGTCTTCTATTTGTACTTGTGTGTGTGCGAGAGAGAGAGAGAGGAGCATCCGTAACATATCAACCATCTCTCTCGATTCGTACGTCCCTCGCACGATTGCATGTAACACATGCATCAACGCACACATTTTGACACCCTCACCCGGCCCCTGCCCACCTCAAGGCCCGCACATTGCTCTCTATCTCGCACGCACAATCTCTTCGTGAAAACCCTATTTAGCATGTAGCTTTCTGTCACATACACACACATTTCTCTCCACAGGTTTGATTTCTCTCAACATCTCACACACATACACACACACACACACCGCACACACACTCCCCCTCCCCGAGCACACAATTCATCCTCATCCAAGGTTATATGCCATCCACTCTCGCTTGTGCTTCTCTGCACCCCAGCTTGCACACCACCTCAATCTTCAAAGAGGGCATTGAGGAGATTGAAGACAACGACCACACTACACTAGAGAATGCTTGGCCATTTGGAAGTAGGATGATGTGACGACGGTTGACTGACTCCTTCCCCCCTCTCTCTCCCGCACAAAATTACCAATCCCTCTCTCTCCCGCACAAAATTATCAATTCCTCAACCCACAGGATCCTTCCCCTCTCGTCCGTGTTTTTCCAGCTCTCTCATCAAACTTGTTGTCTCTTCTCCTTCCACGTTTACAGAATCTAGATGCACACGCATATCACATATATTACATGTCTCCATATTTCTAATAGACCAAACTTCTTCATCTCTCTTTCTCTCTCTATCTCTCTCTCTCTCTCGTTAGGTTTTTCTCCTACTCTCTTGCCCACATACATACAATCTTTCCCGCACTATCTGCTCCATCTTCCCAAGCTCTCTCTACACGTTTCATTCACACGTTGGGATGTGTTCAAAATGTTGCTTTTATAATGGATGATGTAGAGTTATGGTTGGTTTTGTTGCATCCTACAAAGTAATAACTATGAAATGCATTTAGATTCTATTTGACTAGGATTATGTGAGTTTGAGCATATTGTGAAGTACTAAAGACCTCTTATACATCTTGGAATTCAACAATGATTGTAACTATTGAATTGTATAGACCATTACATTCAAAGTCAGTAGCCTAATATATTTATTTCACAATTACAACAAATGATTAATTCACTACAAACTAAGAAAACAAATGTGTACTCCCTCAATTTTTATTTAAGTTGGCATATTAGCATTGGTCAAAGTCAAGTTTTGTAAACTCTCAGAAAGTTTATAACAAAAAATATTAACATATACAATAACAAATAAAGACCATTAGATTCATTATTGAATGTACTTTCACATCATACATATTTGTTATGGTAAATGTTTATATTTTTCTATAAACTTGGTCAAACTCTAGGCAGTTTGACTTTGGTCAAACCTAATATGCAGAGTTAATAAAAATGGAGGGAGTACTAGTAGTTACTAGTACTACTAACTACTAGTACTACTCGCTAGTTGCTTAGCCCAATCACCCAACACGCCACACGGGGAGTTCAGTGTCACAAAATTTTGAGGTCGGCGGGAAAATCTCCCGTGACCCTGATTCGAGAAGTGTGAAGTTACCATCATAGCCCTCAGATCAGGCCTACAGATGATGCTTGGTAGGGTCTGTTTTGGTAACTTCAGGTTCACCCTACCAAGCCAACCCCACCCCGACATCTAGAGTAGTACACCTGAATACTCCCCATCTTCTATCCCCACCGCAAAATAGAATTCTCCACGGCACCGCAGCCTTCGTGCTCCTCCCCTTCTACATTGGCGCACTCGTCCACCGCAGCACATCTGCCTCCTCGACGACCTCATACGCCGCACTGGAGCCGGTCCACCGTTGTCATACACAGAGCCTCTTCCCCGGCACCGTCTTCCATGGCCTAGGATCTGTGTAACGTCCCAATTTTCAATTAGCATGTTATACATAGGTCATCATATGCATATCATGTTTTATCTGCAATTTAGGAGTGATCCTAGAGACATTAAGCAACTCAAGGACCCAAGGATAGAGTTGGAGGTTTCACAAATTTTTATATTTGATTTTTTTTTCAAATTTGAAAAGAGGATCCAATTTGATTTTAATATTTTTACTCTCCAATTATTTCCAATATTAAAAATAACAGAGTGAAGATAATACAACTTCTTCAAAAGAGAGGAATATTGGAGGAGGAAATTTAAAATCAATTTTATATCTTATTTGGATTTTATTTGCTATTTTATTTGAATTAGAAAAATATGGATTTTTTGAAAATTGCATTTTTAGGCCAGAAAAATGTTCACTTTGTTCTAAATATTAGGTTTAGATGGTGAAAATTGTTTCTGGAATTTTTAGATTTTTTTAATATTTTATTAGTATTTTCTTCGGGAAAATTTTATTTTAGAAAACTAAAAAAACTTCCTGCCCGGCTGGGCCGAAGGCCCAGCAGAGCAGGCCGGCCCGCGTCGCCAGCCGCCTTCCTCCCGCGCGAGGAGCCCAAGCCACCGCCGCCGTCCGAGTCCGGGCGAGGCACGACTCCCGAGCCAACCTGGCACCCCCTTTCCCAAGCATGGCCGCCCCCTCAGCTTTTAAAAGTGAGCCGCCGCCCCTCCTCCTCACCCCAAGCCGTCGCAGCCACCGCCTCCTTGCCGCTACCGCGCTGCCTCAAGCCGCCGCCTGTTGCCGCCGCTGCCATCTCGCCGGAGTCACCGGACCCGTCCCCGTCGTTAACCGGTATAAAACCATCCCGGTTCGCTGGTTCGTTTCAGATTTTTTTTTCGGTTCCCTTGGTTTTCTCCCGGTTTATTTTTAGGTTAGGGTTTTTTCTCGGTTTTTTCCGATCTGTTCTAATGAGCGAACGCTCTCTGTTTAGTTCTTTTAACAAACGAATTCATTCGTTTAGTTCAGTTAGCGAATGGTCGTTCGTTATGGTTTTTCTTTTATTTTATTTTCAGCCAAGGACCTATCCGCGATTACTTTTCTCACAGATTAGTCCCTGATCTTCAAACCCTCGCAACTTTTTGCTTGCTTGTCCAAATCTAGTGAAACCAATGCCAAAACCTTCGTCTTGTTCCCCTCTTTCAAAATAATCAACTTGAACATGATTTTGATAATTTAAATTTTTTTTTGAAGAAGATTTGAATTTGAATTTCTTTTGATCGTAGTTTGAGTTTCGTCGCTCCGATTCGATTGATTCTTTTTGCAAATCGAAGCTCTTTAGTTGAACTTTCAATTTGGATCTCTTCATTTGAGTTTTACCCTTGCATCCTGTGCTTGAGTGCTTATGCATGTTCTTGTTTGTTCATGATAGAGTTTCCGGAGTGCGAAGCATGCTACTACGAGTCACTAGGGTTTTCAGGTCATCAGCAAGGCAAGTAACACTTTGATCATACCCCTGATTACCCAGTTGTATGCATTAGTTTCAATCCTCAAACACTGCATGGTTAGGACTTGAATACTTGTGGGTATTGGGAAGTAGTGACGAGGTAGAACTGATTGTCTTTATTTCAAACCCTGGGAGTTACTTCTGCGTTATGCTTATACTGCTATGCTATGCTCGGATACGTGGTTTGGGTTTGAGTGATCCATGACAGATGTGAGAGTTTTGATTAATGGTTAAACTTAAGGTGGCTAATTCAATACACATTTGGGTGGATTGGTTGAGGCACCCTGGAGCACCCAGTGGTTCTCTAGGCACCTGGAGCAATCCAGTGTTGTCCTGGGATATCCCGGAATACCCGTGTGATCATTCTACGGTTTGCCACCCAGGCTCAAAGGGATCATAAGATTATTCATGCTGGAAACTTCCGTGTGCAGCCACAAGCCATATTGGGCTCTGGCATAGTTGAGTATGTTGCGTGACCTCTTTGAGTGGTAGGCTAGCAGTTGTAGGGGATGTAGGTGGTACTGTCTACCCAGAGTAAAGAGTTAATGCTTCTAAAAGACTGTGTCTCAGTCATCCGTTTCTCAAACACCATGTAGTGCAAGAAATCCAACGGAAAAGATCGAGTCTTGTGGGGAAAAGTGTGCAAACCTCTGTAGAGTGTATAAACTAATCATGGACAGCCGTGTCCCTGGTTATGGACATCTTGAGTATCTGGTACTTGAATTATTGATTTGATCTCATCACTCTACTTAATTAATTTGTTGGGTTGATGATTTATTAATTTGGGATTGAGTTGGAGGAACCTTCTCAATGTTTTCAACAAACTTTGTAGTTAAATAAAATATATTCCTTTGTTGTAGGGAAAAATTAGCTTTCTGCAAAAATAACCATAGAGCCTCCACCAGCCAAATATGCATATAGTGATAGCTCTTACATGTTCATTGCTCTATAGTGTTATTTTTCCAGCATATTCCATTTGCTGACCTAGACAGGTTGCAACGTATTATGTTGCAGAGTTTTTAAACGAAGAGTAAGGTGCGCTAGGTCGTTGTCGTGCACTCAACTATGCCGTTGGAGTTGATGGACTCATTTACCTTCGAAGCTTACGCGGTTATCTTATTTAGATGGCCTTCAGCATTATCATCCTGGAAAGGCCAATGTCGTAGCAGACACTTTGAGCCGGAAGAGTTATGTCAACACCCTCGTAAGCGGAGGATTACCATATGAGTTAGTCGATGATCTCAAGGAACTTCGTTTGGAGATAGTTCCAAGAGGTTTTTTGCAACAATGGAGGTTCAGTCTACGTTATTGGGAAGATTCGAGAAGCTTAGAAGGATGATAAGGACATTGCTGAGATAAAGGAGAAAATGAGCAAAGGCAAAGCCAAGGGTTTTCGTGAGGATGAACATGAAACCTTATGGTTTGAGGATCATGTTTATGTGCCCAATAATGCGAAGATCAGGAAGTTAATACTTCAGGAAGCCCATGACTCGCCATACTTAATTCACCCCGGAAACACCAAGATGTATTTGGATTCGAAGGAACGTTTCTGGTGGACAGGAATGAAGAAGGATATTGCTGAGTATGTAGCAGTATGCGATGTATGTCAGAAAGTGAAGGCAGAACATCAGAAGCCAGCCCGGATTACTACAGCCTATGCCAATACCAGAATGTAAGTGGGACAAGCTTGGCATGGATTTCATCGCCGGATTACCCAGGACACGATTGGGATATGATTCAGTCTGGGTAGTAGTTGATCGCTTGACCAAAGTAGCTCACTTTAAACCAGTAAAAACCACATATACAAGCGCGAAGTTGGACAAGATATATATGACCAGGATCGTATGTTTGCATGGACTTCTGAGGACCATCGTATCAGATAGAGGGACACAATTTACCTCAAAGTTTTTGAATCGGCTGCACCAGACTTTGGGTACTAGGCTAGGGTTCAGTACATCCTTTCATCCGTAGACAGATGGACACACGGAGAGAGTTAATCAAATTCTGGAGGACATATTGAGAGCTTGTGCGCTAGATTATGGATCTAGTTGGGATGACAATTTTCCTTACGCAGAGTTCTCCAAAACAATAGTTATCAGGCTAGTTTGAAGATGGCACCTTTCGAACCCTTGTATGGAAGGAGGTGCAGGACACCGTTAATGTGGGATGAAGTCGGAGACCGTCAGTTGTTTGGACCAGATTTAATCAAGGTATCCGAAGAGAAGGTTAAGTTGATTCGATATAGATGGAAGGTAGCTTAGTCCAGGAAGAAGAGTTATGCAGATACAAAACGCAAGGAGGTAGTCTATGAAATTGGAGATCGAGCATATCTTCATGTGTCACCTGTTGGAAATATGCCCTAGAGGCAATGATAAATTGATTATTATTATATTTCCTTGTTCATGATAATCGTTTATTATCCATGCTAGAATTGTATTGATAGGAAACTCAGATACATGTGTGGATACATAGACAACACCATGTCCCTAGTAAGCCTCTAGTTGACTAGCTCATTGATCAATAGATGGTTATGGTTTCCTAACCATGGACATTGGATGTCGTTGATAACGGGATCACATCATTAGGAGAATGATGTGATGGACACGACCCAATCCTAAGCATAGCAAAGATCGTGTAGTTCGTATGCTGAAGCTTTTCTAATGTCAAGTATCATTTCCTTAGACCATGAGATTGTGCAACTCCCGGATACCGTAGGAGTACTTTGGGTGTGCCAAACGTCACAACGTAACTGGGTGACTATAAAGGTGCACTACGGGTATCTCTGAAAGTGTCAGTTGGGTTGGCACAAATTGAGACTGGGATTTGTCACTCCGTGTGATGGAGAGGTATCTCTGGGCCCACTTGGTAGGACATCATCATAATGTGCACAATGTGATCAAGGAGTTTATCACGGGATGATGTGTTACGGAACGAGTAAAGAGACTTGCTGGTAACGAGATTGAACAAGGTATCGGGATACCGACGTTCGAATCTCGGGCAAGTATCGTACCGCTAGACAAAGGGAATTGTATACGGGATTGATTAAGTCCTTGACATCGTGGTTCATCCGATGAGATCATCGTGGAACATGTGGGAGCCAACATGGGTATCCAGATCCCGCTGTTGGTTATTAACCGGAGAACGTCTTGGTCTTGTCTGCATGGTTCCCGAACCCCTAGGGTCTACACACTTAAGGTTCGATGACGCTAGGGTTATAAAGGAAGTTTGTATGTGGTTACCGAATGTTGTTCGGAGTCCCGGATGAGATCCCGGACGTCACGAGGAGCTTCGGAATGGTCTGGAGGTAAAGATTTATATATGGGAAGTCCTGTTTTGGTCACCGGAAAGGTTTCAGGTTTTATCGGTAACGTAGCGGGACCACCGAGAGGGTCCCGGGGGTCCACCAAGTGGGGACACCAACCCCGGAGGCTAGCATGGGCCAAGAGTGGTGAGGGACCAGCCCCTGAGTGGGCTGGTGCGCCTCCCACAAGGCCCAAGGCGCAGCAAAGGAGGCGAAGGGGAAACCCTAGGCTTAGATGGGCCCTAAGGCCCACCCTAGGGGGCGCCCCCCCCTCTCCCATCTTGGCCGCCCCCCCTTTTCCCATCTAGGGCTGCCGCCCCCTAGGGGTGGGAACCCTAGAGGGGGCGCACCCTCCACCCCTCCCCCTATATATATGAGGCCTAGGGGCTGCCCAATACAGATGAGTTCCTCTCCCCG
The DNA here is from genome assembly GCF_018294505.1 of Triticum aestivum. NCBI lineage: Eukaryota > Viridiplantae > Streptophyta > Magnoliopsida > Poales > Poaceae > Triticum > Triticum aestivum. The sequence goes on along the minus strand of NC_057797.1, from coordinate 549,910,977 downwards.
TTCGTGCAGCCCTCCCTCTCTTCCTCCTCTCCCGTGGTGCTTGGCGAAGCCCTGCAGGATAGCCACCCTCCTCCATCACCACCACGATGTTGTGCTGCTGCTGGATGGAGTCTTCCTCAACCTCTTCCTCTCGCCTTGCTGGATCAAGGCATGGGAGACGTCACCGGGCTGTACGTGTGTTGAACGCGGAGGTGCCGTCCGTTCGGCACTAGGATCATCGGTGATTTGGATCATGACGAGTACGACTCCATCAAACCCGTTCTCTTGAACGCTTCCGCTTAGCGATCTACAAGGGTATGTAGATGCACTCTCCTTCCCCTCGTTGCTGGTCTCTCCATAGATTGATCTTGGTGACACGTAGGAAAATTTTGAATTATTGCTACGTTCCCCAACAGTGGCACCATGAGCTAGGTCTATTGCGTAGATTCTATGCACGAGTAGAACACAAAGTAGTTGCGGGCATTGATTTTGTTCAATATGCTTACCGTTACTAGTCCAATCTTGATTCGGCGGCATTGTGGGATGAAGCGGCCCGGACCAACCTTACACGTACGCTTACGTGAGACCGGTTCCACCTACTGACATGCACTAGTTGCATAAGGTGGCTGGCGGGTGTCTGTCTCTCCCACTTTAGTCGGATCGGATTCGATGGACAGGGTCCTTATGAAGGGTAAATAGCAACTGGCATATCACGTTGTGGTCTTTGCGTAGGTAAGAAACGTTCTTGCTAGAAACCCATAGGAGCCACGTAAAACATGCAAACAACAATTAGAGGAAGTCTAACTTGGTTTTGCAGGGTATGCTATGTGATGTGATATGGCCAAAGGATGTGATGAATGATATATGTGATGTATCAGATGATCATGTTCTTGTAATAGGAATCACGACTTGCATGTCGATGAGTATGACAACCGGCAGGAGCCATAGGAGTTGTCTTAATTTATTTATGACATGCGTGTCAACATAAACGTCATGTAATTACTTTACTTTATTGCTAACCGTTAGCTGTAGTAGTAGAAGTAATAGTTGACGAGACAACTTCAAGAAGACACGATGATGGAGATCATGATGATGGAGATCATGGTGTCATGCCGGTGACGATGATGATCATGGAGCCCCGAAGATGGAGATCAAAAGGAGCAATATGATATTGGCCATATCATGTCACTACTATTTGATTGCATGTGATGTTTATCATGTTTATGCATCTTATTTGCTTATAACTATGGTAGTAAATAAAATGATCCCTCATTAAAATTTCAAGAAAGTGTTCCCCCTAACTGTGCACCATTGCGAAAGTTCGTCGTTTCGAAGCACCATGTGATGATCGGGTGTGATAGATTCTAACATTCACATACAACGGGTGTAAGACAGATTTACACACGCGAAACACTTAGGTTGACTTGACGAGCCTAGCATGTGTATAGACATGGCCTCGGAACACAGAAGACCGAATGGTCGAGCATGAGTCGTATGGTAGATACAATCAACATGAAGATGTTCACCGATGTTGACTAGTCTGTCTCACGTGATGATCGGACACGGCCTAGTTAACTCGGATCATGTAATCACTTAGATGACTAGAGGGATGTCTATCTGAGTGGGAGTTCATAAGATGAACTTAATTATCCTGAACATAGTCAAAAAGGATTTTGCAATTTATGTCGTAGCTCGCGCTTTAGTTCTACTGTTTAGATATGTTCCTAGAGAAAATTTAGTTGAAAGTTGATAGCAGCAATTACACGGACTGGGTCCGTAAACTGAGGATTGTCCTCATTGCTTCATAGAAGGCTTATGTCCTTAATGCACCGCTCAGTGTGCTGAACCTCGAACGTCGTCTGTGGATGTTGCGAACATCTGACATACATGTTTTGATAACTACGTAATAATTCAGTTAAACGGTTTAGAGTTGAGGCACCGAAGACGTTTTAAAACGTCGCGAAACATATGAGATGTTTCGAGGGCTGAAATTGGGATTTCAGGCTCATGCCCACGTCAAGAGGTATAAGACCTCCGACGATTTTCTTAGCCTGCAAACTAAGGGAGAAAAGCTCAATTGTTGAGCTTGTGCTCAGATTGTCTGAGTACAACAATCATTTGAATTGAGTGGGAGTTGATCTTCCAGATAAGATAGTGATGTTTCTCCGAAGTCATTACCACCAAGCTGCTAGAGCTTCATGATGAACTATAATATATCAGGGACATATATGATGATCCTTGAGATATTCGCGATGTTTGACACCGCAAAAGTAGAAATCAAGAAGGAGCATCAATTGTTGATGGTTGGTGAAACCACTAGTTTCAAGAAGGGCAAGGGCACGAAGGGATACTTCATGAAACCGCAATTCAGCTGCTGCTCTAGTGAAGAAACCCAAGGTTGAACCCAAACCCAAGACTAAGTGCTTTAGTAATAAGGGGAACAGCCACTGGAGCAGAATTACCCTAGATACTTGGTAGATTGGAAGGCTGGCAAGGTCGATAGAAGTATATTGGATATACATTGTGTACTTTACTAGTACTCCTAGTAGCACCAGGGTATTAGATACCGGTTCGGTTGCTAAGTGTTAGTAACTCGAAATAAAAGCTACGGAATAAACAGAGACTAGCTAAAAGGTGAGATGACGATATGTGTTGGAAGTATTTCCAAAGTTGATCAAATATCGTACGCTCCCTCTACCATCGAGATTGGTGTTTGCGTTGAGCATAGACATGATTGGATTATGTCTATCGCAATACGGTTATTCATTTAAGGAGAATAATGGTTACTCTGTTCATTTGAATAATACCTTCAACGGTCTTACACCTAAAATGAATGGTTTATTGGATCTCGATCGTAGTGATACACATGTTCATGCCAAAAGATATAAGATAGTAATGATAGTACCACCTACTCATGGCACTGCCACGTAAAGTCATATCGGTATAAAACGCATGAAGAAGCTCCATGTTGATGGACCATTTGGACTCACTTGATTTTGAATCACTTGAGACATGCAAATCATACCACATGGGCAAGATGACTGAAAGCCTCATTTTCAGTAAAATGGAACTACAAAGCAACTTGCTGGAAGTAATACATTTCTATGTGTGCAGTCCAATGAGTGCTGAGGCGTGTAGTGGATATCGTTATGTTCTTACTTCACAGATGATTTGAGTAAATGTTGAGTATATTTACTTGATGAATCACGAGTCTGAATTATTGAAAGGTTCAAGTAATTTCACGGTGAAGTTGAAAGATCGTCGTGACAAGAGGATAAAATATCTATGATATGATCATAGAGATGAATATCTGAATTACGAGTTTGGCATAGAATTAAGACATTGTGGAAATTGTTTCACAACTAATACAGCCTGGAACACCATAGTGTGATGGTGTGTCCGAACACCATAACTGCACCCTATTGGATATGATGCATACCATGGTGTCTCTTATCGAATTACCACGATAGTTTATGGGTTAGGCATTAGAGACAACCACATTCACTTTAAATAGGGCACCACGTAATTCCGATGAGATGACACCGTATGAACTATGGTTTAGAGAAACCTAAGCTGTCATTTCTTAAAAGTTTGGGGCTGTGACGCTTATGTGAAAAAGTTTCAGGCTGATAAGCTCGAACCCAAAGCGGATAAATGCATCTTCATAGGACACCCAAACAGTTGGGTATACCTCCTATCTCAGATTTGAAAGCAATAAGGGATTGTTTCTAGAATCGGGTCCTTTCTTGAGGAAACGTTTCTCTCGAAAGAACTGAGTGGGAGGATGGTGGAGACTTGATGAGGTTATTGAACCGTCTCTTCAACTAGTGTGTGGCAGGGCACAGGAAGTTGTTCCTGTGGCACCTACACCAATTGAAGTGGAAGCTTATGATAGTGATCATGAAACTTCAGATCAAGTCACTACCAAACCTCGTAGGATGACAAGGATGCGTACTACTTCAGAGTGGTACGTAATCCTGTCTTGGAAGTCATGTTGCTAGACAATAATGAACCTACGAGCTATGGAGAAGCGACGGTGGGCCCGGATTCCGATAAATGGCTCGAGTCCATAAAATCCGAGAGAGGATCCATGTATGAAAACAAAGTGTAGACTTTGGCGGAACGGCTCGATGGTCGTAAGGCTGTTGAGTTCAGATGGATTTTAAAAGGAAGACGAACAATGATGGTAAATTTCACCATTAAGAAAGCTCGACTTGTCGTTAAGATGTTTCCCGACAAGTTCAAGGAGTTGACTATGATGAGACTTTCTCACTCGTAGCAATGCTAAGAGTCTATTGGAATCATATTAGCGATTAGTGCATGATTTATGAAATCTTGCAGATAGGATGTCAAACATTGTTTCCTCGACGATTTTCTTGAGGAAAGGTTGTATGTGATACAACCGAAAGGTTTTGTCAATCCTGAAAAATGCTAATAAGTATGCAAAGCTCCAACAATCCTTCTAAGGACTGGAGTAAGCATCTCGGAGTTGGAATGTATGCTTTGATGAGATGATCAAAGATTTTGGGTGTATACAAAGTTTATGAGAAACTTGTATTTCCAAAGAAGTGAGTGGGAGCAATATAGAATTTCTGATGAGTATATGTTGTTGACATATTGTTGATCAGAAATGACGTAGAATTTCTAGAAAGCATATAGGGTTATTTGGAAAGTGTTTTTCAATGGAAAGCCTGGATTAAGCTACTTGAGCATTGAGCATCAAGATCTATAAGGATAGATCAAAACGCTTAATGGTACTTTCAAATGAGCACATACCTTGACATGATCTTGAAGGTGTTCAAGATGGATTAGTCAAAGAAGGAGTTCTTGCCTGAGTTGTAAGGTATGAAGTTAAAACTTAAAGCTCGACCACGACAGAATAGAGAGAAAGGACGAAGATCGTCCCCTATGCTTAAGACATAAGCTCTACAGTATGCTATGCTGTGTACCGCACCTGAAATGTGCCTTGCCATGAGTCAGTCAAGGGGTACAAGAGTGATCCAAGAATGGATCACAGGACAGCAGTCAAAGTTATCCTTAGTAACTAGTGGACTAAGGAATTTTCTCGATTATGGAGGTGGTAAAAGAGTTCGTCGTAAAGGGTTACGCCGATGCGAACTTTGACACTAATCCAGATTATTCTGAGTAGTAAACTAGATTCGTATAGTAGAACAGTTATTTGGAATAGCTCCAAATGGAGCGTGGTAGCTGCATCTAGGAGATGACATAGAGATTTGTAAAGCACACACGGATCTGAAAGGTTCAGACCCATTGACTAAAACCTCTCTCACAAGCAACAGGATCAAACCCAGAACTCATTGAGTGCTAATCACATAGTGATGTGAACTAGATTATTGACTCTAGTAAACTCTTTGGATGTTGGTTACATGGCGATGTGACCTGTGAGTGTTAATCACATGGCGATGTGAACTAGATTATTGACTCTAGTGCAAGTGGGAGACTGTTGGAAATATGCCCTAGAGGCAATGATAAATTGATTATTATTATATTTCCTTGTTCATGATAATCGTTTATTATCCATGCTAGAATTGTATTGATAGGAAACTCAGATACATGTGTGGATACATAGACAACACCATGTCCCTAGTAAGCCTCTAGTTGACTAGCTCGTTGATCAATAGATGGTTACGGTTTCCTAACCATGGACATTGGATGTCGTTGATAACGGGATCACATCATTAGGAGAATGATGTGATGGACAAGACCCAATCCTAAGCATAGCAAAGATCGTGTAGTTCGTATGCTGAAGATTTTCTAATGTCAAGTATCATTTCCTTAGACCATGAGATTGTGCAACTCCCGGATACCGTAGGAGTACTTTGGGTGTGCCAAACGTCACAACGTAACTGGGTGACTATAAAGGTGCACTGCGGGTATCTCCGAAAGTGTCTGTTGGGTTGGCACGAATTGAGACTGGGATTTGGCACTCCGTGTGACGGAGAGGTATCTCTGGGCCCACTTGGTAGGACATCATCATAATGTGCACAATGTGATCAAGGAGTTGATCACGGGACGATGTGTTACGGAACGAGTAAAGAGACTTGCTGGTAACGAGATTGAACAAGGTATCGGGATACCGACGATCGAATCTCGGGCAAGTATCGTACCGCTAGACAAAGGGAATTGTATACGGGATTGATTAAGTCCTTGACATCGTGGTTCATCCGATGAGATCATCGTGGAACATGTGGGAGCCAACATGGGTATCTAGATCCCGCTGTTGGTTATTGACCGAAGAACGTCTCGGTCATGTCTGCATGGTTCCCGAACCCGTAGGGTCTACACACTTAAGGTTCGATGATGCTAGGGTTATAAAGGAAGTTTGTATGTGGTTACCGAATGTTGTTAGGAGTCCCGGATGAGATCCCGGACGTCACGAGGAGCTTCGGAATGGTCCGGAGGTAAAGATTTATATATGGGAAGTCCTGTTTTGGTCACCGGAAAGGTTTCGGGTTTTATCGGTAACGTACCGGGACCACCGAGAGGGTCCCGGGGGTCCACCAAGTGGGGCCACCAACCCCGGAGGCTTGCATGGGCCAAGAGTGGTGAGGGACCAGCCCCTGAGTGGGCTGGTGCGCCTCCCACAAGGCCCAAGGCGCAGCAAAGGAGGAGAAGGGGAAACCCTAGGCTTAGATGGGCCCTAAGGCCCACCCTAGGGGGCGCCCCCCCTCTCCCCTGTTGGCCACCCCCCTTTTCCCATCTAGGGCTGCCGCCCCCCTAGGGGTGGGAACCCTAGAGGGGGCGCACCCTCCTCCCCTTCCCCTATATATATGAGGCCTAGGGGCTGCCCAATACAGATGAGTTCCTCTCCCCGTTGGTGCAGCCCTCCCTCTCTTCCTCCTCTCCCGCGGTGCTTGGCGAAGCCCTGCAGGATAGCCACCCTCCTCCATCACCACCACGCCGTTGTGCTGCTGCTGGATGGAGTCTTCCTCAACCTCTTCCTCTCGCCTTGCTGGATCAAGGCATGGGAGACGTCACCGGGCTGTACGTGTGTTGAACGCGGAGGTGCCGTCCGTTCGGCACTAGGATCATCGGTGATTTGGATCACGACGAGTACGACTCCATCAACCCCGTTCTCTTGAACGCTTCCGCTTAGCGATCTACAAGGGTATTTAGATGCACTCTCCTTCCCCTCGTTGTTGGTCTCTCCATAGATTGATCTTGGTGACACGTAGGAAAATTTTGAATTATTGCTATGTTCCCCAACATCACCACTCCGAGGAGTTAAACGATTTGGAGTTAAGGGAAAGTTGGCCCCGAGATTTGTAGGACCATACCGAATTCTGGAACGTATGGGAGAGGTGGCCTACAAGTTGGAATTGCCAGAAGGATTGTCAGGAGTTCACGATGTGTTTCACGTTTCCCAGTTGAAGAAGTGCCATGCTGAGATGGCCCATATTCCTCTAAGAGATACAGTGCCCCTAGAAGCAATTTAGTTGGAGAGCGATCTAACCTACAACGAGAAACCCGTCCAGATTCTCGAGTTTGACAGCCGAGTTACACGCAACAAGGTTATCAAGTTTTGCAAAGTATAGTGGAGCCACCATACCGAGGATGAAGACACCTTGGAGCGAGAAGAAGGCCTACGGAAAGACCACCCACACCTATTTTCTAGCCAAGCCTAATCTCGAGGGCGAGATTCATCTTAAGGGGGGTAGGTTTGTAACATCCCAATTTTCAATTAGGATGTTATACGTAGGTCATCATATGCATATCATGTTTTATATGCAATTTGTGTGTGATCCTAGAAATCTTAAGCAACTCAAGGACCCAAGGAGAGAGTTGGAAGTTTCACAATTTTTCATATTTGAATTTTTTCAAATTTGAAAAGAGGATCCAATTTGATTTTAATTTTTTTCCTCCAATTATTTCCAATATTAAAAATAAAATAGTGAAGATAACATGACTTCTTCAAAAGAGAGGAATATTGGAGGAGAAATTTTAAAATCAAATTTATATCTTATTTGGATTTTATTTGAATTAGAAAAATATGCATGTTTGAAAATTGCATTTTTAGGCCAGAAAATTGTTCACTTTGTTCTAAATATTAGGTTTACACGGTGAAAATTGTTTCTGGCATTTTTAGATTTTTTATATTTGATTATGATATTCTTCGGGTGAATTTTATTTAATAATAATAAAAAAATATAAAAACTTCCTGCCCAAGCAGGCCGGCCCGCGTCGCCTGCTGCCTTCCTCCCGCGCGAGGAGCCTGAGCCGCCGTTGCCGTCCGAGTCCGGCCGGGGCACGACCCGCGAGCCGACCAGGCGCCCCCTTCCCCAAGCATCGCCGTCCCCCTCGGCTTTTAAAAGGGAGCCGCCGCCGCCCCTCCTCCTCACCCCCAGCCACCGCAGCCGCCGCCTCCTCGCCGAAGTGGCGCCGCTGCAAGCCGCCGCCACTGTCGTCTCACCGGAGTTGCCGGACCCGTCCCCGTCGTTGACTGGTATAAAACCATCCCGGTTCGCCAGTTTGTTTCGGTTTTCTTCGGTTCCCTTGGTTTTCTCCTGGTTTATTTTTAGGGTTAGGGGTTTTCTCGGTTTTTCCCGATCTGTTCTAATTAGCGAACACTCTTTGTTTAGTTCATTTTAATAAAAAAACATTCGTTTAGTCCAGTTAGCGAACTGTTGTTCGTTAGGGTTTTTCTTTTATCCTATTTTCGTCCAGGGACTCTCACAGGTTAGTCCCTGATCTTTAAACCCTCGCAACTTTTTCCTCGCTTGTCCAAATCTAGTGAAACCAACGCCAAAATCTTTGTCTTGTTCCCCTCTTTCCAGATAATCAACTTGAACATGATTTTGATAATTTAAAATTTGGTTTCAATAAGATTTGAATTTGAATTTATTTTGATCGTAGTTTGAGTTTCATCACTCCGACTCGATTGATTCTTTTTGCTAATTGAAGATCTTCAGTTGAACTTTCAATTTGGATCTCTTCATTTGAGTTTTACCCTTGCATCATATGCTTGAGTGCTTATGTATGTTATTGTTTGTTCATGATAGAGTTTCTGGAGTGCGAAGTGTGTTACTACGAGTCACTAGGGTTTTCAGATCGTCAGCAAGGCAAGTAACACTTTGATTATCCCCCTTATTACCCAGTTTTTATGCATTTATTTCAATCCTCAAACACTGCATGGTTAGGACTTGAATACTTGTGGGTATTGGGAAGTAGTGACGAGGTAGAACCTATTTTCTTTATTTCAAACCCTAGGAGTTACTTCTATGTTATGCTTATACTGCTATGCTATGCTCGTACACGTGGTTTGAGTTTGAGTGATCCATGATAGATGTGAGAGTTTAATTTAATGGTTAAACTTAAGGTGGCTACTTTAATACACATCTGGGTGGATTGGTTGAGGCAACCTGGAGCACCCAATGGTTGTGTGGGCACCTGGAGCAATCCAGTGTTGTCCTGTGATATCCCGGAGTAGCCGTGTGACCATCCTACAGTTTGCCACCCAGGCTTGGGATCATAAGATTATTCATACTAGAAACTTCCATGTGCATCCACAAGCCATTATGGGCTCTGGCATAGTTGAGTATGTTGTGTGACCTCTTTCAGTGGTAGGCTAGCAGATGTTGGGGATGTTGGTGGTACTGTCTACCCAGAGTAAAGAGTTAATGCTTCTAAAAGATTGTGTCTCGGTCATCGGTTTCTCAAACACCATGTAGTGCGAGAAATCCAATGGAGGAGATCGAGTCTTGTGCGGTAAAAGTGCGCAAACCTCTGCAGAGTGTATAAAGTAATCATGGTTAGCCGTGTCCCTAATTATGGACATCTTGAGTATCTGATACTTGAATTATTGATTTGATCTTATCACTCTACTTAATTAATTTTTTGGGTTGATTATTTATTAATTTGGGATTGAGTTGGAGGAACCTTCTCAATGTTTTCAACAAACTTTGTAGTTAAATAAAATATATTCCTTTGTTGTAGGGAAAATCTAGCTTTCTGCAAAAATAATCATAGAGCCTCCACCAGCCAAATATCCATATTGTTATAGCTATTACATGTTCATTTCTCTATAGTGTTATTTTGCCAGCATATTCCATGTGCTGACCTACACAGGCTGCAACGTATTATGTTGCAGAGTTTTCAAACAAAGAGTAAGGTGCGCTAGGTCGTTGTCGTGCACTCAACTATGCCGTTGGAGTTGATGGACTCATTTACCTTCGAAGCATCTGCTGTTATCTTTTTTAGATGGCCTTTAGCCATATTATTGTAACAAGTTCTCTTTTGAGACAGTCAATGTAATAAGTCTGTGATTAAACTCTGTTATAAATCCCCGAGTACTGTGTGTGTCAGCATTACCAATCCAGGGATGACACTTATACACAGAGATTTGACCGTTTGAGGTCGGATCGCTACAATCTGCTTCCCGAAAGCCGATGCCAAGCACAGAAGCACCACCGTCTTGGACAATGAACTGACTCTCGTTGCCGACCATGATGCACAGAGGCCACCGCGACCATCGTACTCCTCCTCGATTGGTAATGTGTGTATTGAATCTCTTAGCAGTACATGTGCAGTTCCAATTTTGTTCATAGCTACCGTTCAAATTTCCTAGTTGCTATTGTTCCTGTAAAAGTAATTGGTTATAGCCTCCATTGTCCAACAGGATATCAGCTCATAATTGTGCGTCACTCCTGTATCGCGCTGTGCTTAGGTAGGTTCTTTATCTACAACCAGTAGTGTGGCAAATGATGGAAAGTTTTTTAGAACTAGCAAGATGCCCATGCGTTGCATGGAACATCAAGATGCATTTGTATGAGTAGTTAATCTTGTGGGAGAAAAGGATGAACGAGGGAAGGCCTTATTTTCAAATCTGGAGAGGGGTGTGGGGTATCTTTATGCCAAATTGCGATAGTTTCCTTCCTACCCGTCGGATAGAAATCGGACGGCCTATATTGCAGGAGGGCAGGCACACCATCATCACCAAATCTGTTTTTTTTAAAGAGTGGAGAGTAGAGAAGTAGAGATAAATATTAAATATAAAATAAATATAATAGTAGAGAAGAGAGTAGAGATAGCAGAGACATTGGGAAAGGATCACGCGCGTGCGGGAAAAAGCGACCGGGCGCATGCTAGTTTTGGCGCGCGGCATCTGGTGCGCTTTATAAAATCCAACGCCCTCCCACCGCTCTGTGCCTTGCCACCACTCTCTCCCCGATCTGCCCCTTGCCACCGCTCTCTCCCTGCTCTTTCTCGCCTCGCCGCCGCCGGCCACCATGCCGCCGCATCGCCGGGAAACTTGGGGATACCGCGGCTTCCGCGCGCTCCCCTCAGGCGGCTTCTCCGCCAAGATCGGGTTCTGCGGGAGGCGCTTGGCCTCGGCAATTTTGACACCACCCACGAGGCCGCCCGCGCATACGACGCAGCGGTGTGGCGCCTCCGGTGTCCTCATAGAACATTGAACTTCCCCAACATGCCAACGCGGGAGCGGGCGCAGGAGCTCGCGCCTCTACCATGGCTTATCACCGACGAGGATCTTCGCGACAACTGGAGGCGGGAGCACTGTCTGGGCATCGCCGAGATGGATGAGGAAGCCATGGTGCTGTGGCGCCAACGCTTCCCGCAGGACATCATCAACGAGCACGAGTTCTGCACGCAAAGGAGGGTGGAGATGGAGAAGAGGAGAGCGGAGCGAGCTGCCTATCGCGAGGACAAGCATATGTGAAAAGTGGTCGCTCAATTCAACATGAGGCTAGGAGTAGCGTCACCCTGGGAATCAGACGATGATCGGTATCTTCACACGTACATTGAGACATTAGAGGAGCACTTCACCGAGGAGGAGTCGGACGACAAGGAGTAGATGAACTATCTATTTTTTTATCTATCTATGCTATATATATATATGATGAGAACTATCTATGTCTCTACTCTCTATCTCTACTTCTTGATCTCAACACTTTGGGCCAGCAAAAACTGGCTATTCCGGCGTTGTAAACGCTTTTTTAAAGCGCCACATGTTGCACTTCTATTGGAGATGCTCTAACATGGCAGACGAGTGCTTTAATGTTTCCCACAAGATGTGTGAGTATTACTAGTATATTTTTCTTACCATTTTGAGATTTTAAAACCACGAGTGCGAACATTCAGCAGAGCAATGAAGACCAAACACGAGATATTGGGGACATCTTCAAGTAGCATGGCAAGTTAAAGAGGAGCTGCACCGAACCTATAAGACGAGCTTTGGTAAGTAACACCCTTTCAATTACTTTCGTTTAGCCTCGTGTTCTTCGATCTGTATATGTTGTAGTTTCTATTTCTCTTAGCCTCATGTTCTTCGATGTGTAATGAGAAGAGTCTTAATCGTCCTAATACTTTCGTTTTTAGCTTGATGTAGGAAGTGGGTGTTCTCACCTTGTAGTCTATTTTTATATTTTTCCTTTTGAATTCACTTCTCTGAGTCTTGTTTAGCTGGCTTTTACTAAATGGATCTAGGTTGCTCTGAGTATTGATCTCAAAAAGAAGTAATTTCATGTTAGGATGCAGTTCCTATGAGGAGGGAAGTATGGTCAACCTCGACATCATGTTTCCAAAATGAGCCTGGATTACACACAAGGTGCCTGTTCCCTAATGCTGCTGGATTGGACACATGGTGCAAATTCCTAGATGATGATGCTGGATTACACACAAGCCAGGTGGAGTCGTCAACTGTTCGTGTCCTCGTGGCTCTAGTAAAGGCTGAAAGAAAGCGTACTATAGCCCTTGAGAATGTAGCTGAGTTCTTGAAGAAGCAAAAAGAACAATCAGATGCTCTCTTCACCCAAGCCAAAGAAGAGATGGAAGAAGCCAGAAAGAAGCTAGCAGAGGCAGAGCAGGCTAGGCGCCTCCTGCTATCTAAAACTGATGTCAATACAAATATTCCTTCATAATAGCTAGGTTCAAATGTTTATCCAGTTAGCATGCCTTTTGTGATGTCCCTGCATCTACTGACGTGGCACAAAATAATTTTTTTAGGTCATGTAATAACAGAAGTTACTTTCCAAACAATAACAGGTGAAGCATTGGACATGGTAAAGTTCACGCGCTAGCCCAACATTCCAAGTTCAACTTCCACATCAAACTCATATTCACAGATATCTGCACATTCATAGATAACGTCCACAACCATGATTCACTTCAAAGCCAAAAAATGTGAGGAGAGTTATAAATAAACAAAAACCTCTAGCTCCTACTACCAGTGCAAGCACAAGTCAGGACCATGCGTAATTAATTATATTTTGGTCATTTTTTATGTTCTAAAATGCCGGTCGGCTCGCGGAAGGACGTGTTGCTGGCACACGCGTGGATTGAATGGAGGCAGGCGGCATGCGGCGAGGAGGCGTATTCAGCCGGGCCTGCAGCGAGTGGGGCCCTCTTAGCCGGCGCGCCTGTTCAATCCTTGTGCTATGAGAAGTCGCGTCCGTGTCAGAGAAATCACTCCCTCCAGTCATTTTTGGTTTGGGTATAACAAAATCTCATTTTCCATTCACATTTTACAAGTAAAATTCGTGGACAAACTTTGACCCAAAATACGATGGGGACTAGTAAACCAGGACGGAGGTAGTAGTTTTTTTTATCAAAGAAGGGCTTCCGCCTTTCGATTTTCATTACTGAAAACCAACATCGAAACCATAGTATTTGCCCTAGAACTACCAGGTTCAATATCTCGCAACATAAACCCATACAACCATATGCCAAGGAGGTTGTAGTTATGAATTCCATTTTCGCTCCATACCAATCGTTCTAAAAACTACTTAGTACTTATAATGCGCCATTGAAAATCAGAACTCTTACCCCGCTAAAAAATGATATTTTAAACGTGGCTACTCGATCCGTGGCAACTGGCGAGCCACCACCTCCAGGTCGTTCACCTATGGTCTCGACCATCAACTCCTATGGATTAAATTATCACGCGAGCTGACTATTCCTACAAAGGTGCGCTCCATCACATACCTGGTACCCGCGCATGAAGAAATCATGCACCTAGGGTTTTAGGGTTTATTTGTTAACGGTGCCTTTACATAACTCTCATGTGTGCGAGATAGCGAGAGACCGACCACGTGCGTGCGCTTGTTCTTGTCATATATGTACTCCACCGCTTGTCTGGTGTCCAAAAAATTGTACAGTAGTAATCACTACTAACAATGTGCCAATGCGTTGCCACACGATCAAAGTAGATTAATACATATTCACCAATGTGATAGAAAAAAGAGTCTAGTTTTGAAATACATATATCACTAAAAATATGTTATGTTTCACTCAAAATATATTCCTTTGGTGGTTTTGATGAGATAAGGGAGGAATGTGGTTGGTTTCAAGATTCGAGAAGTGGTATATATCTAATTTCTACTCTTACTAGCAGGATGCCTGTGAGTTGCATGGAACATCAAGATCTTGTGGGAGAAAAGGATGAACAAGGGAAGGCCTTATCTTCAAATGTGGAGAGGAGTGCGGGTAAATTGTCATAGTTTCCTTCGTATCCGTTATATATAGATCGGACAGCCTATATTGCAGGATGGCAGGCACACCATCATCACTGACTATGCTTTTTATAAGAGTAGACATAAAGAACAGAGTTGGTGATGATGGTGTTCCTGCCATCCTGCAATATAGGCCGTCCGATGTATATCTGACAAATAGGAAGGAAACTATGGCAATTTTGCAAAAAGATACCCACACCCTTCTCCACATGTGCAAATAAGGCCTTCTCTTGTTCATCCTTTTCTTCCACAAGATAAACTACTCATACAAATGCATCTTGATGTTTCGTGCAACGCATGGTCATCTTGCTAGTTGTTGCAAAAAGCGCATGCGTGTGTGTTGTGTGTGTGAGAGAGACAGGGAGAGAGGAGGAGGATGGAGTGCATGTGTGACAAAGACACAAAGAGTTTGTGTGCGAGAGGAATCATCTTAAAATGAGGCGGTAGTATGTGTGTGCACGATCGAGATGGCATGTCTCAAGAAGGGATGAAAAATCTACATAGATACAAGGAGCGCGAGAAAGACATGTACGTGATAGTGGAAGCACGAGTGTGCGGGTGTATAACCCTATCTAGAGGCTAGTAGATCAATGATTGTGAGAGAAATACGAGTCGAGGGTGCGAAAGCGAGAGTTTTGTGTGTGTGTGTGTGTGACGGTATTCGGGAAGGGGAGTTGTCGTGGTGGGCGCACGGCAAATGCCAAGGGATGGCTAAAGATAGGAGGAGGCTCAAGGGCACTGGTGGGCTCTAGAGGTGAGGTCGGCATGAGCGAGCGCAGGACGCAAGACATACCCAGGTTCGGGGCTCTCTGGAGAGATAACACCCCTAGTCCTGCCGAGCGTAGTTGATGTGTATCGGTACAGAGTTGCTCCTAGAGCTGTATGGAGGAAGAAGGAAGGAAGGAAGGCAGGCCAAGGCTTAGGCTGCTCCCTCTCCTTGGGTGCGGCTTGCTATGTGTGTGTGAGTGGGTGAGTGATCGATCACGTCTCTGTCTGCCTGAGGGCTCCTGGGGGTTTTATTGGTCCACCCCCCAGGGGTACAATGGTAATGTTAAAAGGCCACGGGGCTGGGTTGTCTTTGTCTGGGAAGTCGGCGCTGGGACCCGCCGGGGGTCAAGGCCCACCGGGTTCTCTGGGCACGGGGCCCGCTGGGTACGGGGGCACGTCGTCTTGTCGATCGTTAGGGAGTGGCCGGGTTGAGTCGGCTACAATGGCGCTCCGTCAGGTCACCGCTTGGTGGTGTCATTGGTGATGATGGTCGCACTGTTGCCATGCCGGCCCTGGTCAGCGGGTAGGAGGGGCACTGTTGCCACGCCCTAGCTGACCAGAGGCATGGGCGGGGCACTGTTGCCTCGGTCATCGGTAGATGGAGACTCGTCCCATCGTACGACTGGGATGAGACGGGAGCTGACCCATGGCCGGGTTGAGGAATGCTCCAAGAGTGGAGCTGGCTTGTTGGAGAAGTTTGGATGTGCCGGATTCAGCTTTCTTGAGCTGGCTGTTGGGGCTGAGTTGAGTAGTCCGGCCAGGTTGAGGAGCTTGGCCATGTCAAGGGGCTTGGCTGGGTCGATGGAATCGGCCAAGTGTGAGCCAGCTTGAGGGGCGTTGCTGGCCCCATTGTTTTTGAAAAGGATCCGGGTTCTGTTTCCTGCCTGGGGTTCATCCCCCTGACAGTAGTCCCCGAAGCTGTGAAGGTCCGCCATCTTCGGATGGGAGGGCCTTCGCAGTCCCCCCCCCCCTCGAGGAAGCGAATTTTGCGGCCGCCGGGTCTGGCAACACCCACTGTGTGCCGGCTTCTGGAATCCGGATCGCGGCACCCAGGTAGGGGCGGGAAACCGAAGAGTCCGACGAATCTTGGGGCGATCTTTTGGACTTCGCATGGGGGCCACGTAGCACCCGGAAGCCCGAGGGGGCTGACAGGCCATGCGCGTGACAGGACAGGGCGAGGCACTAGGGGCCCGTGGCCGCGCGCCCTCATCCCACACGTGCGGATTTATTGCGGCGATCGTGGGCTGGTTGCCATTCTCGATGTAGTTACTGGGCGCGTACGTGCGTAGATATTGCGGGGAAGTGGGAGGGGCGAGCGCAAACTGTCGGCGTTCTGGGAACGGGGGTCCCCAGACTTGCCTGCCTGCGGCCCATGGCGTGGCTGGGCTGGCAGGTCTGTACGGCCCACCTTCATTGACAAGGCATCCAAGACCCTCGTGAGGGGCCAAGCCTCGTGAGGCGGACGATGCAAGACCTCCTCGGGAGCGCGCCTCACGAGGCAGGTCCTCATGACATGAGCCATGACGATCGAGACCAGACGAGCGCCAGGCGGGCGCCAGCGAGCACAGTGTCCTTGTTTCCCCTTTGGTGCCAAGGGGGCAAGCACATGCGCGGAGTACCAAGGCATCAAGCAAAGGTTTCCATATTGGTGCAATGAGACCAAGACCAGAAGGACGGCAGGACGGAGGTCACCATGGAGCCCAAGACGGCGTCATCATCAGAACCTTTGGCAGGCGAAGACTACCTTTTGTCAGGATAACTTGTACTGGTTGTCCCCTTTCAAATTGGCCGTTGTTGGCTCCTATCCTGCTCAATATTTGGGGAGAGGACCAGGGCCTATATAAGTAGCACTAGCCACCACAGTGAAGGGATGGACCTAAGCGGATCCAAGATCATCTCACCCATACAAGTTCACCAAGCACGAGAACAACTCAACCTCAAGAGGCTGTTCTTCCCCTTGTACTGTCCATCATCAGCCCAAGAGGCAATCCACCGCCACCACATTGGAGTAGGATATTGCACTAAAACAGTGGCCTGAACCAGTATAAATCTTTTGTTTTTTGTTTTGTGAGTTCGTCGAGTTCGTCCGCAAGATCTTAGAGAGCTAGGGCGTGGATCGATAGGGAGAAAACCTTCATGCGCACCCCAGTGTTCGAACCTCAAGGGTTTGCCGGAACCCGTGATCCGACACAAACGATCCCACTTCCCCACGATTCGAATCATGGGTTATAAATTGGGGGAGGGGAGCGGCAAAAGTCATTCTCGCTCGCACTCCCCTGCTCCTTCCTGCTTCATCTGCTTCTTGCGAACGCCGCATGCTGCGACACCCACCACTTCGAGCAGAGCTTCATCGTCGTTCTTCTTCCTTTCTCTTTTTCGTCTTCGTCCATGGTGTCGGATTTCGGGTTCTGGCAGACCCTTGAGGTTCGAACACTGGGGTGCGTGCGGAGACCCTCCCCTACCGATCTACGTCCGATCTCCTCGCGTGATCTAAGCTGGAAAAAACGAACAACACAAGGGACACGAGGTTTATACTGGTTCGGGCCACCATTGTGGTGTAATACCTTACTGCAGTGTGTGGTGTGGTGGATTGCCTCAGGGACTGCTGATGAACAGTGCAAGGGAAGAACAGCCTCACGAGAGGTGTTCTTGAGCAGGTGCGATGAACTGCTAGGGTGAGTTCAGTCGCATCTCTCCCTCTCTTCTAGGGCTCTACTAGATTTCTAGAAGTCCCTCTACTCTGTGTGGCTAGTTCTACTTATAGAGGCCCTGGGCCTCTCCCCGAAAAATGAGCGGGAAGGGCGCCAACAATTGGCCATTTTAAAGGGGAACATCTAGTACAAGTTATCCTGACCAAAGGTGGTCTTCGGCTGCCAAAAGTACTGGTGATGACGCCGTCTTGGGCTCCACGGTGACCTCCATCCTGCTGCTCTACTGGTCTTGGTCTCGTTGCACCAGAATGGCAACCTTTGCCCGATGCCTTGGCCTGCGCTTGCCCCCTTTGCACCAAAGGGGAAACAAGGACACTGCATAGGCCGGCGCCCGCCTGGCGCCCACCTGGTCTCGATCGTCATGGCTTGCATCACGGGTTCCTCGCGAGGTACCCCTGCCTTGATCTCTCTGCCTCCTCGCGAGCCTGCCTGATGAGGCTGCCTTTGAGGAAGCTTTCTATCGTCCACCCCGTGAGGCTTGGCCCCTCGCGAGGGTTTTGAGCTTGAGCTGATGAAGATGGGCCACGCTGGACCCCCACTTGAGCCATGCCGCAGGCCGCAAGCAGGCAAGTCTGGGGACCCCCGTTCCCAGAATGCCGACAGTAGCCCCCGGGCCCAAGGCACGCCCGGGCTTGGCCTGGCGGGGAAGCAAAGGGGTAAGCGCGAAGCACCGTGGGCCCCGACAGCCTGCGGCCTTGGGCGCCGCGTGGCGGTTGACTGGACGTGGGCGTCTGCGCTTCCCCACGACGCCTCGGTGGCCGCACAACTTGACAAGTCCCTGCATGTAGAGAGACCGGTTATGAATACCTGCGATCGTGGTGGTCAGCGGTTGGTCTCCTTCGGCTATAAGTACGGGGTTGCGTGCGCCCCTTCAGCTCGTCCCTTCTTGCTGCTCCTTTTCTTCTTCTTGGCTACTCGCCGTCCCCATGGCCCCAAAGAGATTCTCGGCCGCAGAGAAAGGAAAGGCGCCCCAAGTAGGGCCTGACCCCCCCCCCCCCGAC
The DNA here is from genome assembly GCF_018294505.1 of Triticum aestivum. Taxonomy (NCBI): domain Eukaryota; kingdom Viridiplantae; phylum Streptophyta; class Magnoliopsida; order Poales; family Poaceae; genus Triticum; species Triticum aestivum. Next base: position 549,892,032 of record NC_057797.1, on the reverse strand, counting down.
CAAGCGCGGCGAGGCCGCCCTCGCAAGTATACCACGGTCCCCGTGGTGGCCTCCTGCGGCCATGGAGGCAGATCCCTGCGCGGTAGTGAGCGCCCGGTTGCCGACGGGGGGCACACCATGGGTGTGAGCACCCCTAGGCCATGCTTTCACTCTACGGAGGTGTTGCCGGAGTTCTCGTGTTGTCGGCCGACCCATCCAGCACCCGGCTCCAGCTCCCCTGTTTCTTTATAGATGAACTGCCGGCCAGCGCTCGGTGCGGCTTATGGCTCCAGGCAGACGGCTGCTGCAGCAGGGCCTCCTCGGCTTCGCTGGAGGTCTCCGTTTATGAGAATGGGGCTATGACATGCGGCTGGCAAACGTTTGCCCGTGCGCGCGGCCTGGGCCAGTGGTGCATGTGGGAGTCCTGGATTAGGGGGTCTTCGGATAGCCGGACTATCTCCATTGGCCGGACTGTTAGACTATGAAGATATAGGATTGAAGACTTCGTCTCGTGTTCGGATGGGACTCTACTTGGCGTGGAAGGCAAGCTAGGCAATACGGATATGTGTATCTCCTCCTTTGTAACCAACCTTGTGTAACCCTAACCTCTCTGGTGTCTATATAAACCGGAGGATTTTAGTCCGTAGGAGAACATACAATCATGCCATAGGCTAGCTTCTAGGGTTTAGCCTCTCTGATCTCGTGGTAGATCTACTCTTGTACTACCCATATCATCAATATTAATCAAGCAGGACGTAGGGTTTTACCTCCATCAAGAGGGCCCGAACCTGGGTAAAACATTGTGTCCCCTGCCTCCTGTTACCATCCGCCTTAGACGCACAGTTCGGGACCCCCTACCCGAGATCCGCCGGTTTTGACACCGACATTGGTGCTTTCATTGAGAGTTCCTCTGTGTCATCGCCGTTAGGCTTGATGGCTCCTACTATCATCGATAGCGATGCAGTCCAAGGTGAGACTTTTGTCCCCGGACAGATCTTCATGTTTGGCGGCTTTGCACTGCGGGCCAATTCGCTTGGCCATCTGGAGCAGATTGAAAGTTACGCCCCTGGCCACCAGGTCAGGTTTGGAAGCTTAAACTACACGGCCGATATCCGTGGAGACTTGATCTTCGACGGATTCAAGCCTCTGCCTTGTGCGTCACGCGGTCACGATGAGTACGATTTAGCTCTGCCATCGGACAGTGTTTAGGAGATTGCACAGGCAGCCGCTCCGACCCTCAATTCGGAGCCAGTTGCGCCTTCCATGGACGGGTGGATGGACCCCACCACGGAGGCCTTACCCTCAATGGCGATCGAGCCAAACATCCTCCTTACCTTGCACGAGAGCCGTGTTGTTAAACTGCCGGATCCTTCTCCGGCCACGGACTCCGAGCCGCCTGCGCCCGTTCCTATCGAATCCGATTGGGCGCCGATCATGGAGTTTACCTCCGCGGATATTTTTCAGCACTCGCCCTTTGGCGACATACTGAACTCATTAAGGTCTCTCTCCTTGTCAGGAGGATCCTGGCCGAACTATGTCCGGCAGGACTGGGATGCGGACGACGAAGAAATTCGCGGCCCACCCACCACCCACTTAGTAGCCACTGTCGATGACTTAACCAACATGCTCGACTTCGACTCTGAAGACATCGACGGTATGGACGACGATGCGGGAGACGAAGAGGAACCACTGCCCACAGGGCACTGGACAGCCACCTCATCATACGATATATACATGGTGGATACACCCAAAGAAGGCAATGGCGACGAGATAGCGGAGGATGACCCCTCCAAGAAGCAACCCAAGCGCCGACGTCAACGGCGCCGCTCTAAGTCCCGCCAAAGCAAAAGTGGTGATACCGGCACAGGAGATAATAACACTCCGGATAGTGCCGAAGACAACAACAATCCCCTCCAGCAAGATTTAGAGCAGGAGGATGGAAGAGCCAGCCCTCCTGAGAGAGCGGCAGATGGAGAGGTGGAGGATGATAATTACATGCCCCCTCCGAAGACGAGGCAAGCCTCGGCGACGACGAATTCGCCGTGCCAGATGATCCCGTCGAACAAGAGCGCTTCAAACGCCGGCTTATAGCCACGGCAAATAGCCTTAAGAAAAAGCAGCAGCAGCTTCAAGCTGATCAAGATCTGCTAGCTGACAGATGGACTGAAGTCCTCGCGGCCGAGGAATATAAACTCGAGCGCCCCTCCAAGAGTTACCCAAAATGCAGGTTGCTACCCCGACTGGAGGAAGAAGCGTATGACGCGGCTGATCGGCCACCTCGTGGCCGCGATAGAGAGGCATTCCAGCCAAAAACTCAGCCTGCACCCTGACGCCATTCAAATAAAAAGGCATGGGGAGATACGCCAGACCTGCGAGACATATTGGAGGACAAAGCAAAGCATGCAAGATCGATCTACGGATCACGAGGGCGCGCCACTATGCGAGACGATAAACGTCACGCCGGATACAGAAGTAAATCCGGCCGGGCCGAACACAGCGGGCAAGACCCATTCGAGCTGCGTCGCGATATAGCCCAATACAGAGGCGCCGCACACCCCTTATGCTTCACAGACGAAGTAATGGATCATCAAATCCCAGAAGGTTTCAAACCTGTAAATATTGAATCATACGACGGCACAACAGATCCCGCGGTATGGATCGAGGATTTCCTCCTCCACATCCACATGGCCCGCGGTGATGACTTACACGCCATCAAATACCTCCCACTAAAGCTCAAGGGACCAGCGCGGCATTGGCTTAACAGCTTGCCAGCAGAGTCCATTAGCTGTTGGGAAGATCTGGAAGCCGCATTCCTCGACAACTTTCAGGGCACTTATGTGCGGCCACCAGATGCCGATGACTTGAGCCACATAATTCAGCAGCCAGAAGAATCGGCCAGGCAATTCTGGACTCGGTTCCTAACAAAGAAAAATCAAATCGTCGACTGTCCGGATGCAGAGGCCCTAGCGGCTTTCAAACACAACATCCGCGACGAATGGCTAGCCCGGCACCTTGGTCAGGAAAAGCCGAAATCTATGGCAGCCCTCACGACACTCATGACCCGCTTTTGTGCGGGAGAAGACAGCTGGCTGGCTCGCAGTAATAACATATCAAAGGACCATGGTACTTCGGATACCAAGGACGGCAATAGCAGGTCACGTCACAACAAACATAAGCGCCGCATTAACAGCAATAATACCAAGGATACGGCAGTCAATGCCGGATTCAAAGGCTCTAAACCCGGTCAGCGGAAAAAGCCATTCAAACAAAGTATGCCAGGTCCGTCCAGCTTGGACCGTATACTCGATCGCTCGTGTCAAATACACGGCACCCCAGAAAAGCCAGCCAATCACACCAATAGGGATTGTTGGGTGTTCAAGCAGGCCGACAAGTTAATTGCCGAAAACAAGGACAAATGGCCACATAGCGATGACGTGGAGGAGCCCCGGCAGCCACACACCGGAGGACAGAAGAGGTTTCCCCCACAAGTGCGGACGGTGAACATGATATACGCAACCCACATCCCAAGAGGGAGCGGAAGCGCGCGCTCAGGGACGTATATGCATTGGAGCCAGTCGCCCCAAAGTTCAACCCATGGTCCTCCTATCCGATCACTTTCGATCGCAGGGACCATCCCACTAGTATTCATCATGGCGGATTCACCGCACTGGTTCTGGACCCAATCATTGACGGATTTCACCTCACTCGAGTCCTTATGGATGGCGGCAGCAGCCTGAACCTGCTTTGTCAGGACACAGTGTGCAAAATGGGTATAGATCCCTCAAGGATCAAACCCACAAAAACAACCTTTAAAGGCGTCATTCCAGGCATAGAGGCCCATTGCACAGGCTCAATTACACTGGAAGTGGTCTTCGGATCCCTGGATAACTTCCGAAGCGAAGAGTTAATCTTTGATAAAGTCCCGTTCCGTAGTGGTTATCACGCACTACTTGGGCGAACTGCATTTGCAAGATTCAATGCGGTACCGCATTATGCATACCTCAAGCTCAAGATGCCAGGACCTCGCGGGGTTATTACAGTCAATGGAAACACAGAGCGCTCTCTCTGAACGGAGGAGCACACCGCAGCCCTCGCAGCAGAAGCGCAAAGCAACCTCTCAAGGCAATCCACCAGTTCGGCGTTTCAAGACCCGAACACCTTCAAGTGCGCTCGGAGCACTCGGCAACTAGACCGCCTGGCGCAATCTGAGCTCGCGTAGCAATGTGGCCCCCACCCCAGTCCCAGCCAAACGGCAAAACTCGTGCCATGCGTACACAATTACGCACTAAAAATACCATGGGCACAGGTGGGGAGGGGGGCACAACTGCAGCACGCCCCAAGACGTGGCTTAAACCGCACTAGGGGCTTCCCGTTTGGTTATTTTTCTCTTTTGCAGGACCTTAATCTCTGGAAACCCTGCCCGGCAGCACTATTGCCGAACACATGATGCAGCAACCAAGGAGGCAGAAAGCTACGTCACACCACGGAATTCCCAGGTGGATTACAATAACGAGCGAAATATTTGATTTAATACTATTCCTCAGCTTGCCCTTGGAAGGGACATAGTCCTACTCTTTGCTTATCGCACCATCTGTATCATTCTACTTTAAACGCACCTTTTTTGAATAAACAATGCATAACATTATGACTATTATTGCATTCTTGTTATACATATATGTGTTCATTAATGACGCCTTGCAACCGTACACTTTGGTACGGCCAATACACCAGGGGCTTACGTACCCCACAATATGGTGTGAAAAGTCCGAACACTTTCACAAGTGCGGCACCCCGAACTTATAGCATTATATGCATCAGCTCCGAATCATGTCTTTGGTCAAATGTTGGGTTTGCCCGGCTCCTATGTTTTGGTACCTTACGTTCCGCTCTATCGGCTAAGGTAGCGCTAGGAGAACTACTGTGATTGTGCCCCGGTTCTGCTGGGCTAAGCACCTCAGTAGAGAAAGCTAAAACTGACTGTCATGATAAGGCGAGAGACTGGTCGCTGTTCGGCGAGGTTTTCGAGTCCCTAAAGAATTATGCCGCTTAGAGCGAGGGGCGGCCCTGTCCGGCTTAAAGGCGTGTATCGCGCCCTGAATTCGGCCTTCCGAATACCAGGGGCTTCGCCGAAATTTAAAATTATAGAATTCTATGGCTAAGTGAGAGTGATAAAGCATTTTTAGTCCGGTTGCCTTGTTCGTTGTGCTGAGCACCTCCCTCGAAGGACCCAAACATGGGAACAAGAGTGCTCAGGTTTATCCCGAACACCCCAGCACTCGTGGCATGGGGGCAGAAGCCGAGGACTAGCCATCTCTCAGATTGGATAAACAGCCAAACAGAAGGTAATATTTTAAATTCACACAAGCGTTGCATAGCGCATATGAAACAAGTTTTCATCATACAGGATCACACGAGCAAGTTTACTCAAATATTACATCCTTTGAACATTCGTCCGCTACAAGACGGGCACCCTTCAGGACACCCTCATAATAAATTTCGGGGGTGCGATGCTCCTTGCCCTGCGGCGGTCCCTTCCTTGATCAGCTTCACGGCGTCTAGCTTGGCCCATTGCACCTTCACACGGGCGAAAGCCCGGCGTGCACCTTCGATGCAGACAGACCTCTTGACGACCTCCAGCCGTGGGCAGGCATCCACAAGCTGCCTCACTAGGCCGAAGTAGCTATTCGGAAGGGCGTCGCCAGGCCACAGCCGGACTATAAAGCCCTTCATGGCCTGTTCGGCCGCTTTATATAGCTCGACCAGCTGCTTCAGCTGGTCGCTCATGGGCATCGGGTGTTCGGTCCCAGTATACTGAGACCAGAACAGCTTCTCCGTTGAGCTCCCCTCCTCGGCCTGGTAAAACTGTGTGGCATCCGACACGCTGTGGGGCAAATCTGCGAATGCTCCTGAGAGCTCCGAATTCGGGTAAGTAACAGGTAATTTACTTTCACATGCTTGCTTTGCATATAGAATGCCTTACCCGCCGCTATTTTCTTCATCGCATCAATCTCCTAGAGAGCCTTTTAGGCTTCGGCCTTGGCACTTTTTGCGCTCTCGAGGGCCGCGGCAAGCTCAGACTCTCGCGTCTTCGAGTCAAGCTCCAACGCCTCATGCTTCATCATGAGAGCCGGGAGCTCTTGCTGCACCTCACCCACATGAGCCTCTTGCCTTTCCCGCTCGGTGCGCTCCTTGGCCGCTTTATCTTCGGCCTTGGTTAGCGCTTGCTTAAGGGTTGCCACCTTGGTTGTGGCCCCTGGCAAATACACGATGATCTTGTCATTTTGCAATTGTTTCTTCTTTTATATATACATATCTATAGACAGGGTATTACTTACCCTTTTTCTCCTCGAGCTGCCTGTTGGCAAGGCCGAGCTCTTTCTTGGACCCCTCGAGGTCCTGCTTCAGTGAGGCGACCTCTGCAGTCAGTGCAGCTGAGGCTAGCAGCGAAGCCTGCATACGCATATTGACATACTTAAATTAGACTCCTGTGATATTGTTTGATCCTCTATTCGGCTTTTCTTTGTGAACACCAAACAGAGCATCAGGGGCTACTGTCTATGCGGTAATATTTTTCCTATATTTTAACACTTACCTCAAAGCCTGTTAGAAGGTGGCACAGGCTTCAATCAATCCGCTCTTGGCAGACTGAACCTTCTGGACCACGGTGCTCCTCGTCGATGGAAGCGCTGCGAAGCGCTTCCAGCAGATTGTCCGGCGCCTCTGGATGGACAGAGGTCACCAGCACAAGCGTCTTGCCCCTCTTGGAAGGAGACCGCCTGCCCGAGTCCGGAACCACTGGAGGTTCCGGCGCGGTGTTCGGCTGAGGGCCGAACTCGGGGCCCTAAGGGGCCTTGTCCCCTCTGCCCCTGGAGTCCGGACGGTCGCCTTGAGGCGCCTCCAGGACTGTCTCCCCTCAGCCCGGTGCCTCTTGAGACAATACCTCAGCGTCGTCCACAGGGTAAGGGGAGGTGGCGGTCGGAAGTGGATCGCTATCCATATCCGACGAGCCCAGGGAGCCATCCGATGATACATCGATACGGGCTCATGGCGGCATGTATAATCATATTCGGCGTTAGGGGAAGCAGTGCCTAAAAGGATACTATGAGTTACTCTGGTGTCCGAATACTTACGACCTCCCCAGGGGCTTGGCCTTGGGCAACCGCTCGTCTTCGCCTTCGGCGGCGGCGGTGGAGCCATCCGGAAGGAGAGTCCTTCCCTTCTTGGACCCTTCGGCCCCCCAAGTTGGGGCGACCTTTCTTTTCTTGTCTCCCCCAACTAAAGGGGGAGCATCTTCTTCTTCCTCCTTGTCTTTGGGGGAGGAGTGTGCCGCAGAGTCATCGGACGATGAGTCCGATAACACCTGGCGTCGGGTACTCTTTCGGGTTCCCTTGGCCTTCTTGGTCTTCTCTGGCACCTTGTAAGGAGCCGGAGTCAGCATCTCCGTCAGGAGAGCATTTGATGGGCCTTCCGGCAAGGGAGCCGGACAGTCGATCTGTCCGGCCATTTCCTGCCAGTCCTGTCAAAGGAACGGGAGCTTAGATCCGCATAGAGTCGAACTATGAAAAACAGTTATCCTGTAAGAGGTAAAACAGCTTACCGTGCTGGCTTGGCGCTTCGTGCGGAATCCATGATCTTCGGTAGTAGGAGGAGGAACCTCGGCGCCCTTGAATAGCACCTTCTAGGCATCCTCATGTGTTGTATCGAAGAGCCTGTTCAGAGTTTGGTACTGGGCCAGGTCGAACTCCTACAAGTTGAAGGCCCATTGTTGACACGGGAGGATCCGGCGGACGAGCATGACCTGGACTATGTTGACAAGCTTGAGCTTCTTGTTCACCATGTTTTGAATACATGTTTGGAGTCCGATCAGCTCTTCCGAACTACCCCAGGACAGGCCCTTCTCTTTCCAGGAGGTGAGCCGCGTGGGGATGCCAGATCGGAACTCGGGGGCCGCTACCCATGCAGGGTCACGCGGCTCGGTGATGTAGAACCACCCCGATTGCCACCCCTTTATGGTCTCCACGAAGGAGCCCTCGAGCCATGTAACGTTGGGCATCTTAACACCATGGCGCCTCCGCACTCCGCCTGGCGGCCGCCCACTACCTTCGGCTTGACATTGAAGGTCTTCATCCATAAGCCGAAGTGGGGCTTGATGCGGAGGAAGGCCTCGCACACGACGATAAACGCCAAGATGTTGAGGATGAAGTTCGGGGCCAGATCATGGAAATCCAGGCCGTAGTAGAACATGAGCCCCCGGACGAATGGGTGGAGTGGGAATCCCAGCCCGAGAAAGAAATGGATAAGGAACACTACCCTCTCATGGGGTCTGGGGTTGGGGATGAGCAGCCCCTCATCTGGGAGCCGGTGCGCGACATCGTCGGGCAGGTATCCGGCTCTCCTTAGCTTCTTGATGTGTCCCTCCGTGACGGAGGAGACCATCCACCTGCCTCCCGCTCCGGACATGGTTGGAGAAGGTTGAGGTGGGAAGTGCGAACTTGGGCGCTGGAGCTCGAGTGTGCGAAAATGGATGAGCAAAGGAGGAAGAAGGCGTGGATGAAAAGGTAAATCCTTATCCCTTTATATGGGCGGACGAAACTAAGCGTCCCCACTAGCCTGGTTAAACTCGCTTATCCCCCAAGCGCCGTAATCGATGGCGCGGTTGGGTTACCCACACCCGTATTGATGAGAATCCCGTGATAAGGGGACACGACCTCTGCTTTGACAAGACCTGTCAAAAAACTGCCTCGCGTTATGTGCGGGGCTAGTTGAAGGAAACAGTTTGAATAATCGTCGGGCCGTGACATAATGTCGTGTTGCCAAAACAAGTCAGCAAATTGGATTTGTGGAAATATTATTCTCTCTACGGTGGTATGTGGAACTTATTTTGCAGGGTAGGACACTATCCTTATATTCAAATTCTTCCATGCTATATTCGGAGGAGGAACCCGCCTTGCAATGACGAAGACGATACTGCGCGCCGGACTCATCGTCATTGAAAGCCTGGTTCAGGGGCTACTATGGGAGTCCTGGATTAGGGGGTCTCCGGACAGCCGGACTATCTCCATTGGCCGGACTGTTAGACTATGAAGATATAGGATTGAAGACTTCGTCTCGTGTCCGGATGGGACTCTACTTGGCGTGGAAGGCAAGCTAGGCAATACGGATATGTGTATCTCCTCCTTTCTAACCGACCTTGTGTAACCCTAACCTCTCCGGTGTCTATATAAACTAGAGGATTTTAATCCGTAGGACAACATACAATCATACCATAGGCTAGCTTCTAGGGTTTAGCCTCTCTGATCTCGTGGTAGAGCTACTCTTGTACTACCCATATCATCAATATTAATGAAGCAGGACGTAGGGTTTTACCTCCATCAAGATGGCCCGAACCTGGGTAAAACATTGTGTCCCCTGCCTCCTGTTACCATCCACCTTAGACACACAGTTCGGGACCCCCTACCCGAGATCCACCGGTTTTGACACCGACAGTGCACCCTGTACTTCAAGTTTGATGGGAACGCCACCCTCTACGTGAGGGTGTTCGGGGAAGATGGTCGCCGTGCCGAGTGCTACCCTGAAGACGACGACCGCGGCTGCCTGCCTAGCCCCGGCACTAACCAGGGTGAAGATGGCGACTGGCGTACAGGCGGCGGTGCTCGGGGTTCGCTGAGCTTCGGCGACCCCCTCTCAGGTAGCAGCTCCTCCGGCGGTGGCCGCGACCAGCCCCCACGCCGTCGCGCACGCCTGGGTGAAGGTAGCGGGTTAGCCCGCGCCGTCGCACCCCGGTGAAGCGAGAGGACGGATCCGCCTGAGCCCCAGCAGCAGCTCGAGCCTTCGCTGTGGGCTGGCGCAGGACGAATCGCGCCCGTTTTGTTTTCTTTCTTACCGGCCTTGGTTGTGGGGGCGATCAGCCCAGGTCCTGCGCTCGTGTTGTGATGCCCGTGTGGCACAGACTGGGAGGGGTGCTCCCGTAGAGGACTCAGATAGGAAAGCTCCAAACGATCGGGGCAGAAAACAATCGCGAGGACACCCGCGAACCTCCCTCGCGAGACTTGTGCGAGAGAAAACGAGGCAAGCGAGCGAGAAAGACAAAGAGTGACAAGCTAGGAACGTCTGCAACTCCAATAAAACTTCAAACGGGAATAAACAAGCCAGCTGCAGAAAGCAAATGGGAAAGCCGCGTCCGGCACCTATTCTAGTCTTCGACGTCTTCTCACCAGCGCGGAGCTAAGTGCTGCCACTGGGCGTGGACGGGAGCCCCCTAGGCCCGAGGGTGGCACTCCGGAGACTCCGGGGTGTGTACAGCCCCACTCATTATTACGTGAGAGTGTCACGGGCGGCGAGCTTCACAGGCATTTGCCTTCTACACAGGCATCGGGCCTTTCCCAAAACGCAGCAGCTTCATAGGCATTCGCCTTCTTCACAGGCACCGGGCCTTTCCCAAAACGCAGCAGCTTCACAGGCATTCGCCTTCTTCACAGGCACCGGGCCTTTCCCAAAATGCAGCAGCTTCATAGGCATTCGCCTTCTTCACATGCACCGGGCCTTTCCTAGGCGCTAGGCCTCGCTCAGGGATAGAACCTCCGGAGATGTTGAATGCTCCACGCGTTCTGGACGGGTACCCCTCCAGGGTCTCCAAGCGCGCGGAGCCAGGCCTGGAAACATGAACAACCTTGAATGGCCCCTCCCACATGGGAGAGAGCTTGTGCAGCCCCTCCCTGGAGAGAACCCGTATAAGCACGAGATCCCCTACCTCAAGAGTTCTGGGGCAGATGTTGCACATCATCGCAGCGCTTGTTGATACCTTGCCGCTCGCAGCGCGGCTTCTTGATGGCGTTCCTCCCACAGCACGAGATCCGTCCCTTGCATGGCGTCCTGCTGCGTCTCGTCGAATGCCAGGACCCGTGCGGAGCGACGCCTGACCTCATGAGGGAGAACAGCCTCTGCTCCGTAGGGGAGGAAGAACGGGGTCTTGCCAGTCGGCTTGGTCGCAGTTGTGCGGATTGACCACAACATGGACTGGAACTCGTCGTACCAGCCCCTGCCGCAGGCTTCTAGCTTCTTCTTGAAGGTCTTGGCTTTGAGGCCCCTCAGGACCTTCGCGTTGGCCCGCTCGGCCTGGCCGTTGCTCCGGGGGTGTGCTACCGAAGCGTAGCATATCTGCGTTCCAAGGTTAGCACAATACGTTTTGAAGAGATTACTAGTGAATTTCGAACCGTTGTCAGTGATGATGCGGTTGGGCACCCCAAATCGGCTCACGAGGCCCTTTATGAATTTGACCGCTGAGCCTGCCGGGATTGTGCGGATGACTTCCACCTCAGCCCACTTGGTGAATTTGTCCACGGCAACGTAGAGGTAGCGATAGCCCCTTGGCGCCCGAGAAAACGGGCCCAGAATGTCAAGCCCCCATACTACGAATGGCCATGAGAGGGGTATAGTCTGTAGACCCCCCGCAGGCTGATGGATCTGCTTAGCTTGAAACTGGCAGGCCTCGCAAGCCTTCACAAGCTCAACGGCGTTGTTGAGCGTTGTAGGCCAATAGAATCCACTATGGAACGCCATGCCGATGAGGGTCCGTGATGACGAGTGGTGCCCACAGTCTCCGCCGTGTATGTCCGCCAGTAGCTCCTTCCCTTGCTCTCGGGAGATGCAACATAGGGGCATGTCATTTGGTCTCTTCCTGTAGAGCTCTCCATCCCTGATGCAATAAGCCGTGGACGGCCCCGCCACACGCTCCGCTTCCTCCTCATTCTCCGGCAGAGCCCCTTGCATCAGGTAGTTCTTGAGCTCCGGGATCCAACACCCTTCCTGAGGCTCTAACGCTAGGAGCAGGCATGCCCTTGAGGCTGGGCCATAGACCGGGGCTCCTGAGGCAGGCGGCTGAGGGAGCTCCTCCCTTGGTTGTGTTGTGCTCGACAGTAACGACACCGCCAAGGGTTTGAAGAGCCGCTCCTCAAAGACGCCAGACTCCTGAGGCAGCCGCCTAGATGCCCTCTTGGCAATGTCATCAGCCTCCTGATTGGTGCCGCGAGGCACATACTGTAACTCCAACCCCAGAACTGTTTCTCCATCTTGCGAACCTCAGCGAGGTAGGCTTCCATGTGCTCGTCCTTTGGCTCGTATATCTTGTTGGAGAAGTTGACGAGGAGCTACGAATCGCCCTTGATGATGAGGCACTTCACCCCTAAGGCAATTGCGGCCTTCAAGCCTTCTATTAGGCCTTCGTACTCCGCTATGTTGTTGGAGACCTTTTCTGCGTGCTGGAAGCAAAGTTTTACGGCGTAGCAGAGTTTGTCCTGGGTAGGGGATACGAGCACTGCGCCACCTCACGCACCGTGTCGGGAGAATGCCCCATCAAAGTACATGACCCAGCCATCCGGTGCTTCACTTCCCGGGGACAGTGATCGTTCTTCGCCTGCCTCGAGACCCGGTGCTTCTGCCCATTCTGCCACGAATTCCGCAAGTGCGGCTCCCTTGATGACTCTTGTCGTACTGAATTCTAGCTGAAATGCCTGTAGCTCAATGTTCCATTCAGCAACCCTTCCAGCTGAGTTGGGGCTCCTGAGCACTCTTTCCAAGGGGTATGCTGAGACGACTTTGATGGGATGTCCTTGGAAGTAGTGGCGCAGCTTGCGTGAGGCCACTAGTAGCGCGAGGAGGAGTTTTTGAGGCATGGGATATCGTGCCCTTGCGTCCCATAGCACCATGCTGATGAAGTACATGGGATGCTCGACGAGGTTGAGGGTGCTGGTGCAACTTGCGTCCTCTAGGGGTCGAGGCGTCTCTTGAGACGATGGAGCTCCCAGTGCTTGGTCGCCTGAATAGGCCTCTCCTGCTTCTGGTGCGTTCTCCTGTTGCGGCTGTTCCTTTCTGGCTGCGGTTGTGGCCTGCACGAGGCCCTCCTGGCTCTGCTTTGCTTCAGTTCGGATGGTCAATGCGGCCTTGGCATAGCGCTCCTCCCTGACCGCCACCAGGGCTGCGCTAGCGGAGTAGGGGGTGGCCGCAAGGTAGAGCACCAGGGGCTCCCGAGGACGCGGAGCTACCATCACTGGTGGACTGGTAAGGTACCTCTTGTGGTCTTGGAATGCCTGGTCGCCCTCTTCAGTCCATTCAAAGGGGCCCTTTTTCTTCATCAACTTGAAGAAGGTCAGCACTCGTTCCCCCAGCTTGGAGATGAAGCGCCCCAGCGCAGTCACACGACCGGTGAGCTTCTGCATTTCTCTGAGGGTCCTCGGTGGGCTCATGTATTCTACTGCCTTGACCTTCTCCGGGTTGGCCTCGATGCCCCTATGGGATACAAGGAAACCCAGGAGCTTGCCCGAGGGGACTCCAAACACACACTTCTCCGGGTTGAGCCGTAGGTCCACTTCATTGAGGCTTGCAAAGGTTTCTTCCAGGTCCTGTATCAGGGTTCTTGCCTCATGAGACTTCACCACAATGTCATTGACGTAAGCTTCAGTGTTCCTCCTGAGCTGTCGGCCTAAGAAGATGTGCATCAGCCGCTGAAAGGTTGCGCCTGTGTTGCGCAACCCAAACGGCATGCACGTATAGCAGTACACTCCACACGGGGTCAGGAAAGCCGTCTTCTCCATGTCTTCTACCGCCATCTTGATCTGGTGATAGCCCGAGAAGGCATCCAGGAAGCACAATAGGTCACACTCGGCGGTGGAGTCGACTATCTGGTCAATGCGGGGGAGCGAAAATGGATCCTGCGGGCAGGCCTTGTTGAGGTTGGTGAAGTCGACGCACATGCGCTCCTTTCCTCCCTTTTTTGGCACAACGACCGGATTAGCCAGCCAATCAGGGTAGCAGACCTCGCGGATAACTCCTGCCGCCTCTAGCTTTCGAGTCTCTTGAATGATGAAAGCCTGTTTCTCAGTAGACTGCTGTCTTGCCTTCTGCTTCACGGGGCGCACATTGGGGCACACGTTGAGGTGATGCTCAATCACTTCCCTTGGGACCCATGCTAACTGATTAGGTTCCCATGCGAACACCTTCTTGTTCGCACGCAGGAACCTGATCAGGGCCTTGTCCTGCTCGGGCTCGAGGTTGGCCCCTATGGGGAAGGTGGCGCTAGTGGACCCGTCCTCGCCGGCTGGTACCTGCTTGGTTTCCGCCTTGTCTTGGGTGAACATCTGCTTCTTTTTAGCCGGCGCAGCCCCCTTGGGCTCAAGGGCGTCGGTGCTAGTGGGGTGCGCCACCGTGGCCGCCGTGAAAACAAGCTGGAGCAACTGCAGCGCATCCTTTGTGTCTCCTGACACGGTGAGGACGCCGCTCCTCCCAGGCATCTTCATGAGGTTGTACGCCGGGTGAGTTGCTGCCATGAACCGAGCCAAGGCCGGATAGCCGAGGATGGCATTGTAGGGGAGGCCAACAGGGGCGATGTCGAAGTCGATCAGCTCCGTGTGGAAGTTGTCGTAAGTGCTGAAGGTCACTGGGAGGCGGTGGAACCAGCTACGATGTTCGAGAAGGGCCTGCTGGGTTGGAGCCGCTCCAGCGGCACGTGGAGGAGGCTGAAGGCCTCCATCGAGAGCACGTTGAGGCCGGCACCACCGTCGATGAGGGTCCTGGTAACGGGCACTTGGCAGATGGTGGGGGTGCACGGCATCGGGAGCGCGCCCGAACCAATGGGGTTGAAGGGGTGGTCCTCCAAGTCGAAGGATAGATCGGCCTCGGGCGCCACCCAGCCCGGGGGGGGCCTCTCGGAGCTTGGAGGCGGTGCTGATCTGGCGGGTGAACGGTTGACGTGATGGCTCGAGGGTGGTGCCTGGGAGCCACCTTGGCGAGCTGCGACGACGGGCGGTGCTGGTGCGGTGAAACGGGCGAGGAAGAGGTAGCCCAGCTCCTCCCTGGAGGTGACAGAGGCCGTCGGCAGGTGGAGGAGCCACGCGCGCGGGAAGCCGGTGAGGGCCATGGGTAACCAGTTGGCCATCACCCGGTCGTCACCCCCGACTCTGAGGACGACCTCCTCGTACGCCAGCAGGAAAATCATCGGGTCCGTCGCGCCGTCGTAGCGCGGCGGCGTCTCGGGCCTGAACTTGCGCGGCCATTGCACCTATCGCAAGGCGGGGGCCAAGGACCGGAGCCCCCTGGCCCCAGTGTCGTGATCCGCTGCTGGAGCGGGCGGCGCGTTGTCCACCATGAGGGCAGGATGCGATGTCGGGGGAGAGCGGGTCGTTAGGAGGGAGGACTCCGGCGCACCCCTACCTGGCGCGCCAAATGTCGGATTTCGGGTTCCGGCAGACCCTTGAGGTTCGAACACTAGTGTGCGCGCGGAGATCTCCCCCCTACCGATCTACGTCCGATCTCCTCGCGTGATCTAAGCTGAAAACAACGAACAACACAAGGGACGCGAGGTTTATACTGGTTCGGGCCACCGTTGTGGTGTAATACCCTACTCCAGTGTGTGGTGTGGTGGATTGCCTCAGGGGCTGCTGATGAACAGTACAAGGGAAGAACAGCCTCGCGAGAGGTGTTCTTGACCTGGTGCGATGAACTGCTAGGGTGAGTTCAGTCGCCTCTCTCTCTCTCTCTGCTAGGGCTCTACCAAATTTCTAGATGTCCCTCTACTTTGTGTGGCTAGTTCTACTTATAGAGGCCCTAGGCCTCTCCCCAAAAAATGACCGGGAAGGGCGCAAACAATTGGCCATTTTGAAGGGGAACATCTAGTACAAGTTATCCTGACCAAAGGTGGTCTTCGGCTGCCAAAAGTACCGGTGATGACGCTGTCTTGGGCTCCACGGTGACCTCCATCCTGCCGCTCTGCTGGTCTTGATCTCGTTGGACCGGAATGGCAACCTTTGCCCGATGCCTTGGCCTGCACTTGCCCCCTTTGCACCAAAGGGGAAACAAGGACACTGCGCAGGCCGATGCGCGCCTGGTGCCCGCCTGGTCTCAATCATCATGGCTTGCATCATGGGTTCCTTGTGAGGTACCCCTGCCTTGATCTCTCTGCCTCTTCGCGAGCCTGCCTGATGAGGCTGCCTCTCAGGAAGCTTTTTG
Source organism: Triticum aestivum (assembly GCF_018294505.1). NCBI lineage: Eukaryota > Viridiplantae > Streptophyta > Magnoliopsida > Poales > Poaceae > Triticum > Triticum aestivum. Next base: position 549,876,054 of record NC_057797.1, on the reverse strand, counting down.
TCGTCCGCCCCGTGAGGGTCTTGAGCTTGAGCTGATGAAGATGGGCCGTGCTGGGCCCCCACTTGAGCCACGCCGCAGGCCGTAGGTAGGCAAGTCTGGGGACCCCCATTCCCAGAACACCGACACATGGCGCTGCCGTCGGGCTCGTGGAAGGGCTTGACCGTCACCCTAGACGACATCGCCTATCTTCGCGCCTCTAGGCGCTTGCCAGGGGAGACGGAGGTTGCCGTGCGCCTGCCGCGGGGCGAGCGGGAGCCGCAGCTAGAAGGCACAGAGCGCGTGGTCATCTACCCGCACTTCAAGCGCGGGTTGGGGCTTCCCGCGATCACCTTCTTCCGTGACTTACTAGAGTTCTTCGGGCTCTAGCCCCATCATCTTGGCGCCGGCGCCATCGTACAGCTTTCGGGCTTCTCACCCTCTGCAAGGGGTACCTGGGGTGGAGCTTTCGATCGACCTCTAGGTGCGCTTCTTCTCCTTGAAGCCGCAGGGGCCGAGGACCGGGGAGATGTCCGAGTGCGGGGCTGCCGTCATCTCCAAGTGGTCGGGCGCTGACTGCCCGAAGATGCTGCTGGAGTATTCTGACAAGAAGTGGCAGAATTCCTTATTCTACACCTGCAACCTCAACGCGGACTGCATCAACTTGTCGCCCTTCGTCAACTCGCCGTCGAGGAAGAAACATAATTGGGGGTACTGGCCCAAGCATCCGTCGTAGGAGGTGCTCAACCTGTGCGATCGGGTGTCGGTGATGAAGGAGCGGGAAGGGCTCACCGGCACCGACCTCATCACCACCTTCATCAGGCGAAGAATGCTATCGCTGCAGCAGCGCAACCACCTTATCAGCGATATTACCGGCCTTCAGGACCCCAACCGCATGTCGAACTTGCGGCTGGGGGCGGACCAGGTCGCCCGCCGGGTGAATGATATCTCCAAGGCCAACCTGCAGGACGACTGGGAGTTTGGGAAGTCTCCATACAGCCAGGCAAACCGGGCGCCCGCGGTGAGTCCCTGGTCCCCATACTCTTTTGCTTCTTATCTTCTTATTCGCGCTGACGCAATGTGGGAGGTGCTTTTGAACGCCATCCGGCATCCTTACGACCGGGCGCGGAGGCAGGTGGCGCGCGCTGCCTCGGAGGAGCCTGAGGCCCATAGCGGAGGGGAGGGGGCTACTGCCGACGCGGGCGCAAGGCGCCGAGAGGGTAAGTTTGTCTTCACTTCTTGAGTTGCCGGGCGCGCGATGGTTCTGGCGATGCTGACGCGGGCCGTTGATGCAGTGGTGGCGGGCGGAGGAGGTGGTGGTGCGGCTGGAGCCGGATCGTCCCGGGGGGTACCGGCAGCGACCCGGCCACACAGGAAGAGCAACGTCCTGCCGTGGGCCCTGGCCGTTAACCGTGGGGAGAACCCTGCCGTGGGTGTGAAGCCACCCGCCAAGAGGAGGCACGGCGCTCCGCAGGAGAGGGCGGCGAGGCCCGCCATTCCGGTGGTGCCTGATACATCTCCGTCATATCTACTTTTCCAAACACTTTTGCCCTTGTTTTGGACTTTAACTTGCATGATTTGAATGGAACTAACCTGGACTGACGTTGTTTTCAGCAGAATTACCATGGTGTTATTTATGTCCAGAAACAAACGTTCTCGGAATGACCTCAAACTTCACGGAGCAACTTTTTGAAAAATATAAAAATACATGCAAAAGATGAAGGCCAGGGGGCCCACCACCTGTCCACGAGGGTGGGGGGCGCGCCTTCCCCCCTAGGGCGCGCCCCCTACCTCGTGGGCCCCCTGGTACCTCTCCGACTCCAACTCCAACTCCATATATTGTGTTTCATTGAGAAAAGAAATCAAAGAGAAGAATTCATCGCTTTTTACGATACGGAGACGCCGCCAAGCCCTAAAACCTCTCGCAAGGGCTGATCTGGAGTCCGTTCGGGGCTCCGGAGAGGGAAATCCGTCGCCATCGTCATCATCAACCATCCTCCATCACCAATTTCATGATGCTCACCGTCGTGCGTGAGTAATTCCATCGTAGGCTTGCTGGACGGTGATGGGTTGGATGAGATCTGTCATGTAATCGAGTTAGTTTTGTTAGGGTTTGATCCCTAGTATTCACTATGTTCTGAGATTGATGTTGCTATGACTTTGCTATGCTTAACTCTTGTCACTAGGGCCCGAGTGCCATGATTTCAGATCTGAACCTATGATGTTTTCATCAATATATGAGTGTACTTGATCCTATCTTGCATGTCTATAGTCACCTATTATGTGTAATGATCTGTTAACCCCGAAGTGACAATAATTGGGATACTTACCGGTGATGACCGTAGTTTGAGGAGTTCATGTATTCACTATGTGTTAATGCTTTGTTCTGGTTCTTTATTAAAAGGAGGCCTTAATATCCCTTAGTTTCCGTAAGGACCCCACTACCACGGGAGGGTAGGACAAAAGATGCCATGCAAGTTCTTTTCCATAAGCATGTATGACTATGTTTGGAATACATGCCTACATTATATCAATGAACTGGAGCTAGTTTTGTGTCACCCTAGGTTATGTCTGTTACATGATGAACCGCATACAGCATAATTCTCCATCACCGATCCATTGCCTACGAGCTTTCCATATATTGTTCTTCGCTTATTTACTTTCCCGTTGCCATTGCTATCATCACTACACACTAGTAGAAAAAGGGTCAAATGTGAAGCACATTAGTGCCGGTTTGAATTTGACCGGCACTAATGTGACCATTAGTGTCGGTTCCAACGGCTAGGTGGGCGGGCATCATTAGTACCAGTTCGTGGGAAACCTTTAGTACTGGTTCATGCCACGAACCGGTACTAATGAGGCCAGTGCGGCTGCGGTCAGGCTAGGGCCCCCACGAAGACCTTTAGTACCGGTTCATGGCATGAACCGGTACTAGAGTTTTTTAGTAAGCTAATTTTAGTCCCACCTCGCCAAGAGAGAGGCAGTATGAGCGGTTTATAAGCCGTGAGTGCAGAGACAATGACGAATAGGCGCAATGCTCACCTGCACGTTGATTAGCTTCAAACCTTTCGGAATGGCATAGATTGCACTGAGCTATGTGTAGTGCAGTCTACACTATTCCGAAAGGCTTGAAGCAAATTAACCAGCAGTGCACCTCTTTTTTATTTTTAGTAACTTATTTGAACTCCGGACTTCTTGTGTTCCGTATGCAGCATTCAAAGCGACGTCATCAACTTCCAACATGTTCTGACATCATTTGTTGTGTTTCAGTCATTTACCGAATTGTTTAAAGAGCTAAGTGACCGTGAAATTGAAAATCTCTACAAAATGAACTATGAAAATGTTGAAATTTAGCATGGTATCATCATTTCACACGCATAGCACGTGCGAAAGAGTAGAGAGGGTCACGGCAAAAATTGGACGCACTTCGTGTACAAACTGGACAATCTCTTTCGGAGTATTAGGGTTTCGGACGAGAACTCATCTGTTACATGGGCACTTCAATGTTTTTTAAACTTATTTGAACTCCGAACTTCTTTTGTGTTCAGTATGCAGCATTCAAAGCGACGTCATCAATTTCCAACATGTTCTGACATCATTTGTTTTTTCAGTCATTTACCGAATTGTTTAAAGAGCTAAATGACCGTGAAATTGAAAATCACTACAAAATGAACTGTGAAAATGTTGAAACTTGGCATGGTATCATCATTTCACCCGCATAGCATGTGCGAAAGAGTAGAGAGGGTCACGGCAAAAACTGGACGCACTTCGTGTACAAACTGGACAATCTCTTTCGGAGTATCAGGGTTTCGGACGAGAACTCATCTGTTACACGGGCACTTCAATGTTTTTTAAACTTATTTGAACTCCGGACTTCTTTTGTGTTCAGTATGCAGCATTCAAAGCGACGTCATCAATTTCCAACATGTTCTGACATCATTTGTTGTTTTTCAGTCATTTACCTAATTGTTTAGAGAGCTAAATGACCGTGAAATTGAAAATCACTACAAAATGAACTGTGAAAATGTTGAAACTTGGCATGGTATCATCATTTCACCCGCATAGCATGTGCGAAAGAGTAGAGAGGGTCACGGCAAAAACTGGACGCACTTCGTGTACAAACTGGACAACTCTTTCGAGTATCAGGGTTTCGGACGAGAACTCATCTGTTACACGGGCACTTCAATGTTTTTTAAACTTATTTGAACTCCGGACTTCTTTTGTGTTCAGTATGCAGCATTCAAAGCGACGTCATCAATTTCCAACATGTTCTGACATCATTTGTTGTTTTTCAGTCATTTACCTAATTGTTTAGAGAGCTAAATGACCGTGAAATTGAAAATCACTACAAAATGAACTCTGAAAATGTTGAAACTTGGCATGGTATCATCATTTCACCCGCATAGCATGTGCGAAAGAGTAGAGAGGGTCACGGCAAAAACTGGACGCACTTCGTGTACAAACTGGACAATCTCTTTCGGAGTATCAGGGTTTCGGACGAGAACTCATCTGTTACACGGGCACTTCAATGTTTTTTAAACTTATTTGAACTCCGGACTTCTTTTGTGTTCAGTATGCAGCATTCAAAGCGACGTCATCAATTTCCAACATGTTCTGACATCATTTGTTGTTTTTCAGTCATTTACCTAATTGTTTAGAGAGCTAAATGACCGTGAAATTGAAAATCACTACAAAATGAATTCTGAAAATGTTGAAACTTGGCATGGTATTATCATTTCACCCGCATAGCATGTGCGAAAGAGTAGAGAGGGTCACGGCAAAACCTGGACGCACTTCGTGTACAAACTGGACAATCTCTTTCGGAGTATCAGGGTTTCGGACGAGAACTCATCTGTTACACGGGCACTTCAATGTTTTTTAAACTTATTTGAACTCCGGACTTCTTTTGTGTTCAGTATGCAGCATTCAAAGCGACGTCATCAATTTCCAACATGTTCTGACATCATTTGTTGTTTTTCAGTCATTTACCTAATTGTTTAGAGAGCTAAATGACCGTGAAATTGAAAATCACTACAAAATAAATTCTGAAAATGTTTAAACTTGCAATGGTATTATCATTTCACCCGCATAGCATGTGCGAAAGAGTAGACAAGGTCACAAAAAAACTACTCAGAAAAAAATAGAAAAAAATAAATAAAGCAGAAAAGAAAAAAACTATATAAAAAATTACTCAAAAATAAATAGAAGAAAATAAATAATGCAGAAAAGAAAAAAAACTATATAAAAAATTACTCAAAACTAAATAGAAGAAAATAAATAATGCAGAAAAGAAAAAACTATATAAAAAATTTGTTGGGGTGCTATCCAGTGGGCCTGCCAGACGTAGGGTGTGCAAATGCAGGCCCAGAAGGGCCAGCAGACTCACAGGGCAGCGCGCCCTAGTTAGGCCAGAAGCCTGCTATATAGAGAAGTTCGAAGGAGCAGCCGCGGCTGGGTTTATAAACCAGTGCGGCTGCCCTTCTCTCGGCGAGGTGGCACTAAACATTGTGCACCGCCGGTGGCAGCGCACAACCATTAGTACCGGTTGGTGGCTCCAACCGGTACTAATGATTGGGCCTTTAGTATCGGTTCGTGGCACGAATCGGTATTAAAGGGGCCGTTTCCTGCCCCTTGGCCTGGCAAAAATTGGCCTTTAGTACCGGTTGGTGGCTCCAACCGGTACTAAAGACCCCTCCTATATATATGGCACTTACGAAAAATTTAGTTTCATCGACCATCACTTCTTCTCAATCCAACTTCTTTGCGCGACATCGCCGCCGTCGCCCATCGCGCGCCGCCCTCGCCGCCCCGGCCGCCCGTCGTCGCCGTCACCGCCGTCGCCCCCGCCACCCGTCGTCGCCGTCACCGCCGTCGCCCCTGCCGCCCGTCGCCGCCGCCCGTCCCCGTCGCATCACCCACCGCCGCCCCCGCTCATACACACACACATACACACACACACACAGACACACACACACACACACACACACACATTGTTTTTACTTATTTTCTATTTTCTGTTGTTTAGATTAATGTTAGATAAATTACGTAGATAATAATGTTAGAATGTTAATGTTAGATGAATTATATGGAAAAGATGTTAAATATTAATGACAATCTTAGATGAATTAGCTAGATATTCATTAGGTATATATATGAGATTTGAACTAGTTGAATTAATATAACGAGTTTATTTTTAATATGAAAATTAATAGAACAAGTTTATTTTTAGTAAGAAAATTTAGGTATATGAGATTTGATGATCTAATCAAAATATTACTATATAGAACTACCTACTTTATTTTAGTAATAAATTAATAGAACTAGTTTATTTTTAGTAATGCTTAGTTGAATTAATAGAACTAGTTTATTTAGTTGAATTAATAGAACTAGTAAGTGTTTAATGTTTCACCTATATATGAACATATGTTAGATATTAATGTCAAATGTTAGATTAATTAGATATAAATTATATGTTAGATATATATTTTATTAATTTATATGAGATTTCATTATCTAATTAACATTTTATTATATAGAACTAGCTACCTTATTTTTAGTAAGAAAATTAATAGAACTAGTTTAGTTGAATTAGTTGAATTAATTAGTTTAACTAGTTAGTTGAATTAGTTCAATTAATTAGGTATATTTTTCGTAAGTGCTTAGTTGAATTAGTTCAATTAATTAGTTGAACTAGTTGAATTAATAGAATTAGTTCAATTAATAGAACTAATAAGTGTTTAATGTTTCACCTATGAACATAGGAATGTTGTCTGACGACGAACACGATTTCATTATGTGTGAATACTGCGAAGACCAGCGCGGCCTGTGCGGCAGAAATTTTCTAGTTGATGATAGACGCTTCAGCATCAAGCTGGATGAGAACTTCGAAGTGGATACAATAAGTCACAACGACAAGTCATTTTTTGTAATTAAGCATGACTTATGCTTCATTTGCCTCAACTTTTAATTTAAAATTTTCACTATTCTACTAATGTATCCCCTGCCACAGAAGAATTTTTATCTTGGATAAGATAGGTTTCAGTCCTAATGAAACTATGGAGGTAAAAAGAGTTTACTTCAAGACCGAGCATGGTTATACCTTCAACGTCAAATTATACAATGCAGACATATACACCTATTTTGAATGCAAAACTTGGCAAGCACTATGCAAGGCTTATGCATTTGAGCCTGATATGGTTATCACCTTTGATATTCGTTCGGAAGATGATATTGAAGGTAATAGAGACATCTGGGTCGATGTGCAGACGCCTCCAGTTCTACCATTATGTGAGTTTCTCAACCATATTTATGTCTTTGATATGAGATTATTTGAACCAGTTGAATAATTAATAGATCTCAATTTATATTGACAGCTTACTTCCAATCAAGCAAACATGTCCGACGCTTGGTAGACAGGACCTTCCACTGTCCCGGGGCTGAACTAAACTGCGAGGAGACAAGTCATTATGTTTCATGGCTTTAGGATCTTGATGCTGTCAAGCCAAATTTTTTTCCTGCACTTAGAAATGTTAGTACTCAAATCGTGCGACCAATAGTGTTCGTACTGAACTATGGTCACATATATTTAGTAAAGATGGTAAGATTTCTACTATTCCTCCTTAGTGCATCTTTTGCATACATTATTTTTTTAAGCTAAACTTCATTGCTAAGTATGTTACTATATGATGTTCTTCAACAGGGACTCCCGATGAATGTTGTGCCTGATTGGATCGAGACTAAAGGTACCATGAATATTGTTAGCTTACGGGCAAGATATCCTACAATGCACTTTAGTGCATTCAGGATTTCTAATAGCGAGGAATGCTTAATAGTAAAAGACTGGAGCAAAATTGTGAACGATCATAGAGAAGTATTAGGGGGCAGCAGTCAGACGCGCATCCCACGATTAGGAGACAGGTTCATCTGCATGCTCCAATATGATGAATCAGCAAAGCTATACATGTTCTATGCTATTTTACCTGAGAGAGAGCAACATGAGTGATTAATTAGCTAGTTCATGCTCTTAGTACTTGTCCTCTCATGTCCGTGTTCTTCGTTGTGAACTTAATCTCAAAGAGTGATTTGCTTTTGTGGTGTTATGAATGCTTATAATATCATTACCATGTTGAACTCGATGATATCTTTGCTTCTGGTACAAGTGAATGTTTCTTCTTTAAGCTAGTGTTGGTGGTGATTAGATAGCGGTAATGACTATATGATGATTAAGTAGTGGTAATGAGACGACTATTATATGATGATTTTTAGCTAGCTATGAAAACTGTTGTTGGATGATATATATGATGAAAGAGTTTTTATATTAATATGATGATGATGATGAGTTATTATATCATTTATGAAAGAAACTGCATATTAGTTTCAACTGGATGGATTCTAGCTAAGTGATCAAGTATATGCCATATCCATATTACCTCGATCACTTAATTAGGTGATCAAGTATATATAATATGGATATGACATATACTTGATGACTTAGCTAGGATCCACATGCATCCAGTCAAACTAATCTGCGGTACATTCACCTAATGATTTAACAACTCATTATAATGTAAAACAATCACTAAATTAAATAGAAAACACAGAATTAAAGTAATAATAAAAAATAAAACCAAAACACACCCAAACATTTAGTACCGGTTGGTGTTACCAATTGGTACTAATGTCCTACGCGCCCACGGAGCTGGTTCGTGCCACGTGGTTTCCCTTTAGCACCGGTTCATGCTGAACCGGCACTAAAGGGGGGGGGGCTTTAGTGCCTACACTTTAGCGCCGGTTACCAAACTGGCACTGAAGGGCCTTACGAACTGGTGCTATTGCCCAATTCTGCACTAGTGACAAACTACCAAAAACATTACTTTTACTACTGTTACCTTTTGCTACCGTTACCACTACTATCATATTACTTTGCCACTAAATACTTTGCTGCAGATATTAAGTTTCCAGGTGTGGTTGAATTGAGAACCCAGCTGCTAATACTTGAGAGTATTCTTTGGCTCCCCTTGTGTCGAATCGATAAATTTGGGTTGAATACTCTACCCTGGAAAACTGTTGTGATCCCCTATACTTGTGGGTTATCAGTGCGGGGGTGAGTTCCTTTCTAGCTTGTGCCGAGTGGCCAAGCGGCTCTGCTTGGCTCTTGTGTATTTACTCCGTCTTGTGTTTTAGGTCGCCGATCTCGTTGGCACTGGTGCTGGCTGTCGGCGTTCTGGGAATAGGGGTCCACAGACTTGCCTGCCTGCGGCCCACGGCATGGCACCTCTAGCGGCCTGGTATGGCCCATCTCCACCAACAAACACTCAAGACCCTCACGAGGGGCGAAGCCTCATGAGGCGGACAACACAAGACATCCTCAGGGGCAGCCTCGCTAGGCTGGCTCGCGAGGAGCGGAGAGATCAAGGTGAGGGCACCTCATGAGGTTTCCGTGACCTGAGTCATGACGACCACGGCCAGCCGGGCGCAGAGTACAGGTTTCCTCTTTGGTGCTAAAGGTGCAGGCGCAGGCGAGGAGTCCCAAAGCATCAGGCAAAGGTTTCCATATCGGTGCAACAAGACCAAGACCACCATGACGAAGGTCATTGCGGAGCCCATGATGGCGTCACCACCAGAGCCTTTGGCAGGCGAAGACCACCTTTTGTTAGGATAGCTTGTACTAGTTGTCCCCCTTCAAATTGGCCGTTGTGGGATCCCTTCCCACCTAATATTTGGGAAGAGGACCAGGGCCTCTATAAATAGGACTAGCCTCCACCATGGGAAGGGGGAGAAAAAGGGGAAAGCGGGGATCAAATCCATTCCACCCTCATACGCACTAGCTCACCGAGCTTAAGAACACCTCTCCTCAGGAGGCTGTTCTTCCCTTGTACTTGTTCATCCTCAGCCTATAAGGAGATCCACCACACCAAACTTGAGTAGGGTATTACACCACATCGGTGGCCCGAACCAGTATAAACTCTTGTGTCCCTTGTTCTTCGAGTTCAGCGAGTTAGGTTTTGAGATTGTTGCGAGAGCGTGAGCTGGGGGGAAAGATCTTCGCATGCACCCCAGTGTTCGAACCTCAAGTGTTTTGCCGGAACCCGAAATCTGCCAGCGGCGGATGTTGCATCCAATGAGGGCACCGTGTTCCGAAGGAGCAGGTCCGGCACTGTCAACCGGGACCAGGAGGAGGAGGCGGAGGCGCGGATCCGGACCTCGGCTTGGACCCGGCCAACGCCGAAAGCCAGGCCTGGCAGGACCGGAACAGGGTGGCGGAGCTGGAGGCGGCGTCGACCCAGGCCTGGGTCAACGCCGTGTCAGTGGAGGCGCGCGCCGGCGAAGAGCCTGGGTGGCCAGAGATGCCGGCAGGGACGGTGGCGGCGACGAAGGTCTTTGTCCTGTCGTCGCGGGGAGAGTGCAGCCGAGACGGCCGTGCAGACATGATGTACCTCGACTAGGAGGTCGTGGCGGTTGAGGACGACACCCCGCCGCGGACCGACGTGGTCGAGCAGCTGATACATCTCCGTCGTTTCTACTTTTCCAAACACTTTTGCCCTCGTTTTGGACTCTAACTTGCATGATTTGAATGGAACTAACCCGGACTGACGCTATTTTCAGCAGAATTATCATGGCATTATTTATGTGCAGAAACAAAAGTTCTCGGAATGACCTGAAACTTCATGGAACAACTTTTCAGAAATAATAAAAAATCCTTGCAAAAGATGAAGGCCAGGGGGCCCACCACCTATCCACGAGGGTGGGGGGCGCGCCCAGGCGCGCCCCCCTACCTCGTGGGCCCCCTAGAGCTCCTCCGACCTCAACTCCAACTCTATATATTTGGTTTTGGGGAGAAAATTATCAGAGAGAAGAATTCATTGCGTTTTACGATACGGAGCCGCCGCCAAGCCCTAAAACCTCTCGGGAGGCTAATCTGGAGTCCGTTCGGGGCTCCAGAGAGGGGAATCCGTTGCCATCGTCATCATCAACCATCCTCCATCACCAATTTCATGATGCTCACCGCCGTGCATGAGTAATTCCATCGTAGGCTTGCTGGACGGTGATGGGGTGGATGGGATCTATCATGTAATCGAGTTAGTTTTGTTAGGGTTTGATCCCTAGTATCCACTATGTTCTAAGATTGATGTTGCTATGACTTTGCTATACTTAATGCTTGTCACTCGGGCCCGAGTGCCAAGATTTCAGATCTGAACCTATTATGTTTTCATCAATATATGAGAGTTCTTGATCCTATCTTGCAAGTCTATAGTCACCTATTATGTGTTATGATCCGTTAACCCCAAAGTGGTAATAATCGGGATACTTACCGGTGATGACCATAGTTTGAGGTGTTCATGTATTCACTATGTGTTAATGCTTTGGTCCGGTACTCTATTAAAAGGAGGCCTTAATATCCCTTAGTTTCCGTTAGGACCCCACTGCCACGGGAGGGTAGGACAAAAGATGTCATGCAAGTTCTTTTCCATAAGCACGTATGACTATATTCGCAATACATGCCTACATTACATTGATGAACTGGAGCTAGTTCTGTGTCACCCTAGGTTATGACTGTTACATGATGAACCACATCCAGCATAATTCTCCATCACTGATCCATTGCCTACGAGCTTTCCATATATTGTTCTTCGCTTATTTACTTTTCCGTTGCTATTGCTATCATCACTACAAAATACCAAAAACATTACTTTTTCTACTGTTATCATTTGCTACCGTTACCACTACTATCATATTACTTTGCTACTAAATACTTTGCTGCAGATACTAAGTTTCCAGGTGTGGTTGAATTGACAACTCAGCTGCTAATACTTGAGAATATTCTTTGGCTCCCCTTGTGTCGAATCAATAAATTTGGGTTGAATACTCTACCCTTGAAAACTGTTGTGATCCCCTATACTTGTGGGTTATCAAGACTATTTTCTGGCGCCGTTGTCGGTGATTATAGCTCTATTCTTTGAGTCACTTGGGATTTATATCTTCTTATCATTATGAAGAACTTGAAAGATCCAAGAACTAAGATTTATCCCTCAACTACGAGGGGAGGTAAGGAACTTCCATCTAGCTCTGCACTTGACTCACCTTCTGTTTTGAGTAAGCTTGTGACACCTAAACCTGCTTCTGCTAGTCGTTCTGATATGTCGCATGATATTGATGATGCCACTTCTACTATACATGATACATATGATGAAACTACTTCTATGCTTGATACTACTATGCCACTTGGTGAATTTCTTGATGAACAACTTGCTAGGGATAGAGATAATGAAAATATTGAATCTGATAATACTCATGAAAGTGATGATGAAGACTCACCTATTATTCCTGAGGGTTGTGTTTTTGATAAAGAAGCTTCTTTAGCTATTTTAGCTTGCAAAGATAGATACGAGCTCAAGAGGTTATTAGCAAAATGGAAGCAGCAATCTCTTAATGCTAGGATGAAACCTGACCCTGCTTTTGCTACTTCACCTATTTGTGTTACCGATAAGGATTATGAATTCTCTGTTGATCCCGATATAATTACTTTGGTTGAATCTGATCCTTTTCATGGGTATGAATCTGAAACTGTTGTTGCACATCTTACTAAATTAAATGATATAGCTACCCTGTTCACTAATGATGAGAGAACTCGCTACTTTTATATCCTTAAAATATTTCCGTTCTCATTAAAGGGTGATGCTAGGATATGGTTTAATTCTCTTGATCCTGGCTGTGTGCGTAGTCTGCAGGATATGATTGTTACTTCTCTGCTAAATATTTCCCCGCTCATAAGAAACAAGCTGCTTTAAGGGATATATATAATTTTGTGCAAATTGAAGAAGAGAGTCTCCCACAAGCTTGGGGGAGGCTTCTCAAGTTACTTAATGCTTTGCCTGATCATCCTCTTAAGAAAAATGAAATACTTGATATCTTTTATAATGGACTAACCGATGCCTCCAGAGATTACCTGGATAGTTGTGCTGGTTTTGTTTTCAGGGAAAGAACACCAGATGAAGCTGAAATTCTATTGAATAATCTGTTGACAAATGAAAATAATTGGACACTTCCTGAGCCAGCTCCGGAGCCAATTCCTAAGCCTATTCCTAAACCAACTCCGAAGAAGATGGGTATTCTATTTCTCAGTCCTGAAGATATGCAAGAGGCAAAGAAATCTATGAAAGAAAAAGGTATTAAAGCTGAAGATGTTAAGAATTTAACTCCTATTGAAGAAATACAAGGTCTTAATTTACCGCCTGTTGAAGAAACATATGATCTTAATCCTTTACCTATTGAAGAAACTCATGGTCTTGATAACCCGACACAGGTAGTAAAGGTAAATTCTCTCTATAGATATGATAAAGGTGAAATCCCATTTACTAAGTTTGCTAGCCCATTCTTAGATGAGTTTGATAAATTTATGGTTAATCAAGAAGATTTTAATGCTTATTTTGGTAGAAATTGAAATACAATTCAAATATGCTTGAACACTTGGGTGATTATATGGCTAATGTCAAAGGTGAACTTAAACTTATTAGTAAACATGCTTATATGGTTACCACTCAAGTAGAACAAGTACTTAAAGCTCAAAATGATTTGCTCAATGAATTGAATATTAAGCATAATGATAATGTTGTTAGAGTTATGACTAGAGGTGGTAAAATGACTCAGGAACCTTTGTATCCTGAATGCCATCCTAAGAGAATTGAGCAAGATTCTCAGAGAAATAATATAGATACACCTAGTCCTTCTAAAAGGAAGAAAAAGAAAAATGATAGGACTTTGCATGCTTCTAGTGAACCTATTATTGAAACACCTAAGAATCCAAATGATATTTCTATCTCTGATGCTGAAACACAATCTGGTAATGAACCTGAAACTAGTGATAATGTTAATGATAATGTTCATGATGATGCTCAACCTAGTAATGATAATGATATAGAAATTGAACCTGCTGTTGATCTTGATAACCCACAATCAAAGAATCAACGTTATGATAAGAAATACTTTGTTGCTATGAAACATGGTAAAGAAAGAGAACCATGGGTTCAGAAACCCATGCCTTTTCCTCCCAAGCCATCCAAGAAAAAGGATGATGAGGATTTTGAGCGCCTTGCTGAAATGATTAGACCTATCTTTTTGCGTATGCGATTAACTAATATGCTCAAAATGAATCCTTATGCTAAGTATATGAAATATATTGTTACAAATAAAAGAAAGATACCGGAAGCTGAAATTTCCACCATGCTTGCTAATTATACTTTTAAGGGTGGAATACCAAAGAAACTTGGAGATCCAGGAGTACCCACTATACCATGCTCCATTAAAAGAAACTATGTTAAAACTGCTTTATGTGATCTTGGAGCCGGTGTTAGTGTTATGCCTCTCTCTTTATATCATAGACTTGATTTGAATAAGTTGACATATACTGAAATATCTTTGCAAATGGCTGATAAATCAACTACTATACCTGTCAGTATTTGTGAGGATGTGCCTGTTGTAGTTGCAAACATTACTATTTTAACGGACTTTGTTATTCTTGATATGCCCGAGGACAATAGTATGTCTATTATTCTTGGAAGACCCTTTTTGAATACTGTAGGGGCTGTTATTGATTTCACTAAAGGCAATGTCACTTTTCATGTTAATGGTAATGAGCATACGGTACACATTCCGAGGAAACAACCTCAAGTTCATAGTATCAACTCTATTGGAAAAATCCCATCGATTATATTTGGAGGTTTTGGATTTCCTCTTCCTACTGTCAAGAAGAAATATGATATTCTTATTATTGGGGATGTGCATATCCCTGTTGAGGTAACATAATGCTATTCGAAATTTCTCCGGTTCAATGTTATTCGGAACGAGTTCGTTAACAAGACTTGATCAACCTTGTTAGTGGATTCCTTTTGATGAGCATGAGATGGATGAAACTAGAAGGCACATCCTTATGTACCCTCCTTCTACTTTCTGTTATTTATATAAAATAAAATAAAATAGTATTTTTCTGTCTGTTATCTCATTATCCATGCAATATAAAAATACCTTGAAAATAAAAGTTCTCCAAATGCCCTGAAATTTAAATATGATTTTTTCTAGAATATTTGAGAATATTTGGCACTGAGAACACAGCAGGGGAGTCATCCACCTGGCCACGAGGGTGGAGGGAGCTCCCCCTGCCTCGTGGGCCCACGGTGGCCCTCCTCCACTTATCCTTTCACCCACACACTCCTTCTTCCTCCCCCAAACATGAATATCCAGCTCAAACCCGAGTTCAAGCTCATTTTGCTGCCATTTTCGATCTCCTTGCTCAAAGCACCTCTCACAAAACTTCTTGGGGAGATTGTTCCTTGGTATGTGACTCCTCCATTGGTCCAATTAGCTTTGGTTCTAGTGCTTTATTCATTGCAAATTTTTGCTGCTTAGGTGACCCTGTTCTTGAGCTTGCATGTCAAATTTATATGGTCAAAAGTAGTTTTGATGCATGATACAAGCCCTAGGCACTTGTAGGAGTAGTTGCTATCAATATTATTGAGTTTGGTTTACTTTTATTTTGAAGTTACTAAAAATTTCAGAATTTTTTAGAAAATAATGAAGAGACTTTTGAGGGGCTCATTGAGCCGAAGCTCGAAGGAAAAGGCACAGAAGCCCAAGTATAATCTGCCTCGCACCGCGGAGGTTCGGTCGTGTGAATGGCCTTCCGATGATTTCTTGAGAGCAGACGGGATTTATGAAGATTTTTTTGAATTGGCTAAGGATGCAGGCCTCACCGCTTTCCTCCACGACCAACGTGATGAGTATCTCCTACTCACGAATACCTTTGTGCAAAACTTTCATTTCCATTCTAGGAGCTCACCATCTACGGTGGAGTTTTATTTATATGATGAGCATAAGGAGATGTCACTTTATGATTTTTGTCGGGTTTGTTTGGTCCCTTTCGAGGGCACGACAGAGGAACCACATCGCAACGATGTGGATGGGTTCATTGATATCATCACTGTAGGGGAAACAAGGAAGATTTCTGATGCACGAATCACTAGCATACATTTTCTGTTTTATGCTATTTTGCAATATTTGCTAGTCGTTGCTTAATTGGTCACGGAAACTATGGAAACCTTAGTGTTCCTGATATTATTATTTTTCTCCATGGTTTATTCAGTGATAACTCTGTTAGTATGGGCGACATTATTGCTAAACGGTTAAGTCTGAACCATACAAAGGGCCCCATCTTTGGAGGCATCTATGCTTCACGCCTAGCTGCATATTTTAATATACCTATTAGGCATTATGAGAAGGAAGAAAAAGTGCTGCCTCGTGTTTATTTAGATTATAAGAGTATGGTAGCACATGATTTTATTGTTAAGAATAGGGAAGAAGAGCTTAAATACAAATTGTTCTTTGATAAACATCATCCTGAGACTATTACCCTGCCTCCTCCTTCCTTGTTTGATTTATCTGCAGGACAATACCTTGTTCCGTTAGAGGCTATTCACGCCTATCGAAACCCTACATCAGCCACAGAGCCAAAGCCGGAACCACAAGTTGATCCTCCACGGCAGTCTAATTACTAGTGGGATCCGAAGATGATTGCCAACCAGTGGCAATCAGAGTCTTCTTCTTTGTAGTATGACCCCAACTATTATTATGGATATCCGCCAGACCTGCCGTGGCCATAGACCAACTTAGGCCAAAAGCCTAAGCTTGGGGGAGTACGTATTTCTCACCAACATTACATGTATGTTCAAACACTCATTGCCAGATGTCGGTGCTCATACTTTTTCATTGTATCATCCATGCTAGTTTATTTCCCTTTTTATGCTTTCTTCTTGTGTGTTTGATAAACCTTAAGAAAAAGGAAAAAAATCATTGTAGCTTTTAATTAGTTTACTTTCCATGCTTGTAGTAGTAATTAAAAAGAAAACCCAAGAAGATTTCTTGTTCTTCTTTTACTTGTTGGGAGCTCTCCCGTGTAAATAGTTTTATTTCTTTTGTTTTCTTTGGGGGTCGATAGGAGAAGACCATAATTAAATTGTTGAAGTAGCTCTCATATGCATTATTGTTGATCTACCAAAAGAGCCCATATTGCCTTGTCTTCTCCTGTTTATTGAATGCTTGCAGGTTCCAGCTTACTCTAATGCACATGTACTATTATTATCCACATCATTCGGTCATGCAAGTGAAAGGCAATAATGATGATTATATGATGAACTTATTGAGATGAGAAAAGCTGGTATGAACTCGACCTCTCTTGTTTTTGTAAATATGATTAGTTCATCGTTCCTGATTCAGCCTATTATGAATAAACATGTTTGCAATGACAACTAGAGATCATAGTTCTTGTGCCATGCTTGATTATCTAGGAGCTTATAATAGTTTACCTTGCGTGCCAACATGCTATTAAAATGATTGTGATGTGGTACGATAGGGTGGTATCCTCCTCTGAATGATCTAAGTGACTTGACTTGGCGCATGTTCACACATGTAGTTGAAACAAAATAAACATAGCCTTCACGATATTTAAGTTCATGGTGGATTATATCCTACTCATGCTTGCATTCGGTGTTGATTAATTTTAATGCATGTTAATGACTATTGTCGCTCTCTAGCTGGTCGCTTCACAGTCTCTTGGTAGCCTTCACCTGTACTAAGCGGGAATACTGCTTGTGCATCCAACTCCATAAACCCCAAAGTTATTCCATATGAGTCCACCATACCTACCTATATACGGTATCTACCTGCCGTTCCATGTAAATTTGTATGTGCCAAACGCTAAACCTTCAAATAAATATCATGTTTTGTATGCTCGAATAGCTCATGTATCAACTAGGGTTGTATGTATCTTCCATGTTAGGCGGGTTATTCTCAATAGGAGTGGACTCCGCTCCTCACTCAAGAGAAAAATGGCTGGTCACCGGGATGCCCAGTCCCATGCTTTATGCAAATCAAATCAAAATAATTGCAAACAAAACACCCCCTAGGACTCTTGTTAGTTGGAGGCACTCGTTGTTTCGAGCAAGCCATGGATTGATGCTTGTTGGTGGAGGGGGAGTATAAACTTTACCGTTCTGTTTGGGAACCGCCTATAATGTGTGTGGCATGGAAGATAGTGCCATCTCTTGGTTGTTATGTTGACAATGAAAGTATACCTCTGAAAATATTATTCACCTCTATTTCAAAACCGTGCTCTGGCACCTCTACAAATCCCTGCTTCCCTCTGCGAAGGGCCTATCTATTTACTTTCATGTCGAGTCATCATCCTCTTATTAAAAAGCACCAGCTGGAGAGCACCGCTGTCATTTGCATTCATTACTGTTAGTTTACATTGAGTGTGACTTGACTGGATCTCTTTTACCATGAATTACAATGTCTAGTCAGTCCTTGATAAAGGTGCTCTGCATTTATGTTTTGCGGTGTCAGAAAGGGCTAGTGAGATACCGTCTTGTTATATCATATTATGATTGTTTTGAGAAAGTGTTGTCATCCGAGATTTATTATTATTGCTCGCTAGTTGATTATGCCATTGATATGAGTAAACTTGAGACCTAAGCATTATTGTGAATGTGGTTAGTCATAATCTTTGCTGAAAACTTGAATGCTGGCTTTACATATTAACAACAACAAGAGCAAACAGAGTTTGTAAAAGTTTTTCTTTATCACTTTCAGTTTATCAACTTGAATGCTTGAGGACAAGCAAGGGTTTAAGCTTGGGGGAGTTGATACGTCTCGGTCATATCTACTTTTCCAAAAACTTTTGCCCTTGTTTTGGACTCCAACTTGCATGATTTGAATGGAACTAAGCCGGACTGACGTTGTTTTCAGCAGAATTACCATGGTGTTATTTATGTGCAGAAACAAAAGTTCTCGGAATGACCTAAAACCTCACGGAACAACTTTTCAGAAATAATAAAAAAAATCCTTGCAAAAGATGAAGGCCAGGGGGCCCACCACCTGTCCATGAGGGTGGGGGCGCGCCTGCCCCCCTAGGATGCGCCCCCTACCTCGTGGGCCCCATGGAGCTCCTCCGACCTCAACTCCAACTCTATATATTTGGTTTTGGGGAGAAAAGAATTAGAGAGAAGAATTCACCGTGTTTTACGATACGGAGCCGCCACCAAGCCCTAAAACCTCTCGGGAGGGTTGATCTGGAGTCCGTTCGAGGCTCCGGAGAGGGGAATCCTTCGTCATCGTCATCATCAACCATCCTCCATCACCAATTTCATGATGCTCACCGCCGTGCGTGAGTAATTCCATCGTAGGCTTGTTGGACGGTGATGGCTTGGATGGGATCTATCATGTAATCAAGTTGGTTTTGTTAGGGTTTGATCCCTAGTATCCACTATGTTCTGAGATTGATGTTGCTATGACTTTGATATGCTTAATGCTTGTCACTAGGGACCGAGTGCCATGATTTCAGATCTAACCTATTATGTTTTCATCAATATATGAGAGTTCTTGATCCTATCTTGCAAGTCTATAGTCACCTATTATGTGTTATGATCCGTAAACCCCGAAGTGACAATAATCTAGATACTTACCAGTAATGACCGTAGTTTGAGGAGTTCATGTATTCACTATGTGTTAATGCTTTGGTCCGGTACTCTATTAAAAGGAGGCCTTAATATCCCTTAGTTTCCGTTAGGACCCCGCTGCCACGGGAGGGTAGGACAAAAGATGTCATGCAAGTTCTTTTCCATAAGCACGTATGACTATATTCGGAATACATGCCTACATTACATTGATGAACTAGAGCTAGTTCTGTGTCACCCTAGGTTATGATTGTTACATGATGAACCGCATCCGGCATAATTCTCCATCACTGATCCCTTCCCTAGGAGCTTTCCATATATTGTTCTTCGCTTATTTACTTTTCCACTGCTATTGCTATCATCACTATAAAATACCAAAAACATTAGTTTTGCTACCGTTACCACTACTATCATGTTACTTTGCTACTAAATACTTTGCTGCATATACTAAGTTTCGAGGTGTGGTTGAATTGACAACTCAGCTGCTAATACTTGAGAATATTCTTTGGCTCCCCTTGTGTCGAATCAATAAATTTGGGTTTAATACTCCACCCTCGAAAACTGGTGCGATCCCCTATACTTGTGGGTTATCAGCGGCCGGGGGCCGGCAGAGGCGGCGGCGACGCCGTCTTGGAGGGGGCGCCGTGGATGGCGCCGGAGGGGGCACCTCAGGCGCCGACGGGCGAGGTCTCGTTGGTGGTTGAGCCGCAGGCCACCCCGGCCACTGAACCGGTGATGGCGCCGGAAAGGGTGCCGGAGAAGGCGCCGGCCGTAGGGGAGGCGGCCAGTGGAGAGCGCGCCCTGGTGCTCAGGCCAGGGGTCACCGGGCCGTCGGGCACAGCCGACGCGGAGCGGGACACGCGAGGTCTTATTCGGGCCTCTGACCTAGGAGGAGGCGTCGATGGCCGCCGTGACCCGGCGCCTGCGAGGGCGAACGGACCGGATTCAGGCCTTCTCCCAGGCTGAGGTGGAGCAGGTGTCGGAGCTGGAGCGCGTCGTGTCCATAAGTCTTTTCTTGCTGTCTTGCTTTCTTTTTCTGTTGCTTCTTCTTCGTGGGGGCGCGCTAGCGCACCCACTCAGTGTAGCCCCTGAGATTCGACCAATAGTGTAGCAGTTGGGTCAAATATTAAATTGTTGTCTTTGTGTTGACCGTCACTTCTTGCAGCAACTGGACTCCTACCAGGTCAGCGTCTTCAACCGGCTTCTGGAGAAGCACTAGCAGCTCAAGGAGCAGCTCGCCGCCAAGGAGGGGGAGCTTTGTGCCTCGGCAGGTAATTTCTTGCATGCTCTTTTTTAGTGGGGGCGTGCTAGCGCACCCACTGGGTGTAGCCCCCGAGATTCAGGCCAACTGTGTTGCAGTTGGGTCGAATCTTAAACCGGTACTTTGTTTCTGATTCTTTCTTCTACAGCCGAGGTGCTGTATTGGAGGATCCAGCTGATTCGTGCCGGCCTTCATTACGACCGGCTCGTTGCCAACACCGGCCGGCTTGGGGCCGAAGTGGCAAGGGTGAAGGCGGAGGCGACAGGAGCACGGTGGGCGCTTGATGAAGCCAGCCGGTTGCGGGAGCAGCTGGAGGGCGACAAAGGCCGTCTTGAGTTTGAGGTGGGATGCTTTAAGGCGGAAGCTGCCAAGTTCATGGAGGCCCAGCGGGCCCTTGCCGAGGCGGACCAGCAACGCGGCAAGCTGGCCGACGACAAAGGTCAGCTCCAGGCCAAGGTGGAGCACCTGAAGGCGCTGGTGGCCGCGGCCGAGGAGACCCGTCGAGGGGAAACCCGTCGCCGCAAGGAGGCCAAGAAGACGACCGAGGCCAAGGATGCCAGGCTGAAGGCCGCCTCTGCCAAGGTCTCCGAGCTTGAGAAGTCGCTGCAGGAGCACGATCGCACCCTTGCGCTGGAGTAGCGCGGTACGTTGCTCGAAGCGCAGCAAGTGGAAGAGTCCTTCTCCAGTAAGTGCTTTTCTTGGATTCTGTCGGGCTAGGACCTGGCTTCTTGTCCTTTATGGCTTTCTTCTGACTTTCTTTTCTTCTTGATAGGGGCCTTCCAGGAGATGCGCCAGCTAGCGGAAGAGGCGGTCCGCTTTCAGCACAACCCGCAGGGGGTCGTCAACTCCGGGACTGATCTGTAGGTGGCCTGGACCTTCCCGGAGATCGTGACCGCCACCAACACCCGTTTGCACGTCTTGGGCGATCAGATAGGGTGGCTCTGTCAGGCTGGAGCGGCGATGACAGCGGCCGTCTGGATGGGTTCTGTTGCACTAAACAGCTTCACGTGGCTGGCGCGGTGGTTGGAGGCGGGGCCGGATCGGCTCCATGACTGGCGTGTTTCGAGACCTATAGATGGACGCATTGATGGGCCAGCGAGCCAACTCGGAGAGCCAGCTGTAGGCGGAGACCGACCGGATTGCTGCATGGGCCAGCTACATCGCCAGGTTCGCCTTCCACCATGAGTTCCGGCCGGAGCGGGCGGGGGATGGCGGAGTCAGGCCTGCTAACGACTACGGCCTGCTTATGGACGACCCGGAGGGCAACTCCGAGGAGACGGACGTCTACTGCGATGCGGACATGGAGGAGGGAGACACCGGCACCTCGGTGAGTCCGGAGGCCACCGAGGGAGATGCCTAAGGCTGCCTGTTTTTAACTTAGTAAAAATTTATGTTAGGTAGCAGGTCCACCCACCCACTGGGGGTATCCGGGTGTAATGTATTCTGGTCTTGGGGCCTGCTTAAATTTGAACTCGCGATGTATAATATTTTGTGGCTGTTTCCGCTCTTGCTTTTTGTCTTTTGAGCCATTTTCTTGCGATTTTACCCTCTCGGGCTTCCCCCCGCGAGTCTGACGGTCGAGACTCCGGTCCGTGACAAGGAGTTCATTCTTCAAGGGGAGCGCAGTACTTAGGTTGTCGAAACATTGAGCGTGAGCCAAACACCCACTGGGATGGCTGGCGGCGATCCGGTGAAGCCGATCGACAAGCAGCCGGTCATGCGGTAACTTAAAGTGGTCGGGTCGGGTCGATCAACCCGGCGGTATGTATGAATTTCGTGGATGCTCGTGCTTTTGCTCATCGTCTGTTGAGCTGTTTTCTTGCGATTTTACACTCTTGGGCTCCCTCCCCCCCCCACGAGTCTGATGGCCGAGGCTCCGGTCCGTGACAAGGAGTTCGGCCCTTGAGAGGAGCGCACAGTCCTTAGGCGTTCGAAACGTTTGAGCGCGAGCGAAACATCCACTGGGCCGGCTGGCGGCAACCCGGCGAAGCCGGTTGGTGAGCAGCCGGTCGTGCGGTAACTTAAAGTGGCGTGGCCGGGTTGGGTAACCCGGCGGTCCTTGACCTAGTGTTCGTGGCATGCTGGTGCTCTGGCCTTGTTCGCTTGCCGACCGACAGCCGAAGCTGGTTCTGTGGCTTAAGGTAAAGAGGGAGGGCGTGATGATCCCAACGCGTCAGGAACCACCGAGTAAGGCGGTGGGTAGTGACCAAGTCGGCCAGCCCCCGAGCCCCCGGGTCGAGCGAGTCGGACCGGTAGCCGGGTTTGATGAAGAGGTAAATAATGTATAATTGCGGGATACACAAACCTTGGTCGAAAAGGGCAGCCCCCGAGCGTCGTTCGAGGACCCCATAGTTTTCAGATGATTACAAAAGGCAACGGTACATACATGCCCACGGCCAACTGTAAAACGGGCGGAGGAGTTCCGCATTCCACGGCCGGGTTGTTTCTTCGCCGGCGATGTCTCTCTTGCGCTTGTTTGACTTGCAGGCGTCGATGAGGTAGTAGGCGTTGCGATCACACAAGGCCTTACTGATGATGAATGGGCCCTCCCACGGGGAGGACAGCTTGTGCTAGCCGGTCTGCTCTTGAACGAGTTGGAGGACGAGGTCTCCCTCTAGAAAGGCGAGCGGCTGGAGTGGACGCGGGGGGCAAGCACCTCCGGACGTCGGAAGCACGAGCGCCGAGGTGTCGAAGCCGCCCGCAGTTCTTGAGGTGTCATATTTGGGAGCCCGTAACTCTAATGCCGAGGTGGCAGCTGAGGGGGCGACGCAACCCACTGGTCCCGAGGCCGAAGCTCACGAGGCCTCTAGAGGCCGTCACGAGGCAGAACTTGATGGCTCTCCCCAGCTTGGCCCTCCGGAGGTCGCCTGCTCGGGCGCTTCACTAGCCGCGCCCTGCGCTGGGCGCCATGTCCAGCGCTTCGGGTGACTCCGTGTAGACTTCGATGTGCTCTGCAAAAGGAAGAGCTCCCCAAGCTGCAGCAGCAGCACCTTCCGGCCGTTCAACAGAGGAAGTATATCGCCATAGATGAGTAAGTACCCTATCTTTGTAATTCCTCGAGTGCTGCTTCCCTTCCCGACAGTGGCTCTTCATGATCCCATCTGTTAAGGCCGCGAAGCCCCTCGGGAAGCAACCTCCTCCTGCCTCAGATCTCCCGCTGGCCTTGAGCGTCCCAGGCCAGCATGCTTCCCCCGTCGCGAGGTCGGCTGGAGAGGCAGATGCGCTAGGTTGGCGCCTTGAGCCCGCGCTCCTGCCGTCTCTTCTTCGTGGCCTCGTCGGGGGTGTGACGAGCGTGCCAAGGGCTCCTCCTCTGGTTATAGACGGCAGCCGGATGGCTTCGGTCTTGGTTCTTCTTCGAGTGGAGAGCCTCGACCCAACTGGGCTCCTGCCGAAGCCCAGTCGGCGACCGGAGGGGCGCCAGCCCCCAGCCCCCTGCGGGAAGGGAGCGATCCGCTTCGGATCCCGTCTACGGCCCCCGCTATGGAGGACGGAGTAGGCCGCACGCTCAAGGTTGTGCACGAACGAAGCATCGTCCGCCACGAGCTCTTCCGGGAGGCGATGGGCGCGATGAGCCAGCTTGGCGGGGAGCTCGCGGATGTAGACGCGTGCCTCGAGGCGGATGGTCTTCGGCTGGTGGAAGAGTGGCATAAACTGAAGGTGGCCATCAACCCTGGGCGCCACCAACACGAGCTTGATAATGCGAAGGCCAAGGCGTCTCTTGCGACCTCGCGCGAAGCTTGCGCCCGAGCCTTAGAAGAAGCCCGAGAAGGTGATCGACACTGCGAGATCACAGGGAAACACGCGTGGGAGCTCCAAGCCCGGAGTACCTCCTTGGAGCAGAAAGTGGAGGCGCGCAAGGCCGCCCTAGCGTCGATGAAGGGGATGCCTGCCAAGGTGGAAGAGATCCTGAGGCGCGAGGAAGCGCTGGCGCTAGAAGCCACGGAGCACAGCCTTGAGCTTGAGCGGTTGGAGACGAGGGAGCGCCAGGTTGCCCAAGCCGAGGATGTTGTCGGCGCATGTGAGGCCAAGGCCTAGGAGGAAGTTGATCACCGGTTGGCCGAGGCTCACGCGAATCTTGTGGGCTGGTACAGCCTGAAACTCAAGCTCGTGGAAGCCGAAGCTGTGGGCAGGAGTACTGCCCTCAAGTCTAGGTTGGCTGAGGCGGGACAGTGCGAGGAGGCCGCCGCAGCTGTCCTGACCTCAGTGCAAGCTGAGCTGGCTTCCGCTCGTGCCGAGCTTCTTTCCCTTCAGAAGTGGGTCGCCAACGCCGAGTCCTTCGCGCAGAAGAGCAGGGAGGAAGCGCTCCAGCAGCGCACGCTGGAGCGCGAGCACACCCCATTGCTCCAAAGCCTCAGGATTAGAGCCAACGCGGTGCTGGGTTCCATCTGCGATGAAGATGCACCTCATCCCCACTTGAAAGACTATGCCAGTCACCTCCTTTTCTTCACCAACGTGGTGACACGCCTGGAGAATCAATCCGAGAGGGCTCTCATGCTTGCTGAGGTGAGGAGCCGCGGCCTGCTAAAGCGCGTGTTCTCCCGTGTCTTCAACCACCTCCAGAACACCTACCCCAACTTCGACTTCGACGCCGCCATTGCCCCCATGCCCGAGGCCATCCGGGGTGACCTGGCGCGCTGGGTGGAGGACAATGTGGATGCTCTAGTCAGAGCCTTCACCTCCGAGGATGACGCGGTGGTGGTCGCTGCGGACGAAGGCGACGTGGTCGACGATGGTGCGGGCGACGCCGGCAATGGTGACGATGATGCTAGCGACGAGGACAGTGACGCCAGAGATGGTGATGATGATGTCAGCGACGCGTCTGAGGGCGACCCGGAGGATGCAGTGAGCGATATGTCCGATTGAGCCTGTGCTTCCACGTTGCTGACCCTGTAAGAGCATTTTGGGAGGGGGAGCCCCTCATGTAAACAAATTACTGTCTCTATTCCTTAGGCCAAGCTAAAGATGTGTTTTTATGGGCCCGCGAGTCACGTCATGAGCTTACTGCTGAAATTTACCTTAGTCAGGACCGATTCCGACCAGCTTGTGAGGTCGTGAGCTCCTGAGGGGCCTGCCGATCCGTTCGAGGGGGCCTCGCAAGGAGCAAGCGCCAGCCATGGAAGGGTGTGCGCGTAGCGCGCGCGTGCCGCACCCAGCCCCCACTCGCGAGGGGCTTGTGAGGGGGGAGGCAGCAAGTGTGAACCCCGAGTCGGGGCAAGGAACTAGATGGCAAAAAATCAAACGAACGAGAAAAGACACCCCCCATGCATACCAATGAAAATTCAACTTCAAGTTAAATCCAAAGCCAAAAATAGGGCTACAAAAAAGAGGTTAAGAGAAAATGGCCGCGTCCGGCACCTAGTCTAGTCTTCTTGTCTTCTCACCAGCGCGGAGCTAAGTGCTGCCACTTGGACGTGGGAGGGAGCCCCCGAGACCCGAGGGCGGCACTCCTGAGACTCCGGAGCGTGTACAGCCCCACTCATTATTACGTGAGAGTTTCACGAGCGGAGATCTTCACATGTGCGAGCGTTACTTCATATTGCCAGACGAGGGCCCCGCCTTGCGCCGCCTTCGACCACCGTTGGTGTGACCGGAAACCAGGACGAGCCAAGGCGCAAAGGGGACGCCAGCAGCGCCCTCAGCAACCACGGGTCCTCTGCCGGGGGAAGGCTCACCAGCACCTCCCGACAGAGGGCCTACCTCCGGGGGACACCTTGCTCCATGCGATGCGGCGAGGGACATGGCTCCCGACCCCTCCCCTATAGCCCCCAATGCGCTCCGCCTGGTGGGAGGGAGGCCGTTGAGCTGGGGCCGCCATCTGCCGTTGTGACCTGATCCTCCTGCGACCCATGGTTAGCATAAGCTTGCTCCTTAGAGATTAGTGGTACCCTGTAGCTGTTGTCACCGGCATGGTGAGGCTCCTGGGGGGCTCCGGGAAGGCCTCAGCTTCTAGCGCCTCCTCCTCCCAGCCTGGCTCGAGGAACGAGCCAGGGTCGTCTTCCAGCGCATACTCCTGGTCCATCATTCAGGGCACGTAGGCCTCGGGGGCTGTGGCCCCGAAGACCTGACGAAGTGCCCCACGCTCCAGGTTGCCAGGCCGAGCGCACCGCCACGAGGATTGTAGGGCGGTGCTCAGCTGGGGCCGCGGGTGGCAGCGCTCGTGCCTACGATCATCGGAGGTGGTGCGGGTATGATTGGGCATTCGGTGCTGCTGATCGCGCCGGTGTCGATGAAGTCTTCTGGCACTCCTAGGGGCACGCGGGCGTGGTGAGGCCAGCCATGCGATCCGGCCGTGGCCTGGGGCGCGAGCAGGGAGCAGAACAGCAGCGCTCCCGAGGCTGCAGCATCTCGTAGCTCAGCGACGCGCTCCAGCAACGTGTCCCAGCCGCTCTCCATCAGCCGGCACCGTGAGCGTGGCCCTTATGTTCGCTTGTTCCTGTCGGGTGTGCGGCGCCGTGGGCGCGGCGTGGCTTGAGGCCCTTGAGGCCGCCCACGCTTGTCGTGGAGTAAGGGTGGATGGCATCTGACCGCGCTGTCCGTGCCCCGCAGCGTTTGGCGGCGCGCATTGTAACACCCCGGATGTAACTTGCCATATTTGTAACTCCGACTCTTGGCATTTTCGGCTTTAATTTATGAGATTCGCTTCATGGTTGGGTTTTTTCTTTCATTTTGCATTTTGTTGATGTCATGCATTTCATATCATGTCATCATGTGCATCACATTTGCGTACATGTTCGTCTTATGCATCCGAGCATTTTCCCAGTTGTCCGTTTCGCAATCTGACACTCCCACATCCACCTAGTGCACCACTCACGTCTCTTTTTGTGAGCGGGAGTTAAACATTCTCGGAACGGGCCGAGATTTGTCAAGTGTCCTTGGTACACCACCGGTAGACCGCCTGTCAAATTTCGTTCCATTTGGAGTCCGTTTGATACCCCAACGGTTAACCAGGTAACGGCAAAAGCCCCTTGTGTATTGCAGCCCAACACCCCTCCAAAACAACGCAATAACCCATCTAATCCATCTCCATGTCCTCCGTCATCGTATCACGATCGTGTGGGCGAAATCCGCACCTCATTTGGACACCCCCACCTGAATCTACCTATAAATATGTGCATCCCTCCAAAAAATTCCGGGTCCAAAACACTAGCCCCGCTCCTCCTCGCCGCCGGACGCGTACGGACCGCGCCGGACACGTCCGTGCCGCCGCTTCCCTCCAATCCTCCGCTGCCATGTGGCGCACCCGCGCCCACATCGCTGTGCCGCCCAAGGCCCAGATCTGGCCCGCCCCGGGCCGAACCGGGCCTCGCACTCCTCCGCCACCCCACGATAAGCTAGGCCATCACCCGCACCTCGGCAGAGCTTCGCTGAAGGCCGCCTCACTCCTCCCGCCAGCGACACATGCCACCTCGCCGCCGGCTTCCCCGCCGCCATGAGCCATCACCGCCCGCGCTGCCGCCTCCTTTTCCCATCGCGCCGAGCGCCACCTCGTCGTTCGGCCCTGCTCCGCCTCTGCCGGCACCGGATCCGGTCAGATCCAGCCCGACCCGACCTCCCCGTGCCTCTCCGCCTTCTTCCTCATCTCCGGCTGCCGTGTTGCTCCACTCCGGCAACTACTCCGTCGTGCCTCGAAAACCGTGCAATTTCTGTGACATTTTCTATGATATTTTCGAAGTCCTTTTCTATGACATTTTCTTGCACTATTCATCATGTCACATCTTCGTGCTCGTTGATCCAAATCTTGCATATGATATGTATAATTGTTCATCTCATTGAGCTCTCCATGCTAGAAGAATTTCCATGCATGTTAATGTTCATTATGATGCCTTTTTCATTGTTGCAAGAGGGCTATAAAATGTTAACTTCTGGTTCTTATCAGATCATGATGTTTTGTCATTTTTTGTTGCATTTGATGTGTGCATCATATGAGCATGAGGTCTACATGTGTTTTGAAGTTCAACATGCCATCTGTAGAGAGGTGCAAGCCTTGTATTTTTGTGATCAATGTGGTGACTAGCACAAGCATGCAAACTAGGCTCCGTAATGTTGTTGTTTTCAGGGACTTAGGATTTTGCTAAGTCCTTTTCCTGCTGTTATTTTGATGCCATGTAAACTTGATGCTTCAGTGAGATCCATGCTTATTTTGGAATACTTTAGTAAGGATGTTTTGATAATGTGGGTATGGTCTATCCATTCATGCCCCATTTTGAAATTATGGAGTGCCCTAGCATGTCATTTTCTTGCTCTACTTTTGCTATAAAATGTTCCTTGAAGATGTTAACATGTTAATCAATATTGCCATGGTGGTTGCTAGTGATCCATGCATCCTATGAACTTGCTCTTGCCATGGTTAGCTTCATGAACATGTCATATTTCTATTGGTATGCTTTTTTTTGTCATGCAATGCTTTGTGATGAGTGGCATGAGTTCGCAAAGTTGCTATCATGAATCTGTTTATGCCATGCTCTATTTTTCTTCTAAGGCTGAAACTGTTAATAAAACTTGCTATGTTTACATGGGTGCCATCATATCTTCTGTGCCTTTTTGGCTCATGTTCAGTAAGGGCTTTTGATCTATGCTTTTAGTAGAATCATGTCATGCCTTCCTTTGCTATGATATTTGTCGGTAGCATGTTGTTTGCTAGCTCTAAATAGTGCTTTCTGATGTTGTTTTTGACATGTTAGTATTTTCACCAAGTCTATGAAGCTGATATCTTTTGCACTTTTGCAACACTTGTTTGAACCTGTTCTAGTGTGATTTAGCTGTAGCTCAGTGTTCATGTTTTGTCAAGCATCTCTTGTGCATCACTGCCATATGCTTTGTTGCTATGTTGGAGTGCAGTAGCTTAGTTTCTTGTTGCAATCTAAATGTCATCGTACTGTTAATCTTAGTTTTGCGTCATTCTTGTTTTGCTCGCCATTTGCAAACCATGCATCCGTTTCTGGTGATCTTTATATCGATTTGAACCGAAATCATCTCATCTTTCCAAAGGCATACTTGGTTTGCCAAGTTGATTCCTTGATCATTCTTTCCCTTTCGGAGCAGGCTTATGCATAGCATATCATATCATGCCATGTATTGCATCATGTTGCTTGTCCACTGCACCGTGATTGATTGTTGTTTCGTTGCTTGTGTTCTTGCTTTGAGTAGAGTCGGGAGACGGGTACGTGAATGAGGAACCTGTTGAGTACGCTAACGAGGATCAAGCTTTTGACAACTCTGAGAACTTTGCAGAGAAGATGACCATACCCTAGAAATCTCTTATATCTTTGCTTGCTAGTTGTTCGCTCTATCGCTATGCCGCGCTACCTACCACTTGCTAGCAAACCATTGTTTGGCTATGTTACCGCTTTTGCTCAGCCCCTCTTATAGCGTTGCTAGTTGCAGGTGAAGTTGAAGTTTGTTCCATGTTGGAACATGGATATGTTCGGATATCACAATATCTCTTATTTAATTAATGCATCTATATACTTGGTAAAGGGTGGTAGGCTCGGCCTTTTGCCTGGTGTTTTGTTCCACTCTTGCCGCCCTAGTTTCCATCATACCGGTGTTATGTTCCTTGATTTGTGTTCCTTACGCAGTTGTGTATTATGGGAACCCCTTGACAGTTTGCTTTGAATAAAACTCCTCCAGCAAGGCCCAACCTTGGTTTTAACATTTGCCACGTAAGCCTTTTCCATTGGGTTGTCGCGAGCCCAAGGGTCATCTTTATTTTAGACCCACGGGCCAGTGCTCCTCTGAGTGTTGGTCCAAACTAGAGCACCATGCAGGACCGTCCCTTGGCAACTTGGGTTATGTTGGTACCTGTACGCTTAGCTTATTCGGTGTGCCCTGAGAACGATATTTGTGCAGCTCCTATCAGAATTTGTCGGCACATTCGTGTGGTCTTGCTGGTCTTGTTTTACCATTGTCGAAATGTCTTGTAACCGGGATTCTGAGACTGGTCGGGTCTTCCCGAGAGAAGGAATATCCTTCATTGACCGTGAGAGCTTGTGATGGGCTAAGTTGGGACACCCCTGCAGGGTATAAACTTTCGAGAGCTGTGCCCGCGGTTATGTGGCAGATGGGAATTTGTTAATATCCGGTCGTAGAGAGCTTGACACTTGACTTAATTAAAATGCATCAACCGCATGTGTAGCCATGATGGTTTCTTTTCGGTGGAGTCTGGGAAGTGAACACGGTTCTTGTGTTATGCTTGAACGTAAGTAGTTTCAGGATCACTTCTCCATCACTTCTAGCTTCTCGACTGCTGCGTTGCTTCTCTTCTCTCTCTCATTTGGGTTTGATAGCCACCATATATGCTTAGTGCTTGCTGCAGCTCCACCTCACTACCCTTTCCTACCCATAAGCTTAAATATTCTTGATCTCGCGGGTGTGAGATTGTTGAGTCCTCGTGACTCACGGATACTTCCAAATAGTTGCAGGTGCCGAGGATACCAGTGCAGGTGATGCTACCAAACTCAAGTGGGAGTTCGACGATGATTCGGGCCGATGCTATGTTTCTTTTCCTGATGATTAGTAGTGGAGCCTAGTTGGGACGATCGGGGATCTAGCATTTGGGGTTGTCTTCTTTTATTTTGGTTCCATAGTCGGACCTTTGATTGTACTTTGGATGTTGTATGAATTATTTATCTATTGTGTGAAGTGGCGATTGTAAGCCAACTCTTTATCCCTTTCTTATTCAGTACATGTGATGTGTGAAGATTACCCCTCCTGCGACAAGCCTACCATGCGGCTATGCCTTTAAGTCATGCCCCGACACGTGGGAGATATAGCCGCATTGTGGGAGTTACAAGTTGGTAATTAGAGCCATCCCCGACCTAGGAGCCCCCTGCTTGATCGAATCGCTGACGTAGTTGACTCTAGAACAAAATGTTTTGAGTCTTAGGATTATATATATCGGATAGTAGGATTCTTTTTACTCCTTAGTCCCTTCGTCGCTCTGGTGAGGCCTCCTGGCGTAGAAGTTTTTACTCTCCTCTCCTCACATTTCACGATTTTTTTAGGATCACGCGGGTATCTTGGAATCGTTCCGATAGTCTTGTGACGAGAACATTGTTCTTGGTGCGTCCTGACATTTAGGGGTTGTGGTAGTGTCCTGGGGAGTTGAGCTCCGAGGTGTTGTCATCACAATTTTATCGTTGCAGTTCTAGAATACTTGAGTTCGCCGAGATCAAAAATCACTTTTATGCAGTTGTTGGTGAGATAACCTCGACGCCACCCAGTACTTGGGCGGGAGTTCGAGAGTATTGCCATAACTCGTATAATGGATGCTTTTCGAAGGTTGAGGTACATGATTTTCTAAGGTTTCTTGGTTATGTGTTGAAGGATGGATACAGCTGGATGTAGGATTTGTTAGTTTGGGTGAGATATTATGCTTCCCCTGTATCCCCAACACCTGATTGCATAACCAGAAAGTTTCGGGAGTTCCATAGGTGGGAATTCAAGTAGCTCTAGTATTTCTTCCCGCGGATATCTGGTTTGTGATTTGGTAATCCTAACCACTTATTTGTTCATATCCGTACCTTGTTGCTTTATTCATCTACCTTTATCTAACTGGCTTCTCAACCTTATGGACGTGTCATGATTTACTTTGGAATTCATTCGCCCATCCTTGTTTGAACATTAAGACTATATGTTGCAATTTCTATCCATTGATTCAGCTTGAATATCTGTCTTTCAAGATTCTAACGGATGTCACCCTCTTCAGGATGGCTCCTCCAACGCGTCAGAATCCGGACCACAATGATGGGGATCAGTCCAACCCTCCGCCACCACCTCCATCTCCGGAGACATGGCAGGATGCCATGTGTCGTGGAATTGTCACGGCAGATGTCCTTGTGAAAGGACTTTGTCGTGGAGCCATCACTATGGGTTAGCTTAAAGGGGTTTAAAGCGGACAAAGGACACGAGAGTTTATACTGGTTTCGCCCCTTACGATGAAGGTAAAAGCCTACTCTAGTTGTGATGGTATTGCTAGGGTTTCGATGACCAGGGGGCGAATCCGCTTTGCCTGGCTCTCGAGTTGTTGTGTGTTGTCCCTAAACAGCCGTCGGGTCGTCCCTTTATATAGATAGGTCAACACTTGCTGGTTTATAGAGTCCCGAGGCCGGATCATAAACGTCTCCGGCCTGGTCTCTACTCCTAACTTATCATACAAGTATACATCACTATCGGTTTATGTCTACAAGCCTTAACCCGCCATTGGGCCTTCATGAAGCGCCATCATTCATGTCTTCATGGGCTTCAAATAAGATAATCATCATGAGGATAACCCGGCCTCTCCTGGCCGGTTTATGTCCGGGAGTAATATCCCCAACATTAGGCCCCAGATTGATTTGAACTTGTTCATGTCAATCTTCAACACTTAGAAGAATTCCTCCTTTTGCATGTTCACATAGATCTTGTAAACCGCCATGACGTCATCCTCCAGATTTGCAGTAAACCGCCGTGACGTCACATGTTCATTTATAGCCGAAGATACCCTTTCATTTATGAGCATACAACAATCAAAATGACAACCTTGTTATATATATCCATTTATTTGGGCTCCTCGATTCCCGCGCCTGTCGCTTATCTCTTTACCCTTATAAATTTGGTCGAGGACCCCTTTCCCTTTCTTTCATTTGCCTCTCCATCTCTTCTTCCTCCTTGCGACGCTCCTGCACCCGAGCGCCGCCGCCGTTGTCGAGCTTCACCTCTGCCTCACCATTGGCCGCTGCATCGACCTGATCGCACCAGAGAGACGTGGTGCACCTCCGCTACTTCAACAGCCGCGGTAAGTCTCTCCCTTCTCTCCTCTGTTGATCCACTTAGGGTTCGTACGGGTTCATGGCGCTCTCTTCGTGTTCTTTGTCAGTCCATAGAGAACAGACCTCAGGCTTGATGCGTTACGTGTAGTAACTATGATATTCCTTATCTCCGCCATCAAACCAAACTTTAAACACATAAGAACATGGTCCGGACATTTTGTGAACTGCTTCAGGACCAAACTTCTTTAGGTCTAGATATTTTTTCTTTTCCTGACTTACGATAGATCCAAAATTCCAATGCAAACTTGTGAAACCTGTTTTTCCTCACTTAGTCATTCCTGCCTTAGATCTGTGTCTTCTTTATCTGCGTAGGCGGTTTATCCTTGTAGATGTAATCTGTCATATGCCATTAGTCCCCTTGTAAACCACTCATTGCTTTATCATTTATAAACACTCTGTTGTAGGCGGTTCATAACTTCCTCCGGTTAATCAATTTTAAATACTTGAATGCCTTTTTCCTCAACCTGTTGTACTTTATGCATTATCATTATGAATCATAAACCGGCAGTAATCTTTTCCAGCTCTTCACTTGCAATGGCCAAACAATTCTATTCCTGTAACTGGGTCCCTTCCTGGATTACTGAGGAGCAACTGAATGGATGTGTCAAAATTGGCACCTTATCAAAAAAGAATGAAATCTAGTGGCGAGTTCTCGGTCCAGAAAATCCTCCTACCCCCAAAGATGGTGAAGTAGTAGTGTTTGATGATCATGTGAGCCGTGGTTTTAAACTGCCTGGATCCAAGTTTTTCCGGGATGTACTTGCCAGCTTTCAGATCCACCCTCAAGACATTGGACCCAACTCTATATCCAATATCTGCAACTTTCAGGTGTTTTGTGAAGCCTATCTACAAGAAGAGCCGACTGTTGAGTTGTTCCGGGATTTCTTCCACTTAAACCGTCGCACTGAATTCGTAAACGGGCCCAATACTGAACTTGGTGGCGTCTCTATTCAAAAAAGGAAGGATATTAGCTTTCCTCACACCAAACTTCACAGTCACCCAAAAGATTGGAATCAGACTTGGTTCTATTGCAAGGACACTTCTCCTGAAGATGAGAACCCTCTACCGGGTTACCGTGCTCACCGACTTACCAACACTCATCCGCTTCCGCAACGACTAACTGCCAAGGAACATGCCTCGTATGCACCACAACTCGCCAAGCTTAGAGCTTTCATGGCCAACGGTTTGACGGGCGTGGACCTTCTTCGTTGCTGGTTATCCTGGAGTATCTTGCCGTTAAGTCACTGCTCTGGGTTAATGTGCAAGTATACCGGTGATGTAAAAGACTCCCAATGTCATATTGACATTCAGCTAACAGATGATGAAGTTACCGAGTCTGTCAAGAAAATGCTGAATGAACTGGAAGCTGTCTGTAGCAAGACCGGGCTAAGTCCTTTTTACACACAGAACAAACCACCCACTGTAAGAATTGTTTTGCTTCCGCTTTATACCTGATATTTTTGAACTGTGCAACTTCTAATACCCTCTACCCATCTTTTAAATAGGGTGATGACCCGTTCTGGAAAAAGAAACCTCAGGAGAAAATGGTTAAAGCTCCTCATCAAAAAACGAAGGCTGTTAAGAAGTCTGCCAAGAGGAAGGCAACTGAACCAATCGGTTTGGAGCTTGATGACGACCCTGATGAACCGGATGCGAAGGTAGAACTTGATTCTCTTGGTTCACTTTTCATACACCTCATTGACAATGATATTTATCAGGATGACGCCGAGGGCAGCCAAGCTGACGACGCAGAGGTAATTATGCTTTCCTCCGGTTCAGATCCTCTGCCAACACAAAAAATCTGTCAAGCAATCAAGAACGTAGGATTTTCTCGCCCCCTAGCTTACTTGGACCCAAACTTTCTTTTGAAGAAGAAGCAAGACGAAGCTCACCACACAACCCGTCATAGCGGGCAAGTAATCACTTCCACCGGTCTGCCAAATACTCCGGTGCGGAAGCGCCAATCTGAGGTTTCAAATACTTCCAATACTTCTTACCCCAAGGTGGGTTATTTCCGACAGCCTCTTAATCCATCCGATTCGAATTATCAGGGAACGCCACATTCATCATCCGGCGAATCAACGACCACACAGCTTCCACACCTTAAGACTGTCCCCGGGTAAATGTCTTAAGTTGTCTCTTTTTGACGCTTTATGCTTATGTGCTATACTGATGTGTATATATTCTCTTTCAGAGCCAAGGCGAGACCCAGTAAAAAGGGTCATGTAGATAAACCGTCTGATGACCATGTGATCGTTGAACCGGAGACAATTCTAGAACCAGAAAGAACAAATGTTGATGCCACACTTGACGACCCGCCACCTCCAGATCATGTCTTTACTGAACAAGTAGAAGTTGATACTACAGTGCAAGCGGATAAACCGGCAAGTCCTATCTATACTGATGATGGACCGTCTAGTCCGGTTAAGGCTACTGATGTTCCACCAACTCCAGTAAAGGCTGCTGATGACAAGGAAGCTGATGTTATCATTACTGGCGTTGGCCACACTTCCCCTAGCCATCCTGTTGCCTTAGCAAAACATAGCGCCAAAGAAGAACGTGCTGCCATGGAGAAAGGCAAATGGATCACCGATTTATCAAGCTATGTGCATCTCAACGCCCAGGAGCTCCATTCTGGTTTTTTAAACCACCTGTACACAAACCATGACTACAAAGCCGGTTTAGTGAAGTTAATGAAGGAACGCTTTGAGGTAATTACCAATCCTTTTCTCTCTTAAGTCCAATTGTAAGTACCAATTCCAGTAGCTCCTAAGGGACGATTTATGATAGTAATCAAAAACTGGGACTTCATAATACCGCACTTCTGCATACTTATCCTCCAAGGGTCGGTTGATCCTTTAAAAATGAACCTATACTTTTAGCATTGTATCCTCGTAACGTTTGCCTGTGTAGTCCCCAAGGGCCGGTTTACCTTTCCAAGGTGAACCGGGACTTTAACCACGGTTACTTTTGAGCAGATGTACATTAGCCCCCAAGTGCCAAGAATAATGCTTGCATTATACTTGGGACTTGAAATAATTTTCTAGAATGAAGCGAGTAGGCATTAGCCCCCAAGTGTAAAGTGCATAACTTGATATACGCTTGGTACATCAAATATATACAGGCCATTGATGACATGTTTGTTCTTTATAGGCTGAGCTGAGCAAAGAGAACATCAAATCTCAGCAAGCGGAGGCTTCTAAAGCCAAAGAGGAACTGACCAATGCCTTAACATCCATGGAGAAGCTGAAGGAAAACTTCAAGAGGGAACGTGCAGATTGGGACACGGAGAAGGCCACTTTAATAAAGAAGGCCGAAGACGCAGAGGCATCCCTTAAACAGGT
This sequence comes from Triticum aestivum, assembly GCF_018294505.1. Classification (NCBI taxonomy): domain Eukaryota; kingdom Viridiplantae; phylum Streptophyta; class Magnoliopsida; order Poales; family Poaceae; genus Triticum; species Triticum aestivum. The sequence goes on along the minus strand of NC_057797.1, from coordinate 549,839,162 downwards.
GGTCGAAGAACTGACCGGTTTAAAGCAGCAAATAAACGCTATGACCTCTGCTGTATTTGGTAAGTATCCTCATCTGATGTTTTTCAAGTCATTTTACTGTATCAATTACCGGTTTACTGATGCTTGCAATGTCACAGGGACCCGCATTACCCATCTGGGCTCTGACATGCGGATGAAGCTCAAGGCTGCCTATACTTTGATAGAATAGTTGTATTCCGGATCCCAACGTGCTATCTGCACTGCTGCTTATAACATGCCTCCTCCAACACTGATAAAAGAAACCATCGAGAAGTTGTCAATGTTGCCTGCCCGGTTGGATGAACTCAAAAGATCAGCTGCAAGGTCAGGCGCGCTGACTGCGCTAATCCGGGCCAAGGCATGGATTCCAGATCTTGAATCGACAGATATTGGCCAAGGCTATCCCGGCGTAAAGGAAGACGGTTCAGAATTCAATAATGATGATCTCCGAAGGATGACAAGGGAACTGCGACCCATAGCGAGCAAATTGGCGAATGAAACGGATCTATCTCATTACTAGCCGGTTTATGACACTGATCAGGAAAGATATCATGCGCCAACACATGATATAGAAGATCTTGTTCCGCCAATTCGTAAGCACACTTATGCCCCTGACATTAATCCTTCCACCCTTATAAGTGAAGAAGTCGTGTTCCAAGCTTTAACTAGAATCGATTGGACAACTATTGATTTCCAGCCACTGGGTAGAGAGGAGGAGGATGCACCGACTCAAAATGACCCTCAATCTTCAAGTCGTCCTGGTGATGAATCCTAAACCGGAAACCGGTTTAGTCTGTCGCAGCCTACCATTATTTACTGAAACAATTATCCAGTGTGGCATTAAAACATCTTGTAATAGGCTAGTTCAAACACTTGTCTGTTATGCCATCGAACATACTTGTTTTGCTTGATACTGATAACTCGCCATGCTTTGGGATCTTTATTATATGCATAATCTGCAGTGGCTGTATTTTAACTTGTTCCTGCATACAAGAGATTGAAGGGGTCCTGCCGGTTTACCGGTGGACGGGTCATGATGCCCAAATATATAGGCTAGGTATAAAGCCAAGGCTGTTTAAAAACAACCATATATAAAATAAAGAATATGTGTTACCTTGTTGTTTGACCCATGGCTATTATAAAAAGGGTGATAACACCAATTTGGAGTATAGATGACTCCTTCTAGGTTTGTCGGTTTATGATAAAACCGTACCGGGTTATGATAAACACCGGTTGTATAATACTGGTGACTTGTAGTCAAAACCAGACCGGAACAATAAAGGCCGGATTATAGCTGATTATGTACCAAAAATTTAGCATTGTAAGCCACGCCGGGTTGTAATAAACGCCAGTTTATCAGAAAACACTTATGAAGTTTATCAAAAGAGAAGAAAAAATTTCAAAAAATACAAAAAGAATAGACGAGGCTTTTCATGGGCTGCCAGGCCCTAAATCGAGGCTTTTCATAGGCTACCAGGCCTCTGAGTTAAACCATTTTGCAAAGACTTTTAAGATGGACCTCAATCTTTAACCAATCACCATTTTAACTTTGACAAGTTCAGGGTCTCTGAGATTGACTTGTCAAACGTTCGATGGGTCATACCAGGTTTACCTGGATGGGAGTGGCTTACTTAAAGAGGCAGGATAACCCGAGGTTTTAGGTGAATACACCTGGCTTCCAAGCCTGGCTTTATAGCCTATTGCAAGGGTGCATACTCTTTGTTCTTTGAGAACCAAATAGCCCCCAACCAAGTATGGGGGCTATGGCTCAAGTATAGTAAGGCCGAATATGAGCTATATTCCATGGCTGCTGGGTCTCCTCCTCCGATTTACGTGAGTCTTTGTGCTCTCGAACATCGATAAGGTAGTATGATCCATTGTGCAAATTTTTGCTGACCACAAAAGGCCCTTCCCATGGCAGGGATAACTTGTGCATATCAGTCCGATCCTAGATGAGCCGGAGCACCAGATCGCCTTCTTGAAAAGTTCTGGTTTTAACCCGGCGGCTGTGATAACATCGCAGATCTTGTTGATAAATCGCAGAATGTGCCGCCGCAAGATCATGCTCCTCATCTAACAGGTCCAATGAGTCCTGACACGCTTTTTCATTATCAGCTTCAACATAAGCCGCCACACGGGGCGAGTCATGACATATGTCACTAGGGAGAACTGCCTCTGCTCCGTAAACCATGAAGAAAGGCGTGTAACCCGTAGATCTGTTTGGTGTGGTGTTGATGCTCCATAACACGGAAGGTAACTCCTCAACCCAACAACCCGGCGTCTGCTTTAAAGGAACCATAAGCCGGGGTTTGATACCTCGCAGAATTTCTTGATTGGCCCTTTCTGCTTGACCATTAGATTGGGGGTGAGCCACTAATGACACATCAAGCCGAATGTGCTCATGTTGACAAAATTCTTCCATAGCACCCTTCGAAAGATTAGTATCATTATCAGTGATAATGCTGTGTGGAAAACCAAACCGAAATATCACCTTTTTGATGAATTGAACCGTTGTGGTCGCATCACACTTACTGACTGGCTCTGCCTCGACCCACTTGGTAAACTTATCAACCGCCACCAGCAGGTGGGCCTTCTTATCCTTGGATCTCTTAAAAGGTACCACCATATCGAGCCCCCAAGTTGCAAACGGCCAAGTTATTGGAGTCATTCTTAATTATTGAGCCGGTACAAGAGCGCGGCGTGCAAACTTTAGACAACCATCACACCTCTTTACCAAATCCTCAGCATCAGCATGAGCCGTCAAACAATAGAAGCCGTGACAAAAGGCCTTAGCCACCAAGGATTTTGAACCGGAGTGGTGACCACAATCTCCCTCGTGGATCTCATGCAAAATCTCACAACCTTCTTGAGAAGTGACACAATGCTAAAATGCTCCTTTGACGCTACAATGATGTAGCTCCCCATTGACAATGGCATTGACTTGGATCGCCGGATTATCTGCCGGGCCAAGGTTTCATCGTCTAGTAACTCGCCCCGGTTCATGTATGCCAGGTACGGGGCCATCCAATCCGGAATAACTTGATGAGCCGCCACCAATTGAGCCTCCGGGTCGGGCACAGCCAAATCCTCCTCCGTAGGTATCTTAACTGACGGATTATGCAGTACATCGAGAAAGGTATTGGGTGGCACCGATTTACGCTGAGAGCCTAAGTGAGTTAAAGCGTCTGCTGCTTCATTCTTCCACTGGTCTATATGGTCCACTTGATAACCCTTGAAATGACCAGCCACTGCATCCACCTCTCGTCTATATGCTGCCATGAGTGGATCCTTGGAATCCCAAGTGTCAGATACCTGATGAGCCACAAGGTCCGAGTCACCAAAGCACTTAACCCTTCTTAAGTTCATTTCCTTAGCCATCCGAAGACCATGGAACAAGGCCTCATACTCAGCTACATTGTTAGTACAAGGGAACATTAAACGGAGAACATAACCAAACTTACCACCTCGTGGGGAAGTTAATATAACTCCAGCCCCCAAGCCCTCCAATTGCCTAGACCCATCAAAATGAATAGTCTAATAAGTGTTGTATGGCTTTTCCTCTGGTGCTTGCGACTCTGTCCAATCATTGATGAAGTCCACAAGTGCTTGGGATTTGATTGCTGTATGAGGTGTATACTTTAGCCCGTGAAGTCCAAGCTCAATAGCCCATTTAGCAATCCGGCCAGTTGCTTCTCTGTTCTGGATGCTATCTCCCAAGGGGGCTGAACTGACCACTGTGATAGGATGAACCTGAAAATAATGCTTGAGCTTCTGGCTTGCGATAAAAACCCCATACACCAGCTTCTGCCAATGTGGGTATCTCTGTTTGGACTCGATAAGCACCTCGCTGATATAATAAACCGGCCGTTGAACTAGATATTCTTTCCCAACCTCCTTGCACTCCACAACAATAGCCACACTAATAGCTCGGGCATTAGCAGCCACATATAGCAATACGGGCTCCTTATCAACCGGAGCCGCAAGGACAGGTAGCTTGGCTAGCTATCTCTTCAGATCTTCAAGCGCTTCATCAGCAGCATCACTCCAGACGAAGTGATCCGTTTTCTTTAGCATCTGATACAAAGGGATAGCCTTCTCTCCAAGGCGACTGATAAATCGTCCTAAGGCTGCAATCCGGCCCGCCAAACATTGAACATCATTAATGCATGCTGGTTTAGCCGGAGACGTGATAGCCGTGATCTTCTCCGGATTAGCTTCAATGCCCCTGTTGGACATCAGAAAACACAAAAGCTTGCCTGCCGGTACACCAAAGACACATTTGGCACGATTAAGCATCATCTTATAAACCCGGAGGTTATCAAAAGTTTCCTTCAAGTCACCTATCAATGTCTCCTCCTTTCTAGACTTGACCACAATGTCATCAACATATGTATGTACATTGCTCCCAATCTGTTCATGCAGACAATTCTGGACACAGCGCTAATAAGTTGCCTGGGCACTCTTGAGCCCGAAAGGCATAGATACATAGTAGAAGGCTCCAAAGGGAGTTATGAAGGTTGTCTTCTCCTCGTCCTTAACTGCCATTTTGATCTGATGATAACCAGAATAAGCTGCTGTAGCATCAATAGTTTGATCGATATGAGGGAGAGCAAAGGGGTCAGCTGGACAGGCTTTGTTTGAGTCTGTGTAATCCACACACATACACCAATTGTCGTTTTTCTTAAGTAGCAGCACCGGATTAGCTAGCCACTCAGGGTGAAAGACCTCCACAATAAACCCTGCTACCAAAAGTCGGGCTACCTCCTCACCAATAGCTTTATGCCTTTCTTCGTTGAAGCGGCGAAGAAACTGCTTGACTGGTTTAAACTTAGGATCTATATTAAGGGTGTGCTCAGCAAGTTCCCTCGGTACACCTGGCATGTCAGATGGCTTCCATGAAAAGATGTCCCGGTTCTCACGGATGAACTCGATGAGCGAGCTTTCCTATTTTGGATCCTGGTTAGCGCTGATGCTAAACTGCTTGGATGAATCGCCAGGAACAAAGTCAACCAGCTTAGTCTCCTCAGCCGATTTAAATTTCAGTGCCGGATCATGCTCAGTAGTTGGCTTTTTCAGAGAACTCATATCTGCTGGATCAACACTGTCCTTATAAAATTTCAGCTCCTCCATGGCACAAACTAACTCGGCATAAGCTGCATCACCTTCTTCACATCCAAAGCAATCTTCCGGCTCCCATGCACCGTGATGGTCCCCTTATGACCCGGCATCTTAAGCTGCAAATAAACCTAACAGGGCATTGCCATGAACTTAGCATAAGCCGGCCATCCGAACAGGGCATGATATGGACTCTTGATTTTCACCACTTCAAAAGTAAACACCTCTGATCTTGAATCATTATCGTCTCCAAAAGCAACTTCTAGAGCTATCTTGCCAACTGGGTATGCCGATTTACCAGGCACTAACCCATGAAACACAATGTTCGACGGTTTAAGATTTTTTATCTGTTAACCCCATGCGATGAAAGGTTTCATAGTAAAGGATATTGATACTACTTGCTCCATCCATAAGCACCTTGGTAAATTTATACCCCCCAACCTGGGGTGCCACCACTAAAGCCAAATGACCCAGATTGTCAACCCAGGGTGGATGATCCTCTCGACTCCACAGTATGGGCTATTCAGACCAGCACAGATAACGAGATACCGCCGGTTCAACGGAGTTCATGGCTCTTTTATGAAGCTTCTGATCGCGCTTACATAAGCTAGTGGTGAAGAAATGATACTGCCCACTATTCAATTGTTTTGGATTGCTCTGATAACATGATTGTTGCTGCTGTTGAGTCCCCTGATGGTTGTAACCTCCCTGGTTGCCCTGGCTGTTCTGATTGCCATGTCCAGTTTGGTTGCCCTGGAACCCTGAACCGGAACTGCCACCACCATAACCCATCCCATGGAAACCGCCTCCTGAACCGTTGGGCTGTCCATTGTCATATTGAAAGAGATTTGAATTTTTAAACTCCCGGATGATGAAGCAATCCTTCCAAAGAAGCGTAGCTGGCCTCTCCTTTGATCCGTGCTTTGGGCAAGGCTGGTTTAACAGGAGCTCCAGATTGGGGCCTGACCCTCCACCCCTCTAGGGCGGTTTACCCTTACGCCGTTGACCGTTATCCTGGGTGTTGGTGTTAGCCACAAAGTCCAAGCTATTATTCACCTTGCGTTTACAGTTGTTCCCATGACTCGCTGGGTTATGCTACTGCTGCTTGGTGCTACCGCTCTTTTTTCCCTTCCCTGTCTTGTCATCCTCAGACTCGGGGTCTTTGGTACTATCAGAGTTGGTATATTTTACCAGAGCCGCCATAAGCGTTCCCATGTCATTACAATGGTGTTTGAGCCGTCCCAACTTCAGTTTCAATGGTGCAAACCGGCAATTACCTTCCAATGTTAAAACGGCTGTGTCAGCGTTGATGCGGTCTAACGAATGCAAAATCTCTGAAACCCGGCACACCCAGTGGGTTGTTGATTCTCCTTCCTCCTGGACACGGGCAGCTAAAACCACAATTGACATGGGTTGCTTGCACGTATCCTTGAAGTTTTGGATAAACTGGCTCCTTAACTCGGCCCATGATCCAATAGAATTGGCTGGCAGATTTTTCAACCATGTGCGAGTTGTTCCCTCCAACATCATGGTAAAGTATTTGGCACATGCCGCTTCGTCCACATCCATCATCTCCATTTCCATCTCATAGCTTTCCACCCACGACTCAGGGGATAAATCGACGGTGTAATTCGGCACCTTGTGCGGGCCTTTGAAATCCTTGGGTAGCCGCACGTTGTGCAACGCGGGTACAAGACATGGTACTCCTAAAGAACTGGAGGTAACCCCCGGTTCCACCGACGTTGTTGGACGAACCGGAGTGAGCTGATGAATCGGAGTGAGTTGTCGAACCAGAGCATCGTGTTGTGCCGCTAACTCGGCTTCCCGACGTGCCCTAGCGCGATCCACTACGTCCTTGGCATTGCCACCGCCACCCGTCGGGTTATTGCCATGGGGCGGATTACGATTCCCCGCACTGCTTGATACGGCCGGTTCATCGATGTGCATGACGTAGCTCTGGCTTGGGCGGGGAGTAGAATGAATCCTTTCGGGGCTATATGAATAGGCCTGCTGCTGAGTCAAAGCCGTCTGAAGCAGCTCCCTAGCCCTCGTGTCTCAGCCGCTACCGGGGACTCACCATCAATCGGGGGAGCTGTCAATCGTGAAGCGGCGGCAACGATGTTATCCAACGGGTTAGAGTAATGACCCGGAGGTATTGAGATGCGTCGCGATGGGATATCATTCTGACGAGGCGGAGGCGGCAGATCCATCGCACGAGGCTGAACCGGTGCCCCGGTCCCAGGTGCCTCCCCCCGGTTTACCACAGGCTGGTTGCTGGTGCCTGCTTCTAGCGTATTAAAGAGATTCCTTGCCTCAAAGACCGACGGAAGGTGCGACCGGGATCTTCTCCTCATGACGTCATCTGACGCACTCTGATCCAGCATGAGCCGGTAAGCCTAAGCCTCCAACCCGGCCCGCTCTATGGCCATCCTGGTGTTTTCTGCTGCCAGGTCCGCTTTACCTTGAGTTATCTGATCCTTCACCTTTGCAATCTCTGCATTGTGCTGATACCGGTTTGTTGCGTCCACCTCTGCTGCCAGCAATGTTGCTAAAGCGTCGAACAAATCGGACAAGACCTGAGCCGGAGGCGGCGCTGAGCCCCCCAGTCCTTCTAGTGTTGTTGTTGCTGAACCGGACATCATTGCTGCGGCGGTAGAAGTGTGCTGCGCTGATTGCGTACCGGCCATGAAGATCGCGACCCGGCTTGGTAGATCAAGGGGGTCCGGAATACTATTGCCCTTGGAACCTCCACTAATCTGGCCATCCTGCAGCTGGTACAACGACTTGGTCTCTCCAGATGAAGACTCGTCATCAAAGAGGACAACGGTTTCTCCACCTGATGCCGATCTATCCTCATATTCCGCTCCATGGATGACACCTACGAGGACATGCTTTAAGGTGGGCTGAACCTAAGCAGAGCTTGCACGCTGAGCCGTCTCAATGATGTCGGTGCAGATGTCCGGCTCAGGGCCCGGTTCGCCGATCTTGCCGATGAAGATGTGAATTCCACCAAAGGGGACCTGGTACCCGTACTCGACTGAACAGGCCTGGGGACCCCATCCCGCATAGTCAATGTAGAGCTTGTCGCGACGACTTTTAGTCATCCGGCCCACAGTGTATCCGTTGAGTCCTTCGAAGCTGCCCTTCAAGAACTTGAAACCATCGTGCAATAGCCCCACGGTGGGCGCCAACTGTCGTGGAATTGTCACGGCAGATGTCCTTGTGAAAGGACTTAGTCGTGGAGCCATTGCTATGGGTTAGCTCAAAGGGGTTTAAAGCGGACAAAGGACACGAGAGTTTATACTGGTTCCGCCCCTTACGATGAAGGTAAAAGCCTACTCCAGTTGTGATCGTATTGCTAGGGTTTCGATGACCAGGCAGCGAATCCGCTTTGCCTGGCTCTCGAGCTGTTGTGTGTTGTCCCAAAACCGCCGCCAGGTCGTCCCTTTATATACACTGGTCGACGCCCGCCAGTTTACAGAGTCCCGAGGCCGGATCATAAACGTCTCCGGCCTAGTCTCTACTCCTAACTTATCATACAAGTATACATCACTATCGGTTTATGTCTACAAGGCTTAAACCACCTTTGGTCCTTGGGCCTTCATTTAGCGCCATCATTCATGTCTTCATGGGCTTCAATGAAGATAATGATCATGAGGATAACCCGGCCTCTCCTGGCCGGTTTATGTCCAGTAGTAATATCCCCAACACCATGGCAGCCACCAACGCCAACACTTAGATGCTTTTGCAACTATTGCAAGAGCGCAACCAAGGGCAAGGCAACCAAGGAAATCAAGGACAAGGCAACAATCAGCCTTAGTTTGCTACCCTCAACCAGTTCCTCGCAAACCAGCCGAAGTCCTTAAGCAAATGTGTCGAGGCCACAGACTGGCTCGTGGATATCTGCAAGCATTTTGAATGTAGCAATGTTAAGCCTGAGGACTTTGTCAAGTTTGCTTCGTTTCAACTCAAGGACCAAGCTGCTGAGTGGTTTCAACAATATAGAGATTCTAGAGGAGGTCATGAGATTACCTGGGATGATTTTCGCTGAGACTTCAAAGCTCATCACATTCCACCAAGTGTGGCTGAGAGCAAGCGTGAGGAGTTCCACAATCTCCAGCAAGGCAGCATGTCCGTGTATCAATGCAATATCCAGTTTCAAAAACTTGCTCGCTTCACTAAACAAGACGTTCCTGATGAAAAGAGTATGATCCATCAATTCAGAGGTGGCATTAGAGAAGATCTGCAGTTAGCTCTCGTGCTTCTTGAGCCGACCAAGTTCGATCAATTCTATAACATGGCACTAAAGCAAGAAGTTGCTTAGCTCAAGTGTGAGGCTTCAAAGAAGAGAGTCAGGGATGCAGTTCAATCTTCTTCTTCATCACAAGTGGCAGATAAGCAACAGAAGTTCTGGTTGCCTCCTCCTCCTCCGTTTTGTCAGCCCTACCAGCCGAAGAGCAAAGGTGGAAATGGATCTTCCCACCCACCCAACCCAGGCTATCAGAACAAAGCTCACTCTCAAACTCCAAGGTGAAGTGCTCCTTATCATCGTCCGCTCTCAGAGGTTACTTGCAACAAGTGTAAGCAGAAAGGGCACTATGCAAACAAGTGCTTCAATCAAAGGCGCCTTCCGCCTCCTCCTCCTGTGAGATCTTCCAGCAATGCAGTGGTCAAGCATAATCCCAAGCATGCTAAGGTGAACATGATGAACGCAGCTCAGGCAAAGGATTCTTCAAAAGTGATCATGGGTAACCTTCCAATTAACTCTATTCCTGCAAAAGTTCTTTTTGACACTGGTGCATCGCATTGTTTCATGTCAAGATCATTTGTTGCAAAGCAAGACTTCACTTTGGAAATGTTGGGAAAACCCATGGGAGTTGTTTCTCCAGGCTCTGCTATGAGGGCTACCACGATGATTCCGGATGTTTCCATCAAGATGGGCGACTATAGATTTCTGTCTTATCCAATGGTTCTTGGTGACTCTGATATTGATCTAATTCTCGGCATGGACTGGCTTTCTAAGCACAAGGCTCAGCTTGATTGTGCTACCAGGGAAATTTGATTGACACACTCTTCTGAGGATGTGATCATCTATGCCGCTCGTGATGAAACCATTCGACTGTTTTCTCTCAATGAGAAGTGCAAGTTGAATTCCATCTCTCAGATTCTAGTCGTTTGTGAATACCAAGACGTCCTTCTACAAGAGCTTCCGGGAATGCCTCCTCACTGGCCAGTTGAATTTGTTATCGATCTTGAGCCTGGCACAGAACCTGTTTGCAAGCATCCTTACAAGCTTCGACCAGAGGAGTTGAAGGAGTTGAAGAAACAACTCGATGAACAAGAGCGTATGGGTCTAACCAGACCGAGTTCATATCCATGGGGTTGTGGTGTTCTTTTTGTCAAGAAGAAGGATGGAACGGAATGACTCTGCGTCGACTACCGTCCATTGAACAAGAAGACAATTAAGAATAAGTATCCACTTCCCAACATCAATGAGCTTTTCAAGCAACTTAAAGGTGCTAAAGTATTCTCCAAGCTTGACATCCGTATGGGTTATCATAAGATTCGCATTCGTGAACAAGATATCCCCAAGATAGCATTCAGAACAAGTTATGGTTCTTATGAATATACTGTCATGTCTTTCGGCCTTGTCAATGCTCCTCCAACGTTCTCTTGCATGATGAACTTCATCTTCAGTCCTTACATAAATGATTTCGTCCTGGTGTATCTCGATGATATCTTAGTCTTTTCCAAGAATAAGGAGGATCATGCCAAGCATTTGAGATTGGTGCTCGACAAACTAAGAGAGCATCAATTCTATGCAAAGTTTTCCAAGTGTGATTTCTGGATTGACGAAGTTCTTTACCTTGGTCATATCATCACCACCAAGGGCATCGCTGCTAATCCCGAGAAGGTGTCTGCAATTGTGAATTGGGAACCTCAGAATGTCAAGCAGCTCCGTAGTTTTCGTGGGCTTGCAAGTTATTATCGAAGATTCATTGAGAATTTCTCTAAGATTGAAAAGCCTCTTTCCAACCTCCTCCAGAAGCATGTCAAGTATGTCTGGATGCCTGAATGTGAAGTTGCATTCAACACCCTGAAAGAGAAGCTGGTCACAGCTCCTGTCTTGACTCCTCCTGACGAATCCAAGCCATTCGAAGTTTTCTGTGATGCTTCCTTGCAAGGTCTCGGTGCTGTGCTAATGCAAGAGAAGAAAGTTGTGGCTTATACCTCTCGTCATTTGAAGCCCAATGAAAGGAACTACCCCACTCACGATCTTGATTTGGCGGTCGTTGTCCATGCATTATTAATGTGGATACATCTCTTGTTGGGATGGAAAGTGGACATCTTCATAGATAATAAGAGCCTCAAGTACATCTTCACTCGACCCAACCTCAACCTCAGGCAGACTGGATGGGTCGAAATGATTCAACAATACAATCCGAGTATTGAATATACTCCAGGCAAGGCCAATGTCATTGCAGATGCTTTGAGTAGGAAGGCTTACTGCAATAGCCTAATTCTCAAGCCCTTCCAACCGGACTTTTGTGAAGCTTTCCGCAAACTGAACCTCCAAGTTGTTCCTCAAGGCTTTCTTGCCAATATTCAAGTCTCTCCTACTTTGGAAGATCAAATTCGTGAGGCAAAACTTCTTGATAACATGGTTGAGAAGGTGAAACATGGGATTGCCAAGAGCCAACCCAAATACAAGTGTTATCGCATTGATAGCAAAGACACTCTATTCTTCGAGGAACGGATTGTGGTTCCTAAAGGTGATCTAAGGAAAGTCATTATGAACGAGGCGCACAATTCCCTTCTATCCATTCATCCTGGTCTCCTCCAACCACTTGCTATTCTAGAACGGAAGTTTGACCATATTGAAATGGACATCGTTACTAGATTTCCCAAGTCCAAGCGTGGAAATGATGCTATCTTCGTTGTCATCGACAAGATTACAAAAGTGGCTCATTTCCTTCCAATCAAAGAATCTATCACAACAGCTCAATTGGCAGAGGTATACACCTCCAGGATTGTCTCCTTACACGGCATTCCACAATTGATATCTTCAGATCGAGTCGTATTGGTGGACTCGAATGAAGCGAGAAATTGCTCAATTTGTGAATGAATGTGATGTCTGCAGAAAGGTGAAAGCAGAACACCAACGACCAACTGGTCTCCTCCAACCACTTGCTATTCTAGAACAGAAGTTTGACCATATTGAAATGGACATCGTTACTAGATTTCCCAAGTCCAAGCGTGGAAATGATGCTATCTTCGTTGTCATCGACAAGATTACAAAAGTGGCTCATTTCCTTCCAATCAAAGAATCTATCACAATAGCTCAATTGGCAGAGGTATACACCTCCAGGATTGTCTCCTTACACGGCATTTCACAATTGATATCTTCAGATCGAGGAAGCATCTTCACTTCTATCTTCTGGGACTCCCTCCAGAAGGCCATGGGCGCCAACATTCGCTTCAGCAGAGCTTTCCAAGCACAAACTAGTGGCCAAGTCGAGTGAATCAATCAAATCCTTGAATATATGCTTAGGGCTTGTGTCATCTCTTTCGGCATGAAGTGGGAAGATTGTCTTCCATATGCTAAGTTCTCCTACAACAATAGCTTCCAAGCGAGTTTGGGCAAGGCCCCATTCGAAATCCTCTATGGCAGAAAGTGTCGTACTCCTCTCAATTGGTCAAAGACAAGTGAACGCCAACTTCTTGGCAATGACTTAATCACAGAAGCTGAAGAAATGTGTAAAGTCATTCGTGAAAATCACAAAGCCGCGCAATCGTGCCAGAAGAGTTACTATGATAGCAAGCACCGTGACTTGGCTTTCAAGATTGGAGACCATGTCTACCTCCGTATCTCTCCAATGAAAGGTACTCGTCGCTTCGGTATCAAAGGGAAGATTGCCCCTAGATACGTGGGTCCTTTCAAGCTCATTGGCAAAAGAGGTGACCTCACCTATCATCTTGAGCTTCCGTCCAACTTCACAAATGTGCACGATGTGTTTCACGTGTCACAGCTTCGCAAGTGCTTCAAGACTCCTGAGTGCACCATCAACTTCGAAGAGATTGATCTCGAAGAAGATATGTCTTATCATGAGCATCCCGTTGCTATTCTTGAAGAAACCGAGTGCAAGACTCGCAACAAGTCAATCAAATTCCTGAACGTCAAGTGGTCACACCATTCCGACCGAGAAGCCACCTGGGAACGTGAGGACCACCTCCATTCCGAATATCCAGAGTTCTTTCAGTCCTAGATCTCGGGACGAGATGTGGTGGAGTGTTGTAACACCCCGAATGTAACTTTCCATATATGCAACTCCGACTCTTGCCATTTTCGTCTTTAAGTTATGAGATTCCCTTCGTGGTCGGGTTTTGTCTTTCGTTTTGCATTTTGTTCATGTTATGCATTTCATATCATGTCATCATATGCATCGCATTTGCATACGTGTTCGTCTCATGCATCCCAGCATTTTCCCCGTTGTCCGTTTCGCAATCTGACACTCCCACATGCACCCGGCACACCCCTCTTATCTCTTTTCGTGAGCGGGAGTTAAACGTTCTCGGAATGGGCAAAGATTTGTCAAGTGTCCTTGGTACACCAGCGGTAGACCGCCTGTCAAATTTCGTTCCATTTGGAGTCCGTTTGATACCCCAACAGTTAACCGGGTAACCGCAAAAGCCCCTTGTGTGTTGCAGCTCAACACCCCTTCAAAACAGCCCAATAACCCATCTAATACGTCTCCTTGTCCTTCGTCGTCGGTTCACGATCATGTGGGCGAAAACCGCACCTCATTTGGACACTCCCACCTCCATCTACCTATAAATATTTGCATCCTTCCAAAAATTCCGGGTCCAAAACCCAAGCCCCGCTCCTCCTCGCCGCCGGACGCGTCCGGACCGCGCCGGACACGTCCGTGCCACCGCTTCCCTTCAATCCGCCGCCACCACGTGGTGCACCCGCGCCCACAATGCCGCCGCCGCCCGGGGCCCAGATCCGCCCCGCCCCGGGCCGAACCGGGCCTCACCGGGCCCACGCCACCCACGCACTCCTCCGTCGCCCCACGACAAGTTCGGCCACCGCCCGCACCTCGCCGGCGCTTCGCCGGAGGCCGCCTCGCTCCTCCCGCCAGCGACACGCGCCACCTCGCCGTCGGCCGTTGCTCCGCCGCCCGCCGGCTTCCCCGCCGTTGTGCGCCAGCACCGCCCGCGCTGCCGCCTCCTTTTCCCATCGCGCCGAGCTCCACCGGCCCAAGCTCCACCGCCACCGAGCGCCACCTCGCCGTCCGGCCCTGCTCCGCCTCCGCGGGCGCCGGATCCAGTCAGATCCGGCCCGACCCGACCTCCCCGCGCCTCTCTGCCTTCTTCCTCATCTCCGGCCGCCGCGTTCCTCTGCTCCGACGACTACTCCGGCCGTGCCTCGAAAACCGTGCCATTTCTGTGACATTTTCTATGTCCTTTTCTGTGACATTTTCTTGCACTATTCATTATGTCACATCTTCGTGCTTGTTGATCCAAATCTTGCATATGATATGTCGGATTGTTCATCTCGTTGATCTCTCCATGCTATAAGCATTTCCATGCATGTTACTATTAATTATAATGCCTTTTTTATTGTTGCAAGAGGGCTATAAAATGTTAACTACTGGTTCTTATCAGATCATGATGTTTTGTCATTTTTGTTGCATTTGATGTGTGCATCATATGAGCATGAGGTCTACATGTGTTTTGAACTACAACATGCCAAGCCTTGTATTTTTGTGATCAATGTGGTGAATAGCACAAGCATGCAAACTAGGCTCCGAAATGTTGTTGTTTTCAGGGACTTAGGATTTTGCTAAGTCCTTTTCCTGCTATTATTTTGATGTCATGTAAACTTGATGCTTCAGTGAGATCCATGCTTATCTTGGGATACTTTAGTAAGGATGTTTTGATCATGTGGTTATGCTCTATCCATTCATGCCCCTGTTTGAAATTATGGAGTGCCCTAGCATGTCATTTTCTTACTCTACTTTTGCTATAAAATGTTCCTGGCAGAATGCTAACATGTTAATCTATGTTGCCATGGTTGTTTCTAGTGATCCATGCATCCTATGAACTTGCTCTTGCCATGGTTAGCTTGTTTTGTCATGCAATGCTTTGTGATGACTAGCATGAGCTCGCAAAGTTGCTATCCTGAATCTGTTTATGCCATGCTATGTTTTTCATCTAAGTCTGAAACTATGAGTAAA
The DNA here is from genome assembly GCF_018294505.1 of Triticum aestivum. NCBI lineage: Eukaryota > Viridiplantae > Streptophyta > Magnoliopsida > Poales > Poaceae > Triticum > Triticum aestivum. Next base: position 549,823,788 of record NC_057797.1, on the reverse strand, counting down.
ACTTGCTATGTTTACATGGGTGTGCCATCATATCTTCTGTGCCTTTTTAGCTCATGTTCAGTAAGAGACATTTGATCTATGATTTTAGTAGAATCATGCCATGCCTTTGATTGCTTTCCTGTAGCATGTTGTTTGCTAGCTCTAAACATTAATTTCTGATGTTGTTTTTGACATGTTAGTACTTTCACAAAGTCTGTGAAGCTGATATCTTTTGCACTTTTGCCATGCTTGTTTGAATTTTTTATAGTGTGATTTAGCCATAGCTCCATGTTCATGTTTTGTCAAGCATCTCTTGTAGATCACTACCATATGCTTTGTTGCTATGTTGGTGTGTAGTAGCTTAGTTTCTTGTTGCAATCTAAGTGCCATCGTGCTGTTAATCGCAGTTTTGCATCATTCTTGTTTTGCTCGCCATTTGCAAACTGTGCATCCGTTTCCGGTGATCTTTATATCGATTTCAACCGAAATCATCTCATGTTTCTAGAGGCATACTTTTTTTGCAAAGTTGATGCCTTGATCATTATTTCCCTTCCGGAGCACGCATATGCATAGCATATCATATCTTGCATATCATGCCATGTATTGCATCATATTGCTTTTGCATTGCACCGTGATTGTTTGTGGTTCCATTGCTTGTGTTCTTGCTTTGGGTAGAGCCGGGAGACAAGTATGTGCACGAGGAACCTGTTGAGTATGCTAACGAGGATCAAGCTTTTGATAACTCTGCGAACTTTGCAGGCAAGATGACCATACCCTCGAAATCACTTTTATCTTTGCTTGCTAGTTGTTCGCTCTATCTCTATGGTGCACTACCTACCACTTGCTTTATCATGCCTCCCATATTGCCATGTCAAGCCTCTAACCCACCTTCCTAGCAAACCGTTTTTTGGCTATGTTACTGCTTTTGCTCAGCCCCTCTTACAGCGTTGCTAGTTGCAGGTGAATTTAAAGTGTGTTCCATGTTGGAACATGTATATGCTGGGATATCACAATATCTCTTATTTAATTAATGCATCTATATACTTGGTAGAGGGTGGAACACTTAGCCTTTTTCCTGGTGTTTTGTTCCACTCTTGCCGCCCTAGTTTCCATCATACCGGTGTTATGTTCCTTGATTTCGCGTTCCTTACGCGGTTGGGTGTTATGGGAACCCCTTAAGAGTTCGCTTTGAATAAAACTCCTCCAGCAAGGCCCAACCTTGGTTTTAACATTTGCCACCTAAGACTTTTCCCTTGGGTTGTTGCAAGCCCAAGGGTCATATTTATTTTAAACCCCTGGGCCAGTGCTCCTCTGAGTGTTGGTCCAAACTAGAGCACCGTGTGGGGCCGTCCCTTGGCAACTTGGTTATGTTGGTACCTGTATGCTTAGCTTATCCGGTGTGCTCTTAGAACGAGATATGTGCAGCTCCTATCGGGATTTCTCGGCACAGTCGGGTGGTCTTGCTGCTCTTGTTTTACCATTATTGAAATGTCTTGTAACCGGGATTCCAAGACTGATCGAGTCTTCCCAGGAGAAGGAATATCCTTCATTGACCGTGAGAGTTTGTGATGGGCTAAGTTGGGACACCCCTACAGGGTATAAACTTTTGAGAGCCGTGCCCGCGGTTATGTGGCAGATGGGAATTTTTTAATATCTGGTTGTAGAGAACTTAAAAACTTGACTTAATTAAAATGCATCAACCGTGTGTGTAGCCGTGATGGTCTCTTTTCGTCAGAGTCCGAGAAGTGAACATGGTTCTTGTGTTATGCTTGAACGTAAGTAGTTTCAGGATCACTTCTTGATCACTTCTAGCTTCTCGACGTTGCGTTGCTTCTCTTCTCGCTCTCATTTGCGTGTGATAGCCACCATATATGCTTAGTGCTTTTTGCAGCTCCACCTCACTACCCTTTCCTACCCATAAGCTTAAATAGTCTTGATCTCGCGGGTGTGAGATTGTTGAGTCCTCGTGACTCATGGATACTTCCAAATAGTTCCAGGTGCCGAGGATACCAGTGCAGGTGATGCTACCGAACTCAAGTGGGACTTTGACAAGGATTCGGGCCGATACTATGTTTCTTTTCCCGGTGATCAGTAGTGGAGCCCAGTTGGGACGATCGCATTTGGGGTTGTCTGATATGTCTCCAACGTATCTATAATTTTTTATTGCTCCATGCTATATTATCTACTGTTTTGGAAATTATTGGGCTTTATTATCCACTTTTATATTATTTTTGGGACTAACCCATTAACCGGTGGCCTAGCCCAGAATTGTTGTTTTTTGCCTATTTTAGGGTTTCGAAGAAAAGGAATATCAAACGGAGTCCAAACGGAATGAAACCTTCGGGAACGTGATTTTCTCAACGAACAAGACCCGAGAGACTTGGACCCTACGTCAAGAAAAAAAAGAGGAGGCCACGAGGTAGGGGCGCGCCTAACTCCCCCCCCCCCAGGCGCGCCCTCCACCCTCATGGGCCCCCTGTTGCTCCACCGACATACTCCTTCCTCCTATATATACCTACATACCCCCAAACGATCAGATACGGAGCCAAAACCCTAATTCCAGCGCCGCAACTTTCTTTATCCACGAGATCCCATCTTGGGGCCTGTTCCGGAGCTCCACTGGAGGGGGCATCGATCACGGAGGGCTTCTACATCATCACCATAGCCCCTCCGATGAAGTGTGAGTAGTTTACCTCAGACCTTCGGGTCCATCGTAATTAGCTAGATGGCTTCTTCTCTCTTTTTGGATCTCAATACAATGTTCTCTCCCTGTCTTGTGGAGATCTATTCGATGTAATCTTCTTTTTGCGGTGTGTTTGTTGAGATCGATGAATTGTGGGTTTATGATCAAGTCTATCTATGAACAATATTTGAATCTTCTCTGAAATCTTTTATGTATGATTGGTTATCTTTGCAAGTCTCTTCGAATTATCAGTGGTTTGGCCTACTATATTGATCTTTCTTGCAATGGGAGAAGTGCTTAGCTTTGGGTTCAATCTTGCGGTGTCCTTTCCCAGTGACAGTAGGGGCAGCAAGGCACGTATTGTATTGTTGCCATCGAGGATAACAAGATGGGGTTTTCATCATATTGCATGAGTTTATCCCTCTACATCATGTCATCTTGCTTAAGGCGTTACTCTATTTTCATGAACTTAATACTCTAGATGCATGCTGGATAGCGGTCGATGAGTGGAGTAATAGTAGTAGATGCAGGCAGGAGTCGGTCTACTTGTCTCGGACGTGATGCCTATATACATGATCATACCTAGATATTATCATAACTATGCTCAATTCTGTCAATTGCTCAACAGTAATTCATTCACCCACCGTAAAATACCTATGCTCTTGAGAGAAGCCACTAGTGAAACCTATGGCCCCCGGGTCTATCTTCATCATACTAATCTTCCAATACTTAGTTATTTCCTTTATCATAAAAATACCAAAAATATTATCTTATCATATCTATCAGATCTCACTCTCATAAGTGGCCGTGTAGGGATTGATAACTCCTTATCGTGTTGGTTGCGAGGATTTATTTGTTTTGTGTAGGTACGAGGGACTCACGCGTAGCCTCCTACTGGATTGATACCTTGGTTCTCAAAAACTGATGGAAATACTTACGCTACTTTGCTGCATCATCCCTTCCTCTTCGGGTAAAACCAATGCAGTGCTCAAGAGGTAGCAAGAAGGATTTCTGGCGCCGTTGCCGGGGAGTCTACACAAAAGTCAATATACCAAGTACCCATCACAATCCCTATCTCCTGCATTAAATTATTTGCCATTTGCCTCTCGGTTTCCTCTCCCCCACTTTACCCTTGCTGTTTTATTCACCCTCTCTCTCTCTATCCTCCCTCTCTTTCTCTATTTGCCTCTTTTTGCCCGCTTTCTTTTTTTTTGCTTGTGTGTTGGATTACTCGTTTGTCACGAGGGCTCAAGATAACACTAAATTGTGTGACTTTACCAATACCAACAAAAATGATTTTATTAGCACTCCGATTGCTCCTCTTACCGATGTTGAATCTTGTGAAATTAATACTGCTTTGCTGAAACTTGTCATGAAATTTCCGTTTTCTGGGCTTCCTAGTGAAGATGCCGCTACCCATCTAAATAGCTTCGTTGATTTGTGTGATGTGCAAAAGAAGAAAGATGTGGATAACAATATTGTTAAATTGAAGCTATTTCTTTTTTCGCTTAGAGATCGTGCTAAAGCTTGGTTTTCGTCTTTGCCTAAAAATAGTATTGATTCATGGAATAAGTGCAAAGATGCTTTTATCTCTAAGTATGTTCCTCCCGCTAAGATCATCTCCCTTAGAAACGATATTATGAATTTTAAGCAACTTGATCATGAACATGTTTCACAAGCTTGGGAGAGGATGAAATTAATGATACGTAATTGCCCTACTCATGGTTTGAATTTGTGGATGATTATACAAAATGTTTATGCCGGATTGAATTTTGCTTCTAGAAATCTTTTATATTCGGCCGTGGGAGGCACTTTTATGGAAATCACTTTAGGAGAAGCTACTAAACTCGTAGATAATATTATGGTTAATTATTCTCAATGGCATACTGAAAGATCTACTAATAAAAAGGTGCATGCGATAGAATAAATTAATGTCTTGAGTGGAAAGATGGATGAACTTATGAAATTATTTGCTAGTAAAAGTGTTTCTTATGATCCTAATGATATGCCCTTGTCTACATTGATTGAGAATAATAATGAATCTATGGATGTGAATTTTGTTGGTAGGAACAATTTTGGTAACAACGCGTATAGAGGAAATTTTAATCCTAGGCCTTATCCTAGTAATCCCTCTAATAATTATGGTAATTCCTACAACAATTCTTATGGAAATTATAATAAGATGCCCTCTGATTTTGAATCTAATATTAAAGAATTTATTACTTTGCAAAAGAATTTCAATGCTTCGATTGAAGAAAAATTGCTTAAGATTGATGAGTTGGCTAGGAACGTTGATAGAATTTCTCTTGATGTTGATTCTTTGAAACTTAGATCTATTCCACCTAAGCATGATATCAATGAGTCTCTCAAAGCCATGAGAATTTCCATTGATGAGTGCAAAGAAAGAACCGCTAGGATGCGTGCTAAGAAAGATGCCTTTATAAGAGCGTGTTATTCTAGTTCCTATGAAAATAAAGAAGAAGATCTATAAGTTATTGATGTGTCCCCTATTAAATCTTTGTTTTGCAATATGAATCTTAATAATGATGGGACTGAATATGATCCACCTTCACCTAGAAGACGTTCCAAGAATTCGGAGTTTTTAGATCTTGATGCTAAAATTGATAAAAGTGGGATTGAAGAAATTAAAACCCTAGATGTTGCTAAACCCACTATTTTGGATTTCAAGGAATTTAATTAAGAAAATTGCTCTTTGATTGATTGTATTTCCTTGTTGCAATCCGTGCTAAATTCTCCTCGCGCTTATAGTCAAAATAAAGCGTTCACTAAACATATCGTTGATGCCTTGATGCAATCTTATGAAGAAAAGCTTGAATTGGAAGTTTATATCCCTAGAAAACTTTATGATGAGTGGGAACCTACTATTAAAATCAAAATTAAATATCATGAATGATATGCCTTGTGTGATTTGGGTGCTAGTGTTTCCATGATTCCAAAGACTTTGTGTGATTTGTTAGGTTTCCGTGATTTTGATGATTGCTCTCTAAACTTGCACATTGCGGATTCCACTATTAAGAAACCTATGGGAAGAATTAATGATGTTCTTATTGTTGCAAATAGGAATTATGTGCCTATAGATTTTATTGTTCTTGACATAGATTGCAATCCTTCATGTCCTATTATTCTTGGTAGACCTTTCCTTAGAATGATTGGTGCAATTATTGATATGAAGGAAGGAAATATTAGATTCCAATTTCCATTAAGGAAAGGCATGGAACATTTTCCTAGAAAGAAAAATTAAATTATCTTATGAATATATTATGAGAGCAACTTATGGATTTCCTACCAAAGATGGCAATACCTAGATCTATCCTTGCTTTTTATGCCTTGCTAGCTAGGGGCGTTAAACGATAGCGCTTCTTGGGAGGCAACCCAATTTTATTTTTATTCCTTGCTTTTTGCTCCTGTTTAGTAATAAATAATTTACCTAGCCTCTGTTTTGGTTTTTTTATGTTTAATTAGTGTTTGTGCCAAGTAGAACCGTTGGGAAGACTTGGGGAAAGTCTTGTTAATCTTGCTGTAAAAAGACAGAAACTTTAGTGCTCACGAGAACTGCTGCCATTTTTATTTGGAAAGTGCTATTTAGTTACTTATTTTTGCAGATGATTAATAGATACATTCCTCACGTCCGACAATTTATTTTAGAATTTTTGGGGATCCATATCTTGATCTAGCTACAGATTACTACAGACTGTTCTGTTTTTGACAGATTCTGTTTTTCGTGTGTTGTTTGCTTATTTTGATGAATCTATGGCTAGTAAAATAGCTTATAAACCATAGAGAAGTTGGAATACAGTAGGTTTAAAAACAATATAAATAAATAATGAGTTCATTACAGTACCTTGAAGTGGTCTTTTGTTTTGCTTCGCTAACGGAGCTCACGAGATCTTCTACTTTAAGTTTTGTGTTGTGAAGTTTTCAAGTTTTGGGTAAAGATTTGATGGATTATGGAACAAGGAGTGGCAAGAGCCTAAGCTTGGGGATGCCCATGGCACCCCCAAGATAATCTCAACACACCTAAAAGCCAAAGCTTGGGGATGCCCCGGAAGGCATCCCCTCTTTTCGTCTACTTCTATCGGTAACTTTACTTGGAGCTATATTTTTATTCACCACATGATATGTGTTTTGCTTGGAGCGTCTTATATGACTTGAGTCTTTGATTTTTACTTTACCACGATCATCCTTGCTGTACACACCTTTTGAGAGAGCCATACATGATTTGTAAATTGTTAGAATACTCTATATGCTTCACTTATATCATTTGAGTTATATAGTTTTGCTCTAGTACTTCACTTATATCTTTTAGAGCACGGTGGTGGATTTGTTTTATAGAAACTATTGATCTCTCATGCTTCACTTAGATTATTTTGAGAGTCTTAAATAGCATGGTAATTTGATTAAATAATCCTAATATGCTTCGTATTCAAGAATAGTAAAAACTTTCTTATGAGTGTGTTGAATGCTATGAGAAGTTTGATGCTTGATAATTGCTTTGAGATATGAAGATGGTGATATTAAAGTTATGCTAGTTGAGTAGTTGTGAAATTGAGAAATACTTGTGTTGAAGTTTGTGATTCCCGTAGCATGCACGTATGGTGAACCGTTATGTGATGAAGTCGGAGCATGATTTATTTTTTGATTGTCTTCCTTATGAGTGGCGGTCGGGGACGAGCGATGGTCTTTTCCTACCAATCTATCCCCCTAGGAGCATGCGCGTAACACTTTGCTTTGATAACTTGTAGATTTTTGCAATAACTATATGAGTTCTTTATGACTCATGTTGAGTCCATGGATTATACGCACTTTTCTCACCCTTCCACCATTGCTAGCCTCTCTAATACCGTGCACCTTTCGCTGGTATCATACACCCACCATATACCGTCCTCAAAACAGCCACCATACCTACCTATTATGGCATTTCCATAGCCATTCCGAGATATATTGCCATGCAACTTTCCACCATTCCGTTTATTATGACACACTCCATCATTGTTATATTGCTTAGCATGATCATGTAGTTGACAACATATTTGTGGCAAAGCCACCATTCATAATTCTTTCATACATGTCAGTCTTGATTCATTGCATATCCCGGTACACCGCCAGAGGCATTCATATAGAGTTTAATTTTTTCTAAGTATCGAGTTGTAATTGTTGAGTTGTAAGAAAATAAAAGTGTGATGATCATCATTATTAGAGCATTGTCCCAGTAAGGAAAGGATGATGGAGACTATGATTCCCCCACAAGTCGGGATGAGACTCCGGACGAAAATTAAAAAAAGAAGAAGAAAAGAGGCCATGAAAAAAGAGAAAAGGCCCAAATATACATATACATATATATATATATATATATATATATATATATATGAGAGAGAGAAAAAGAGAGAAGGGACAATGTTACTATCCTTTTACCACACTTGTGCTTCAAAGTAGCACCATGATCTTCATAGTAGAGAGTCTCCTATGTTATTACTTTCATATACTAGTGGGAATCTTTCATTATAGAACTTGGCTTGTATATTCCCATGATGGGCTTACTCAAAATGCCCTAGGTCTTCATGAGCAAGCAAGTTGGATGCACACCCACTTAGTTTCTTTTGTTGAGCCTTCATATACTTATAGCTCTAGTGCATCTGTTGCATGGCAATACCTACTCACTCACATTGATATCTATCGATGGGCATCTCCATAGCCCGTTGATACACCTAGTTGATGTGAGACTATTTTCTCCCTTTTTGTATTCTCCACAACCACCATTCTATTCCACTTATAGTGCTATATCCATGGCTCACGCTCATGTATTGCGTGAAGATTGAAAAAGTTTGAGAGTGTCAAAAGTATGAAACAATTACTTGGCTTGTCATCGGGGTTGTGCATGATTTAAATACTTTGTGTGATGAAGATAGAGCATAGCCAGACTATATGATTTTGTCGTGATAACTTTCTTTGGCCATGTTATTTTGAGAAGACATGATTGCTTTGTTAGTATGCTTAAAGTATTATTATTTTTATGTCAATATTAAACTTTTATCTTGAATCTTTCGGATCTGAATATTCATACCACAATTAAGAAGAATTACATTAAAATTATACCAAGTAGCACTCCGCATCAAAAAATTTGTTTTTATCATTTACCTACTCGAGGACGAGCAGGAATTAAGCTTGGGGATGCTTGATACGTCTCCAACGTATCTATAATTTTTGATTGCTCCATGCTATATTATCTTCTGTTTTGGACATTATTGGGCTTTATTATCAACTTTTATATTATTGTTGGGACTAACCTATTGACCGGAGGCCCAACCCAGAATTGTTGTTTTTTGCCTATTTTAGGGTTTCAAAGAAAATGAATATCAAACGGAGTCCAAACGGAATGAAACCTTCGGGAAGGTGATTTTCTCAATGAACAAGACTCGGGAGACTTGGACCCTACGTCAAGAAACAAAAGAGGAGGCCATGAGGTAGGAGGGCGCGCCTACCCCCCTAGGCGCGCCCTCCACCCTCGTGGGCCCCTGTTGCTCCACCGACGTACTCCTTCCTCCTATATATACCTACGTACCCCCAAACGATCAGATACGGAGCCAAAACCCTAATTCCACCGCCGCAACTTTTGTAAGTGCATCTAGTTCCCCTTAGTGATTTTGGTGTATTGAAGACTTATAGGTTAAGGCACTAATGTGTTTTTGAGTGTACAGAGGTCTATAAGTCTATGAGGAGTTTGATATTTACAGAGAAAGTCGAACCCTGAAAATGAAGTTCGACTGAAGACATTGAATTTCTGAAGACTTTCTAAAGACTTTGAAAGTGAAGAAATTGGTGTGACCTTGAAGAGTTGGTATTCATTTGAGGAATATGAAGCATGAAGACTTTTTTTTTCATAGTTTCATTTTCTCTTTCTTGAGTCATAGGAAACACCGTACTGTTAAAGGAGGTCAAGGAAATCACAAGGAAAAATTTCCATGTGATGCTCAACTCAAAATCCTACACCTACCAAATCCCTTCGAGTGAAGCCCTTGGAAATCTCATATAGTTCAGTCATATTCTTCAGTGACAGAGACGGAGTTCTTCTGTTCTCTGGGGAATTTGTTCTGACTGAGTAGTTAGGAATTCGCAAGTGTGGATTGCCTACATAGTGAGGAACATGATAGCCCTGAGGATTTTGCTACCCAAAATTCCGACCGTTGCTGTGCTATGCGCCAGCTGTCCCAAAATATCTACCCAGCTAACGGTCATATCATTGAAGGGCATTTATGTCTTATCATGTCGGGCTGCTCCCTAGGCTATAAATAGCCGCCCCTTACAACCACTAGCTGGTTGGCTGCTCCGAGAGAAACTGACACTTGTCATTAGAGAGCATCCCATCCTCCGAGGACTTTGAGCGAAAATCATCAAGTGAGGAAAACCCAAACCCAAACACCTACAAACCCCAAGTGATTGAGCATCACTGAAGAGATTGATCCTGTGTGGATCCGACGCTTGTTACCTTTGAAGACTGTGCTTCTTCCAGACAGTTAGGCGTCAAGGTCTAGAGTATCCAAGAGGAATTGTGGATCGCCGAGTGACCAAGTTTGTGAAGGTTCGGAAGTCACCTGAAGACTTACCATGAGTAATTGGGCGAGGCCTGTGTGACCTTAGCTCAAGGAGAATATGGTGAGGACTGTGTGTCCGGGACTGGGTGTCCTCAGGTTTAAATACCTAGTCGCTCCAACCAGACGTACAACTGAGACATCAGTTGGAACTGGTCTACCAAATCATTGTCTTCACTAAGCTTACTGCTTCTATTTCCTCAACTCTTTCATTTCCTCATAACTGTGTTGAGTGCTTGTTCATATCTGTGTTTGAAGACTTTGACTGAAGACTTTCTCAAATTCCTTAGTTGAATTTCTTCAGTCTCTTTGTCTTCATCTTGTGTTATCCTGTGTTTACGCATTCTGTACTCTGTGCTTGTCTTCATTTCATCATGATGACTATGCTTGTGCTCTGTTATGTTTACTTTTGAGAACTTATTCCGCTGCTAGTAGTTCTTCGCTAAGGAATTTCCTCACCTGCAAATTCCTCAGTGAAGAATTCATAAAAATAGCCTATTCACCCCCTGTAACATCCCAAATTTTCAATTTGGAATGTTATACATAGATCATTCTTGCATATCATATTTTATTGCATTTTGTCTCGCGATCCTCGAAATCCTAAGCAACTCAAGGACCCTCGGAGAGAGTTGGGGATTTCCCCGGTTTTCAAATTTGATTGTATCAAATTTTGAAACAAGGATTTTGGTTTTAATTATTTTTCTCTCGAAAAATATTTCATATTAAAATATATGAGAGGAGATAATATGACTTCTCCAAAATAAATGAAATATTGGAGGAAAAATATTAAAATCAATATTTGTTTTTATTTGGATTTTATTTGCATTAGAAAAAAATTGCACGTTTTCACCGCCGCCTCGCCCGCTGCTGCACCTCGCCTCACCGTCGCCGCCGTGCCTTGCCGGACCAACGAGGTAGTCGCCGTTTTTTTAAAAGAAAACTGATCCGGTTTTTTTAAAGAAAACCCTAGTTTTTTTTCGGTTTGCCAGTTTTTCCCGGTTTTTCTTTTTAACGGACGTTCGTCCGTACGTTCGTGTGAACGAACGGTTTTCGCTCGTTAGTTACAGACAACGAACGCTCGTTTGTGAGCCTGTTCGTCAGTTTTCTTTTATCGGATTTTTCCACGGTTATTTCTGATCGCGATTTCTAATCCGATTTTCGTTCTAGTTTATCTTTTCGCTCGTTAGTCGGAATCAGTTGATTCAAGCGCCTAGATCTTCGTCTCAAGACCCTCTTTCTGCTTAACCAACTTGAACAAGTTTTTACTACTGTAAAATTTGACGTAGGTCCAGATTAGTAATCGGATCTTGTTTCTTTCACCGTTTGAGTTTCATTGCCCCGTTCGATTTGATTATTTTTTGTAAACTAGAGTTCTTAAGTTGAACTTTCTGGTTAGATCTTCTTATTTGAGTTTTACCCGTGTTTCTTTGCTTGATTGCTTATTTATGCTATTGTTTGTTTGGGATAGAATTCCCGGAGTGCGAAGCGTGTTATTTGGAGTCTCTAGGTTACGCGGATCGTCAGCAAGGCAAGTAACACTTTGATCATACTGTTTATCACCCGGTTTTTATGCATTATTTCCAATCCTCAAACATTGCATGGTTAGGATGACATTAACATGTGGGTTGGGAAGTAGTTGATGAGGTAGAACCTATTGCTCTGTTACATTCAAACCCTTGGGAGTTACTTCTATGCGTTGCTTATATTTCTATGCTATGCTCGTAGACGTGGTTTGGGTGAGTGAAATCCATGAAGATGTGAGATTGATAATTAATGGTTCAACTTAAGGTGGCAACTTAAATACACATCTGGGTGGATTGAGGCACCTGGAGTACCCATTGTTGCCTGTATTTTTGGAAATCCCGGAGTACCCGTGTGACCTATGGACCGCCACCCAGGCTCAAAGGGAACTGAGATTATTCATGCTAGAAACTTCGATGTGCAGCCACAAGCTATTATGGGCTCTAGCATAGTTGATTAAGTTACGTGAAGCTCTTGAAGAGGTGGATAAGCAGGTAGTGGGATTGTAGGTTTGGTATGGTCTGCCCGGAGTAGAGAGTTAATGTTGATGAAAGACTATGTCTCGGTCATCCGTTTCTCAAACACCACGTAGTGCGAGAAATCCAACGGAGGCGATCGAGTCTTGTGGGGAAAAGTGTGTAAACCTCTACAGAGTGTACAAACTAATCATGGTTAGCCATGTCCCCGGTTATGGACATCTTGAGTATATAGTACTTGGAGTATCTTAAATATCTCATCACTCTAGATTAATATTGTTGGGTTGATAACTACATTAATTGGGATTGAGTTGGAGGAACCTTATCAATGATGTTTCAACTACGATGATAGTTAAATTAAAATCTATTCCTTTGTTGTAGGGAAAAATTGGCTTTTCGCAAAACTATAACCATAGAGCTTTCCACCAGCCAAATATGTATGTAGTGATAGCATTATTCTGTTCTTTCTCTACTGTGTTACTTTGCCAGCATATTCCATGTGGTGACCCATTTCGGGCTGCAACGTATTATGTTGCAGACTTTTCAGACGAGGAGTAAGGTTCGTTAGGTTGTTGCCATGCAGCTCAGCTATGCCATTGGAGTTGATGGACTCACTTTATCTTCCAAGCCTTCCATTGTTATTGTATTAGATGGCCTTAAGCCATATTTATTGTAGTAAGTTCTCTTTGGAGACATTCAATGTAATAAGTGTGTGATTGCTACTCTGTTATAAATCCTCGAGTATTGTGTGTGTCAGCATTACCGATCCAGGGATGACACTGAAGCACAAAGACTTGACCGTTTGTGGTCGGGTCGCTACACCCCCCTCTAGTCGATATAACGCACTTTCAATTGGTATCAGAGAAAGGTTCTCCCTTGTTCTGTGTGATTTTGGTTTAAGCGCCTGGAGTTTTAGTTATGTCAACCGCAGGTATGATCAAGGTCTCTGCTGGGTGTCCTACCTTCGATGGGACGGACTACCCCTACTGGAAGAATAAGATGTGAATGCATCTTGAGGCAATTGATAACAATCCCTGGTATGTTGTGGAAAATGGTGGTCCCTCAGTCACACCTTCTCTGAATGCTGCTGATGTGAAGAGATTCAAGCAACTCGATTCTCAAGCGAAGAATATCATATGTGGCCATCTGAGCAAAGGACAGTATGGAAGAGTGAGTGCTTTGGAAACTGCTAAGCTTATCTAGGATAGGCTGTCCAAAGTGAATGAAGGAGTCTCAACACAGCGTGACTCTCGAGTTGATGTTCTTCGCAATCTCTTCAACCGCTTCAAAAGACTCGAAAATGAAAATGTTCAACAAACCTTCGATCGCCTCACTGGCATCTCAAATGAGCTTCAAGCACTTGGTGCCACTGATGTCACCGACCATGAGGTGGTGAAGAAATTGCTGAGATCGCTTGATTCCTCATTTGATACTCTGGCATTGATGATACAAGAACATGCTGATTACAAGTCACTTGATCCCGCTGATATCCTCGAGATGCTAAATACTCATGAGTTCCAGCTTGCTCAAAAGAGAGATCTCTATGGTTCGAGCTATGGCGGATCACGTGCACTGAAGGCCAAGGCAGTATTTGAGTCCGAAGATGAAGACTCTGGTAGCAGCCTTGGTGATCCTGAAGAACTAAGCCATGAGCTAGCACTGCTCGTGAAGAAATTCCAGAAGTTCTCTAGATGTGGTCCCTTTGGAAGACCCTCAAGGAGCAATGATTCCTCATCCAGTGACTACAAGAAGAGGCTTTGTCACAAATGCAAGAAACCTGGACATTACATTCAAGATTGTCCTCAGCGGGAAAAGGAATCAAAGAAGAAGAAATACAAGAATTACAATTCTGATGAAGCAAAGAAAAAGAAGAAATCCTCAAAATCTTCATCATCAAAATTCTCAAAGTCTTCATCTCACAAGAAGAGCAGCTCCAAGAAGGCTCGGGCATTCATTGGCAAGGAAATGGACTCTGAGGCTGAATCTGAAGAAAATGAGGAAGACGAGGCATCTGAGGAGTCTGAATCCGGTGTGGCGAGCCTAACCCTCGCCACTGCATTCGTCAGCAAGTCTATCTTCAACACTGAAGAAAATGACCTCACCAACAATGCTGATGAAGGCAATGATGACTAGGCTCCCACCTATTGCTTCATGGCAAAGGGTGCCAAGGTACTCAAATATACCTCCTCTAAATCAAGTGAGAATGAATCTGATGAAAACCTCAAGCCCAGCTATTCTAAATTTGCTAAGATTGCTGTAAAACAAAGGGCTTTTGAAAAGGTTCAAAACATGCTAGACAAAAGTGATGATATGTTGGGTGAAGAAATGGATCGCACTAAAGCCTTGACTGAAAATCTTCAGAGACTTCAGAACAGGTTTGACAACCTTGAAGGTCATCATAACACTCTCTTATCTGATCATGAGAAGCTTTCTTATGAATTTCTTCAAAGAAAGCAAGATCTTGAAAAGCTAAGAGTGAGTTATGAAGATCTTAAGAAGGAGCATGATTCATTACTGGCTCAACAAATCAGCGCTTCTCTGGAAGAATTAGTTCCTCCATGCTTGAAGTGCATTGAACGTGAAACTGCTAATTCTTCACCTGAATGTTCAAATGCTTATAATGTTTCAAATTCTTCACATGCCTCTGCTATCACTAATTCCTCATCTGAGGACATTGCTAGTATCACTAACGATGCAGGGCTGAAGGAATTGTACATGACAGGCATGTACAAAAGCCTCAAAGGGCATCAGACTCTTTGTGATGTGCTTAAAAAGCAGATCCTCAACAGGAACCCTAGGAAAGAGGGTATTGCCTTTGAGAGGAAACTCAATGCTGATGGTACATATTGGAAGCCTGAGCAGTACCCCAAAACCTCATGGGTTGCTGCAAAGGGACCTCCAGTTGATCCATCTAACTTATTTGTATTTGCATGTGAATCTCCTCGTTCTAATGATGAGTCATTTGACTCCAACTATAAATTGTTCAAAAATCATAATGGTGAAGTATTTGCTAGATATGTTGGCACTAACTGCAGGAACGGTTCTCCTATGAAGAAAATCTGGGTTCCCAAAAAGTGCCTTGAAAGTCTTGAGGTGAATGTCCTTAGGACACCACCTGTGAAGAATAGGAACCCCAGATCAAACTCTTCATATGGACCAAATTCCTCAAAAGGATCAAAGTCCTCGTATGAATATCATCGTGCTAACTACTCTATTTCGCAGGGAAGAGCCAAGGGCTATGAATATGAGCAGTATTCTTTTAATCATTATGTTCATAAGTCCTCGAAGAATTTCTTTGCTTATTCATATGCTTATCCTAACTCCTCTTATGTGAACGAAATGGACTATCTTCTATGCCACCTTTCTCGTATGGAGCTCGCAGAGTGATGAACTCTTTGCCACCCCTTCAGATGTGGGTGGTGAAGAAAAAGAACTGATTTCTTCTGCAGGGTCAGGTCTCCAGACGTACTTAATCGTCTTAAGAATTTACTGGAGACCTAAATATGCCTGATAGGACGCAGGCTAACCATGAAGGAATGAACTTTCATTGCTCATGTCCTCATACTGCTTTATCTATTCTATTGCTTGATGAAACTGATCTGACGAATTGATGTCATATTCTTCACTGATGAAGTATATGAGTTTGTAAGCTGCACTAATTCATCTGCAGGATGATCAACCCAAAGCCACTGAGTGGTTCCTCGATAGTGGATGTACAAATCACATGACTGGTGACAAGAATTTATTGATGGATGCTCCATTATCTCCGTCCCATCTGAACCATATCATCTTTGCTGACAAAGGAAAAAGTCAGGTATTGGGTCTAGGTAAGGTTGCAATCACAAAGTATCGACACATGGACAAAGTCATGCTTTTCGAGTCCTTAGGATACAACCTCATGTCTGTCTCAATGCTTTGCGATCATATGGTTGTTGTCTTTGGCAAGTACCGTTGTGTTGTGGTTATGGAAGCTGACAATTCCAAAGTCTTCGAAGGCTTTAGGACAGGAGACCTGTATATTGTTGATTTCTCTATAGGACCACAACTAGCCATGTGCCTACTTGCAAAAGCTTCAGAAGGCTGGCTCTAGCATCGACGACTTGGTCATGTAGGCATGAGGAATTTGCACACGCTTGCGAAGAAGAAGCATGTCATAGGCATAGAGAATGTCAAATTCCTCAAGAATCACTTATGCGGAGCCTGTGAAGCTGGGAAGATGACAAAGGCAAAGCATCCAGCAAAGACTATCATGACCACTACTCGTCCATTTGAATTGCTTCACATGGATCTCTTTGCTCCTAACCATTATTCTAAAATCTCAAATGAGGCATCTCAATATGGCTTTGTTATTGTTGATGATTACTCTCGATACACATGGGTACACATTGTTACTTACAAACATGAAGTGCAGGAAGTCTTCAAACGATTTTCCTCGAGGGCTTCATCCAACTTTGGTGTGAAGATCAAGCACATCAGAAGTGACAATGGAACTGAGTTCAAGAATTCTGGTCTTGGTGACTATCTTGATGAACTTGGTATTACTCATGAGTTACCTGCTCCTTATACTCCTCAGCAGAACGGCGTCGTGGAGCGCAAGAACAGGACTCTTGCTGAGATGGCTCGCACTATGCTTGATGAATACAAAACGCCTCGTCATTTCAGGATTGAGGCAATTCATACTGCGTGCCACATCATCAACAGAGTATATCTTCACAAATTCTTCAAGAAGACAGCCTATGAACTCCTCACTGATAAGAAACCCAATGTAAGTTATTTCAAAGTCTTCGGTGATAAATGTTGGATTAGAGATCCTCATCAAAACTCAAAATTTGCACCAAAAGCACATGAAGGTTTTATGATTGGTTACGGAAAGGACTCGCACACCTACAGAGTCTTCAACAACGTTCTTGACAAGGTTGTTGAAACTGTAGATGCGTGGTTCGATGAAACTAATGGCTCACAAAGAGAGCACCTACCTACTGTGATAGATGAACCAGCACCTGAGGAAACTATCAAGTTCAAGGCTACTGAGGATGTCATTCCCACTGAAGAATCTGCTGAAGAATTCATTCCAGAACATGAAGAACGTCGAGCTAATGCACCTGAAGAAAATACTGAAGAAAGTGGTGCTGAAGAAAATGCTGATCAAATTCCTCGACGACAACCAGCTCATCCTCGTGTTACAAAAGAAGTGCAAGTTGAAAAGATCATCAATTACATTAAAGCGCCAGGTCCTCTCACACGCTCAAAAGCTTCACATTCATCTAACTTTTGTGGGCACTATGCTTTTGTCTCTATCATAGAGCCCACTAAGGTAGATGAAGCATTTCTGGAGCCTGAGTGGATTCAGGCCATGCAAGAAGAATTACATCAGTAAGAGCTGAACAACGTCTGGGAACTGGTCAAACATCTAGATCCTCGCAAGCACAATATCATTGGCACAAAATGAATCTATCGCAACAAGCAAGATGGCCTTGTGGTAAGGAATAAGGCACGGCTTGTAGCTCAAGGCTACACACAGGTTGAAGGAATTGATTTCGATGAAACTTTTGCACCTGTTGCTAGACTTGAGGCTATTCGCAGATTACTTGCTTATGCTAACCATCATGATATCACTCTATATCAAATGGATGTGAAAAGTGAATCCCTCAATGGTAAGCTTGAGGAAGAAGTATATGTTGCTCAACCCCTAGGTTTTGAAGATCCAAAGAATCCTGACAAAGTCCTCAGACTCAACAAGGCCCTCTATGGCCTCAAGAAGGCCCCTCGAGTGTGGTATGATACTTTGAAGGAATTCCTCATGAAGAAAGGCTTCAAACCCGGTTCACTCAACCCTACTCTTTTCACTAAATCTTATGATTGTGAATTGTTTGTGTGCCAAATATATGTTGATGATATTATCTTTGGCTATACTAACCAGCGTTATAGTGATGAATTTGCCTATATGATGAGTGAAGAATATCAAATGTCTATGATGGGAGAATTGAAATTCTTCTTAGGTCTTCAAATTCGTCAACAACACAATGGCATATTCATATCTTAGGAGAAATACCTTAAGGATGTACTGAGGAAATTCGGCATGCAAGACTGCAAAGGCGTCAAAATTCCGATGCCCACAAATGGCCATCTATGCACTGATGAAAATGGTATTGACTTCGATCATAAGGTATACCGCTCCATGATTGGTTCTTTATTGTACTTATGTGCATATAGGCTAGATATAATGCTTAGTGTTTTCATGTGTTCCCGATTTCAACCTACACCGAAGGAATCACACCATAAGGCTGTGAAGCATATTATTCAATATCTAGCTCACACACCAACACTTGGATTATGGTACCCCAGGGGCTCGGGTTTTGATCTCATTGGATATTCTGACTCTGACTATGCTTGTGATCGTGTGGACCGCAAGTCAACGGCTGGTACATGTCATTTCCTCGGACGATCTTTGGTCTGTTGGTCCTCGAAGAAACAGAACTGTGTATCACTATCTACTATTGAAGCTAAGTACATTGCCGCTGGTTCTTGCTGTGCTCAACTGCTATGGATGAAGCAAACTCTCAAGGACTATGGCGTCAACATGAAGAATGTGCCTCTCTTCTGTGACAATGAGAGTGCCATCAAGATTGTTCACAACCTAGTTCAGCACTCGAAGACAAAGCACATTCAGATTCGTCATCATTTTCTTCATGATCATGTGTTGAAGGGTGACATTTCTATTGAGCATGTGAAGACTTAAGAACAGCTAGCCGATATCTTCACAAAACCCTTGGATGAGAAGAGATTTAGCAAGTTGCGGTGTGAGCTAAATATCCTAGAATCTCCGAATGTTCTCTGAAAAGGACACTCATCCTAACACTTATGCAAAATTGATGACTTAGATGTGCAACACATGAAGAAACGTTTTTCTTCAATCAATGAAGAATAACACTCTAAGTGTGAGGAAATTAACGAAGAATTTGATTCTCAGAACCCTACGACAATTGTACGCGGTGTCTGAAATCATCATTCTTATACAGTGGGTCACGCCACCACCAAAAGTTGAAATTCCTCAGTTGTTCAAATTCTTCAACTTTGCATTGTCTTCACTATTTCCGTTGTTTTTCTTCATTGGCTATATATATATATATATATATGAGTTTATGTCCTCTACAACATTCACTTATGGCTACTTCTTCAAGTTGTTTTTTCTGCTAAGTGAATGTGATCGGACCCTTCCCCCTCTATGCTATACTCAACCCAATCTGTTCACAAATTCTTCATATGAGTTCTATTTGAAACTCGTTCAAAATCTTCACTGTGTCCTTGTCAGCTGAAGAATTTGCGGACATAAAGTTAAAACCTATCTTATCCAAATTTTCGCTTTGCCGCTCAAACCGTTCCGCATCCCATGATATACTTATCTATTCACCCACGATCTAACAGGATCTCCACTTCTCAGTACGTGGGTGACACATGTCATGCGAATGAGAAGGGTCAGGGGCACGTTCGTCCAAATTCTTCGGGCGAACGGTTTTTCACCGTGGCTATAAATACCCCTCTTCCCCTTCCTCACTTCCTTTAGTCCGCTCGACCTCCTTCTCCAGCTCGAGCTTCTCAAACCCTAGCACCGCCGCTACTTCATCGTCGCCGGTGAGGAAGAGCTTCACTTCCTCGACCTCGTCGCCGCCATACTCATGCCGGCCACGGAAATCATCACTCCGCCGCCGCCGTAGCCGTCTTCCTCCGCCAAGTTAGGGCATGGAAGATCCGCACTGACGAACTTCACATCTCCACACTCCATTTCGTCGTGTTATTCATCCAGGGTAATTAAAAGTTACTTTTACTTCCCTCGTTGACTCAAATGATTTCTATAAAATCCTCAAAGGTGTTTTTTTATTCATATCTTCACACACTAAAACACCTCACATATCATTTCTTCTTGATTCGTTTCTCTAAGCTATGTTTTTCTTCAAAATTCCTCAAATGTGTGGATTTTTGATCTACACATCTCTGGAACCTAAGACAAAGAATGCTTAGTGAAATTATTCAAGACTCATCTGGTCAAATTCCTCAAACTTGTTCTTTTAACAAAACCTTCTAAGAACGCATATGACCTCTCCAAATTCCTCGCAACTATACTCTGTTCATAGGTACTCATGTCCACTGCTGAATCACTAGGTTCTCATCAACTTAACTCATTTGCAGTGTTCCTCGAAGAAAAGTTGCATACTTCCTCAGAGAATTCAATTGTTCAAATTCCTCAACTGAAGAAAATGGCTGATGGTAAGAAGCCACAGAAAGGAGGAAAGAGGCCTGAGGTCAACACAACGTTCGAAATCCCTGATGACATATATGCTGGGTACTGCACACCTCCTGAGGAAGATAAAAATCATCCCAAGGTGCGCATACAGAAGATAGAGAGGAGATGGGCTAGAGAGTGGAGAGAGTACAGATATGTAACTCCCAAATACATGAAGAAATTCGCACTCAATCCTCCATGCCCAAGACCTCCATTGGCACCTGGCCAAATAGCTGATCCCACCAGCCTCAAGCATGGTGAGGATTATCCTGATGAATGGGCCAAGTGCCAGGCCAAGTTGGCTAGACAAGCCAAAGAAGCTATGAGGAAATTCAACGAAGACTCTGCTGCTGCTGCTGCCGCTAAGGCCTCTGTCAAGCCTAAGAAGGCCATGTCAAAGAAGCCTGCGCACAAGCCAAGTGCTTCGCCTTCAGTGCCCTCAAGGCCAAGTTCCTCGGCAATGCCCTCACGGCAAGAATCTTCAAAGCCCTCAAGGCCAATTCCTCATGCTGCTCCTGCTCCTCTCAAATCCTTAGCTCCTCAAAAGTCCTCAGCAGCTCCTCCAAAGTCACTAGTAGAAAACAGGGCTATGGTCTAGGCCGCATCAGCCCATTAGTCCCGGTTCAGTCTAGAACCGGGACCAATGTAGGCATTGGTCCCGGTTCGTGAGCCCAGGGGGCCCGCCGGGCCACGTGGGCCATTGGTCCCGGTTTGTCAGGACCTTTTGGTCCCGGTTGGTGGGATGAACCGGGACCAATGGCCCTCCCTCCTGGCCCACCACCATTGGTCCCGGTTGGTAGCTTGAACCGGGACCAAAGGCTCCCCTTTAGTCCCGGTTCATGTCACCAACCGGGACCAATGAGGTGCCTATATATACCCCTCGCTCGTGAGCAGAGCACCCCAGTGCTCTGTTTTTCTCTGGCCAAGGGGGAGAGGGCTTTGTGGTGCTCTAGCTCACCTCCTATGCACATGAGGGCTTTGTGGTGCTCTATTTTCCTTGAGATTTATCTAGATTTAGCGGTCCGTCACGCCCCGTCCCCGTCTTCACCGCCGTCGATCACCCGCGCCGATCTCATCACCGACACCACCGTGGTGAGCCTCTTGTTCTTATCTTCTTTCTGAAAGGAAAAATATTCTTACTTGTATGTTTAGATAGATACTTGTATCATTTTCTTACATTTTTATTGCATCTTATATAGTGCGATGGTTTTGGTATCCGCCCCCGTCGGCCCTCGTCCTGTCTATGATTCGAATTTGGTATGTATATTATCTTTATAAATATTGGTTCATTTATTGTTTATGAAAATTATGCCGACCAACGTGACATAGATTTTTTTATCTAGGATGTATGTGAATCGGAAATGCCAACCGACCTTGTCGAGAGGTTAAATTTAGTTGAAGAAGAAAACAATTTGTTGAAGGAAAAAATAAAAAAATTGAGGAGGAGAAGATGATATTGGAGTTGCATGTTGCGGATGTCGTCGATGATCACAAGATCAAGATGGATGCAATGCGCTTGAAGATTAGAAAGATTAGAAAATATGCCATTCATACCGAGGCTTGGTATCATTATGCCGTTGGATCAATTGTTACCTTGGTTGCGATTATGATCGCATTTGTTTTCGCATTGAAATGTTTTACATAGTTTCAATGTATGGTTTAATTAATTAGATGCTCTGGAGAGCTATATGTTATTAGATGAGAACTATGTGTCGGGGGACTAATCCACGAACACCTATGGGACCGGCGGACCGAGCCCCTTTTGATTCGGCGGGGGCGGAGATCGCACGAAGAGCAGATCGAGGCGAAACACACGAGCGGTTTACCCAGGTTCGGGCCGCACGGATGCGTAAAACCCTACTCCTGCTTTGTGGTTTGTATTGAGTTCTTGCTCGGGAGCGCTGTGTGCTACAGTACACACCAGCAGCTAACGAGACCGAGCGTGAGTGTTCTCTTCCCTCCCCCCTCTACGTTGCGCATGGGCCTCCTTTTAGATGCTCAAGGGGTCACCGACAGGTGGCAACGTAGACAAGGGTAAAAATGGAAAGGTGTTGCGGTTGGTACAGCTACCTACTATAGTACATCATACCTAACCCTGACAGCAGGGGACAAGGGCTTTAAATGCCCGTCTGCGCCGCCCAAATAGTGCAAAAAGGGACCGCCAAGGACGCCACCGCTCGCCACGATGGCGATCTTGTCAGCGCCGCTTGCCACCGCTCACCGCTGGCTGCACAGCCTCCTGCCACGTACGCCAGGAAGGGTCCCAGAGTGACACGTTGGTGGATGTGTTGGAGCGCGGGTACAGAGTGGTGGCTTGCCGCGGCAAGCGCCTTGCCGCGGTCGTTGTCTTGTCGCGTCCGGGAGCTTGTCGCTCACCGGGCCTTGCCGGGACGCGTGGCGCGTCGCGGCAAGTTCCTTGAGATGCCTTGGTTGGCCTTCCCGGCAAGCTCCTCTTGCCGGGGTCTTGTCTTCTTGGTCTTGGATACTTTGTCCTTGAATGGCTCCAAAGGAACCACGGAGGACCTTGGCGGTCACCCGGCAAGCCTTACCGCGGGATGCTGCGACTGCCCGTGCACAAGTTCGGGATACTAGGGTACCCCTATTCTAGTACACCGACAGGAGCCCCCGGGCCTGGGCCATACACGGTGTCGAACGTTGTTGGGCCAGGCCCAAAATAGGGCATGGGCACGCGCGGCCTGGGTCACGCCGTATCTCTCTCCACATCCACCGCGCCCTCCCAAAACGGCACGCGTTGAATGCGGCGTCGTGGGAGAGATCGTGGGGGGTTTCTTTATTCGGAAAGGCGGAACGTCCGCCCCTCCCTCTTTATAAGCAGGGGAAACAGGGGTAGTTCGCCCATTCGCCGGTTGCTACTCCAATCTCGGAAACCTCCGCCGCTCCCTCGTCTTCCCAAAGCTGAAAGAGAGCAGCGCCCCGCCCCCCATCGCCACCAGCACCACCAACGCCGTCGACCTCCTCCACCACTTCCGCCATGGCTCCGAGAGCTGACAAGGGGAAGGTTGTGAAGTCGACCGAGGCCCAGCGGCTTGCGGCGCTGCGAAAGGAGCAGGCAATCTTCCCCCCCAAGCTCGCCGCGAGGGAGCTGAGTGAGAATTACTACCTCTTCTGGTCGACGGAGACGCGAGCACATCCGCGCACGAAGGTACTTCCAGCCGCCGCTTGGAAAACGGCTCCAAATGGATACCCTTTCTTCGCCTTGTTCTTCTACTGTGGGCTCTGCCCGCCTTTCTCTGAGTTTTTCTGCGATATTATGAACACCTACGGATTCCACCTCCTTGACTTCACCCCCAATGCTGTCCTGACCATGGCAGTTTTCACACATCTCTGTGAAAACTTTGTCGGAGTCCACCCAAATGTAGCCCTTTTTCGCCACTTCTTTATGCCCCGAGTAGAGAGAGGAGAGCCTTTATCCGGCGGAATCGCCTGGATCTCGAGGGCCGGCAAGAAGGACACTTATCTGGAGGGAGAGTTTCGCGGCAAGTGGGAGGAATGGAGAGCAGACTGGTGCTGGATTGATGAGGAGAACCCGCAGCCGTTTACCGCCCGGCGCCAAGCCCCAGTAGCACGCGGCAGCGATTGGAGTGACGTGGCCCCGGAAGACGCTAGGCTGAAGATTGCCGTCACCCGGATCCAACGCCTCAGGCTTACCGGGCTCACTGTAGGCGCTGTTGGCGCAGATTTTCTTCGCCGCCGCATCGCCCCCCTGCAGGAACGGGGGAGACCCGCCTTGGAATTCAAGAATGCGGCGGATATCATGAGGCTGCGTCCGGGCCTCAACTTCAACTTCACTGTTCTGGAGCTTAACGCGATGCTCCAGGAGCTGTTCAAGTACGACCCTCAACATCCCGAAGTGTTCAGGTTGCCGAGAGGCGTCATTCCGCTGTGCAACAACTCCGCGCTCGACCGCATCCGTGCAATGATGCCTCTGTGCGATTCGCATGGAATTGTCTCAACTTGGCTAGAGCCTACAGACGACGTCGTGCAGGAGTTCTTTGACGGCTTGGTAGAAGTGTCGATCCGCTCCGACGAAAAGGATAGCCTCATCTGCGACACCACCGATGCGGAGATGCAACGCATCGCCACCAGGCTGGAAGAGGTGGCGGCAGCCACAGCCGCGGGCGAGTTTGGATTCATCGTGGAGGAGGCAGAGACAGCAGAGGCGGCAAGCCGTACCGAGCGGGAGGGGCTTGCCGGCGGGGAAGAGCCTGCCGGGCGTGACGTCGAGTCGAACGAGCCCGCCGAGGATACGAGCGGCTCGTTGGAGATCAACTCCTCTTCCTCCTCATCCTCAGACAGCTTGCCGCAAGCAGAGCCCCCATCTCCACCAAGAAGGCGTCTCCGCAAGGCCGGGGACGTAGCGGAGCGGCGGGCGAGCCAACAGTCGCCGCGCCGCGTGACACGCTCCACCGCGGCAAGCACTGTTGCCGCGGGAGCACCTCACGCTGCTGCGGTAACTGGAGCGGGGTCGTCTCAAACCACTATTTCTGCTCCTGCCACTTTCCACGCCGCGGCGGCAGCCGGAGCTGGGTCGTCTCAGGCCACCACCACTGTTCCCGCCAAGCAGCCAAGGGAACCTACTCCTCCGCCTCCTCGCGCCGGACGTGAGCCGGACTTCGACTTCTCTGCGTTCAGCTCCGACGAGGAAGAAGAATAAGAGTAAGATTCTCTTGTTGTACTTGTAGTTCTTCAATTCTTGCTGTTTTGTCTTGTATCTCATTTGCTTTACTCTGAACTGATTCCTTTTTAGGACTCTGGCCGAGAGAGCAGCGAAGAGAGCCAAGGTCCCGGTGATTGTCATCGAGGACGAGCCCACCGTGACAGCAGGGGGTGCGTCCGAGACAACCTTGCCGGACCCGGCAACTGTTCTCCAGAGCAGCCCCCAGCGTAAGTATATGGTTTGCTTTCCGCTGTTAGGCGCGCATGGATACTCCTTCTTTGCTGACATCTGACTGTTGGTTTGTGTAGGAGCAGAGCAGCCCCACCAGGAGCACCCGGAGGCCGCCCCCGAAATGCCAAGGGAGAGTCCTCCGGCAAGGGAGAGGTCTCCGGCAAGGGAGAATTCTCCAGCAAGGGAGAAGTCTCTGGCAAGGGAGAGTTCTCCGGCAAGGGAGAAGTCTCCGGCAAGGGAGAGTTCTCCGGCAAGGGAGAAGTCTCCGGCAAGGGATAGCACCAGCGGCCCCCCAGCGGCGGAGACCACGACTTCAGACCCTGGTGCAGGTAATCCTCTTGCTTCAAAACTTCCCTTGGGTTCTTCTTCTTTTGATCTTCTGGATATTTGCTTGACTCTTCTCCCTTTTCCGGCCGTCAGACCCATCTGCTGCGGAGCCGATGGAGACCGAGGTTGCCGCCGGCGCAGAGGCCGCCAAAGCTGCCGCCGCAGAAGTAGGCGGGGAGTCTGGCGATCGCACTGACGGCCCTGAGGCCGCAGGAGCGCCAGGCGCTACGCCGATCGCCGATCCCTCTGCCGCTACCGCAGCGTCAGGCTCCAAAGAGCCCCAGCCAGGCGTCTACTTAAAGGCCGGCAATGGCGTCTTCATCAACCTCCCCTGGGCGTCAAGCTCCAGGGCGCCGGTCGAGGGAGAGAGCTTCGATGGAGAGGTGCTCGCCTCCGCTGGGCTGACGCTGGTTGACGCACCGAGCAGCAGCGGCAGCGAGCCTGAGGAGGAGCGGTTGCTGCAGAAGCTGGTGTCGCTCTACCGTGCCCGGCAAGCCAAGCTGGAATCCCGCGAGGCACTTGCCACGAAGGCGGGAGTGGACATCGAGAAGCGCGCGGAGGAGCTTCGGGGTCTCAACCAGGAAGCTCTTCGGTCCCTGGTAGAGGAGCGGGAGCAACTCTCCGAGGAGTAGAAGGCCTTCCTCCTCGAGAGGGCTGAAGTTGAAGAGCAACGGCGGCTTGCCGCTAAGAAGCTATCTGCACAGGAGGGCAAGCTGGCGCAGCAGAAGGCCAACCTCGACAGCCACGAGGAGGAGCTTGCCGCGCGTGAGCAAACACTCGGCGGAGCCCTCAAGCAAGCAGAGGATGCTGCCGCAGCTGCCGAGGCCGCCAAGAAGGAGCTGGAGACGAAGGTGGCGCAGCTAGAGGCCGATCTCAAGGCGAGCGGTGAAGTGCTTGCCGCGCTCAAGCATGAGCGGGAGAAGGACGCCCACAGCCACTCAGAGCTGCAGGCTCGTCTCGCCGAGAAGGGCAAGGAGCTTAGCGCCGCCAAGGACTCCAACGCAGATCTTGAGTTGAAGCTGACTGCTTTGGCCAAGATGCTGGACGGCTCCAGGGAGCAGGAGGCGGCCTTGAAGGAGGAGATCAAGGCCGACAAGGCGCTGCTGGAGAGTGCCGCTGCCGCCCAGAACACTTTTAAGGAGACTGTGGAGCACTGGATGGAGGGTCTCGTGAATGTTGCCGCAGACATTGACAGGGAGCTGGCGCAGCTGGGGATGGAGGATCTCGGGTATCCTTCTGATGAGAACCTCCAACCCAGTGCCAAGCTCACCTTGTTCTTCAAAGGCGTGGCGACGGCCCTCCAGCGACTCTAGGAGAGGATCCCAAAGCAGCTGGCCGACGAGTCGCGCAAGATCTGCGCGGGAGCTCTTCAAAAGGTGCTAGTGAAGGTGGCCTTCCGCAACCCGGGCCTCAACCTCACCAATGTCCTCAAGACCCTGCCGCCGGATGCTGATCTGGAGGCGCTCAAGACCCTTGTCGCACCCATTGTGGACAAGGTGAGCGGGATCAAGAGGATTGAGGGCGATCACGTAGACTAGGCCGCCCGTTTTCTTCTTTTCTTGTCGCTGCTGGTCATGTTATGAAAAAAATCTGTTAGAGCCGCGACAAGCTACCTTGTAATATAACTCTATTCCGGGTAATGATTGCAATGTTATCTCCTTTACTTGATTCCTTCCTTTGTATGTTTTTGCCCTACGCTTTTAGGGAACTTGTCGGCGCATGCACCTTAGCCGCGAGCGCTGAGTGCGGGACGTCAGCAGCCTGCTGGCGGTGCCGCTACCGACAAGAAACCTTGTCGCAGCTAGTCGCAGCTCACTTAAGTTGTTGAGCGGACTCGAAACAAAGTAAGGGCGCGACTAGCGCAACTAGTTGCAGCTCACTTAAATTGTTGAGCGGACTCGAAACAAAGTAAGGGCGCAACTAGCTACGAGTTGGTTCCTCCGTGCACAGGTTTTCCATACAAAGCACGGTCGTTCAAGGAGGATAACTTAAAAATTTAAAAAAATCTGATTGCTCAAACTTTGGCAACTTAGCTTTTCTGTCGTTTGCTTCCCGGTAAGGCGAAACTTTCTTGAACGACGCCTGGTCCATACCATTATCTTCTCCTTTCCCCCCCGGCAAACTTGTGGGCGAGGGAACCTTCCTTTCCTTGAGCAAAAAGAAAGAAGAGAAAATAAAGATATGGAGACTTACGGCTCGTTGTTGCTTACCGGGGGTAGGTGCTACACAAAGTGTCAGATAACACATGCAAAAAATAGAAAGCATGAAATTGACAAGATGCGCGGAGCACATGAGCTTTATGCACGCGGTCTGCGCCCGGCTTTGTACAAAGGATTACATGCAACAGCGGCAAGACTTGTACAAAAGGTGGTTGCCGGAACGGGTTCCGGCAACCGCGCCTTTCGGGTAAAACTTACGAAGATGGCCAATGTTCCAGGAGTTGCTCATCGAAATGCCATCTTCGGTCTCAAGGTGGACGGCGCCAGGCCTAGTGACTCGTTTCACCCGGTAAGGGCCTTCCCACTTCGGCGTCAACTTGTTGGAATTCTTGGCGGACTGAACACGCCGAAGAACAAGGTCGCCTTCCTCGAGACTTCTGGCGTTAACTTCACGGCTATGGTAGCGGCGCAAAGCTTGCTGGTAGCGAGCAGCTCGTACAGCAGCCTGAAGACGGTCTTCCTCAAGGAGCAGCGCGTCATCTTGTCGCAGCTGCTCTTGCTCAAGCTCATCATAAGCGAGCACTCGAGGTGACCCGTATACGAGTTCCGTGGGGAGAACTGCCTATGCTCCATAGACTAGAGCGAAAGGTGTCTGGCCAGTGGCTCGATTTGGCGTCGTCCTGGTCGACCAAAGAACCACCGGCAGCTCCTCAATCCAGTTTCTTCCGCACTTGTGCAGCCTGTCGAAAGTCCTGGTCTTAGCCCACGCAGCACTTCAGCATTTGCCCTCTCCGCTTGACCGTTGCTTCTCGGTGAGCAACAGAAGCGAAGCAGACCTTGGCGCCAAGATCTTGGACGTACTGCATGAAGGTGCGGCTCGTGAATTGCGTACCATTGTTGGTGATTATCCTGTTAGGGATCCCGAAGCGGCAAACAATCGACCTGAAGAACTTGACTGCTGACTGTGCTGTCACCTTCCTCACTGGTTCCACTTCCGGCCACTTTGTGAACTTGTCGATTGCAACGTACAAGTACTCAAAGCCCCCGACTGCTCGGGGGAAGGGGCCGAGGATGTCGAGCCCCCAGACCGAAAATGGCCAGGATAAAGGGATCGTCTGGAGAGCTTGAGCTGGCTGGTGTATCTGCTTGGAATGGAACTGGCACGCTTCACACTTGGTTACTTGTGCAGTTGCATCCTGGAGGGCTATCAGCCAAAAGAAACCTTGCCTGAATGCTTTGCCGGCAAGTGCTCTTGCGCCAATGTGGTGACCACATATGCCTCCATGTATCTCTGCCAACAGCTTCTGTCCATCTTCCCGGTGAATACACTTCAATTTCACACCGTTGAGTCTTCTTCTATACAGTGTGCTGTCAACAAACTGGTACATACTTGACTGTCGGGCTACTCTTTCCGCTTCTTCTTGCTCTTCAGGAAGTTCTCCTGTCTGGAGGAAACGGACAATCTGTTGTGCCCATGCTAGAGCTTGTGGCTCGACAACAAGGACTAAAGGCAAATCTGCTGCTGCGGGAACATCCGCTTCTATGGCAAGAACCTGCGGCTCAACCGGAGCTTGACGTTCCCTGGCAAGCTTGCCAGAGCGAAGCTTGTCGGGAGCCTCTGCTTCAGCGGAACAAACCCTAGGGCTTGCCGGAGCAGACTGCTCCTCAGCACTCTTGGTGTTGTGTGGTGCCCATGCTGGAGCTCGTGGCTCGACAACAAGGACTAAAGGCACATCTGCTGCTGCGGGAACATCCGCTTCTACAGCGAGAACCTGCGGCTCAGCCGGAGCTTGACGTTCCCCGGCAAGCTTGCCGGAGCGAAACTTGTCGGGAGGCTCTGCTTCAACGGAACAAACCCTAGGGCTTGCCGGAGCAGACTGCTCCTCAGCACTCTTGGTGTTGATCTTGGGGACCTTCTTGGCGGCGGCTTCGGGAAGCTCTGCCGAAAAATAGTCGCCAGAAATCAAGTTCCTCCTCTTGCTCTGTCTAGTTGATGGCGTTACGGACGGTCGAGTCAGCTTGAGCACAAAGATCCCTGGTTCCACAGGTAACTTAAGTGCGGCGCACTTTGACAGGCCATCGGCGATGTCGTTCTGAGCTCTTGGAACATGCTCCATCTGTAGGCCGTCAAAGTGCTCTTCTAGCTTCCTCACTTCGTCGATGTAGGCTTCCATCAACGGACTCTGATAGTTCTTGTTCACTTGGCGGACGACAAGCTGCGAGTCACCCCTGACAATGAGCTTCTTGATCCCAAGGTCTGCCGCGATCCTGAGACCGGCAAGCAAGCCTTCATACTCTGCAGTATTGTTTGTTGCTTGCTCCTTGGGAAAGTGCATCTGGACTACGTACTTGAGGTGCTCTCCAGTGGGTGCAACAAGCAGCACGCCAGCGCCGGCGCCTCGTAGCGAAAAGGCACCATCAAAGTACATCAGCCACTCTTTGCTTGCTTCCTCGACGGGGATGCTCGTTTCTGGAATTTCTTCATCTGGTGTTGGCGTCCACTCTGCTATGAATTCTGCCAATGCTCTGCTCTGGATAGTTGAAGTACTCTCAAACTTGAGGCCAAAGCTTGACAGTTCCAGTGCCCACTCAACAATCCTGCCTGTCGCTTCTGGATTCTGCAGTATCCTCTTCAGCAGAAAACGAGTGACAACTGTGATCTCATGTGCTTGGAAGTAATGGCGCAGCTTTCTCGAGGCCATGAGAAGGCCGAAAAGCAATTTCTGCACGCCAGAGTACCTTGACCTAGCTCCCTGCAGAAGGGAACTGACAAAGTAAACTGGGCGCTGCACCATTCTCTTCTGTATCTCCTCGCGCGTCTGCGCAGATCCATCCTTGTCGGGACCAGAGCTTGTCGGGGAAGCCCCCTGCTTGCCGCTGGATGCGCCTGCCGTGGTTGCTGGCTCGTCATCTGCCTCCCTCTCCGCTACTAACGCAGCACTAACCACTTGATTGGTTGCCGCTATATACAGCAGCAACTTCTCTTGTGGCTTAGGTGCGACAAGTGTTGGAGTGGAGGACAGGTATCTCTTCAAGCTCGCTGTCAGGGATCTGGAGTTTCTGGAGTACAGCGGAGGAGATCAGGTTCAAGCCGGCCCCGCCGTCAACTAGCATCTTAGTGACCTTGAGGTTGCAGATAGTTGGTGAAACTAACATCGGCAAGCACCCGACCGCAGTTGTGCGATCAGGGTGGTCCTCAATATCAAAGATGATAGGCGTGCTGGACCATTTCAGAAGCTTGCGTGACTCGACAGGTGGTTCCTCCACATTGACTTCTCGCGCCCACTGCTTGAGTTGGCGGTGTGAAGTATGCAGAGAAGCACCGCCGTCAACGCATAAGACCTCTGTGGCTTTCTGGAACTCCTGCTCACTGGTCTCGACATCATCCATGTCTTCGTCGTCGTCGTCATCTTCATCCTTGTCGCGGCCGCGGGGAGGTCTGTCTCCTTGCCGCTGCTTGGCCTTGCCGCGGCGTCCTCCCCGGCCGGCGCGCTTCTTGCCGGATTCTCCAGCGCCTCCTTGGGCCCTCTCCTTGTTGCGTCGCTCGTATTCAGCCTTTTGCTGCTGGACAAGCTGCTCGATCTTCTTGCAGCTCTGGAGATCATGGCCCTTGGTGCGGTGGATCTTGCAGTACTGCTTGTCGGTGCCGTCCTGCTTGTCGGCGACCACCACAGCCTGGCAGTTGGTGCATGCGGCAATCTCCTTGCCGGAGCTACCAGCTTTGGCTTTCTTGGCGCACCTTCGTTGCCGGACTGCTCAACGACTAGCACATCTTTGCCTTTCTTCTTCCTGTTGTTCCGCCGCCGGTTTTTCTTTGCCGGGGCATCATCCTCGCTGTCAGATCCTCCTGCTCTTGTATTATCTCCAAGGAGTTTCCTCCCTTCCTCAGTACATGCACACTTGTCGGCCAGGGCATACAGCTCACTGACATCTCTGATCTTGCACATCGCCATCTCCTCTCGCATCCTGCGGTTACGCACATTCTGATGGATCGCGCTGATGACCGCGGAAGGGTGGATATTTGGGATGTTGTGTTGTACACGGCTGAATCTCTGAATGTACTTGCGCAGGGGCTCTCCTTCCTTCTGGACGAGCAGGTGAAGGTCACTCTCTTGGCCATGAGGTTTGTGGCCGCCTGTAAAGGCGCCGACAAACTGATGGCATAGGTCTGCCCAGGAGGATATGGAGTTGTCCGGCAAATGCATGAGCCAGGACCTGACGTTGGGCTTGAGCACCAGCGGGAAGTAGTTGGCAAGGATCTTGTCGTCCCGTCCCCCGGCAGCTTGCACCGCGATGGTGTAGATGCTGAGAAACTCCGACGGATGCGACTTGCCGTCGTACTTCTCTGGTACATCTGGCTTGAAATTCTTCTTGCTGGGCCACTAGACATGCCGCGGCTCACGAGTAAACGCAGGGCAACCTACCGCATACGGCAAGTCGCCTGGTTCCCCTGGCGCATGCATGTCGACAGAGGGCCCAGCGCGCTGGTCTGATTGACGTCGCGCTTCTCTTTGGCGCTCGATGCGAGTACGAGCGTCTTCTTGCTGTCGTTCGTGAAGAACTTGGCGCTGATCGCGACTAGCTCGTGGATCTGATGACACGATGGAGTCGCTGTCGACATGGATCCGGCGAGTCGGCGATCTTGGCCTTCGGTGCGGAGAGTGCACAGTGGTTGCACCCCCACCGGTCTTGTCACCACCCGCTCGTGCCTGGCTGACTTGTTGCGGCTGCGATGTACTCGGCTGTCGTGGAGTGTCGCCGTTGGCGAAGCCGATGAGACTTTGAATGGTGGCCCTCCAGTCGTCGATCTTGTCTGCCGCTGGAGGGTAGTTTAGGAGCAGTTGAGCTCGCGCCAAAGCTTCTGCTGAAGTGACGGGTGGCGGCGGCGAACAGTGTGAGGAGCGGGATATGCTCGGACTTCTAACTATGTTAGAAGGAGCAGTATCTCGTCCAGGCGACCGTGCCCCGCTCACGCCAGCATGTTGGCGTGCATGCTGGTCTTGAGCACTCCGAGATCCACCAGCTCGATCTTGGTCCAGCAAGCGTATGGCACCGTGAGTACCATGATGCTGCTGGTCCCGCGCCTCCTAGGATGGGCGCGGTGCATGTACGGACGCCGAGGTCTTGGAGTGCGCCCGGTCGTTGTGGGAGCCGACTGCACCGCCGATGGGCAGCGCAGCCTTGTCCTTGGACCTGGCAGCACCGTGAGCTCCCTCGTCGATGCCCATTCTTCCGCCGGCGTCTTCCCCACCAGCCGTTTGCTCCGGCGGTGGTGGGTTCGGCGCGGACGGAGCAGCCACCTCCGAAGCCTTCTTCTTCGGCGGCATGTCGATGAAGACGATGAAGATTTAGCTCGTGTGAACGCCGGATCAGGTTCACACAACCTCAACGCTCCCCCTACCTGGCGCGCCAAAGATGTCGCGGGACTAATCCACGAACACCTATGGGACCGGCGGACCGAGCCCCTTTCGATTCGGCGGGGGAGGAGATCGCATGAAGAGCAGATCGAGGCGAAACACATGAGCGGTTTACCCAGGTTCGGGCCGCACGGATGCGTAAAACCCTACTCCTGCTTTGTGGTTTGTATTGAGTTCTTGCTCGGGAGCGCTGAGTGCTACAGTACACACTAGCAGCTAACGAGACCGAGCGTGAGTGTTCTCTTCCCTCCCCCCTCTACGTTGCGCATGGGCCTCCTTTTATATGCTCAAGGGGTCACCGACAGGTGGCAACGTAGACAAGGGTAAAAATGGAAAGGTGTTGCGGTTGGTACAGCTACCTACTACAGTACATCATACCTAACCCTGACGGCAGGGGACAAGGGCTTTAAATGCCCGTCTGCGTCGCCCAAATAGTGCAAAAAGGGACCGCCAGGGACGCCACCGCTCTCCACGATGGCGATCTTGTCAGCGCCGCTTGCCACCGCTCACCGCTGGCTGCATAGGCTCCCGCCACGTACGCCTGGAAGGGTCCCAGAGCGACACGTTGGTGGATGTGCTGGAGCGCGGGTACAGAGTGGAGGCTTGCCGTGGCAAGCGCCTTGCCGCGGTCGTTGTCTTG
This sequence comes from Triticum aestivum, assembly GCF_018294505.1. Taxonomy (NCBI): domain Eukaryota; kingdom Viridiplantae; phylum Streptophyta; class Magnoliopsida; order Poales; family Poaceae; genus Triticum; species Triticum aestivum. The sequence continues at coordinate 549,789,789 of NC_057797.1, read as the reverse complement.
TCGTGTCCGGGAGCTTGTTGCTCACCGGGCCTTGCCAGGACGCGTGGCGCATCGCGGCAAGTTCCTTGAGATTCCTTGGTTGGCCTTCCCGGCAAGCTCCTCTTGACGGGGTATTGTCTTCTTGGTCTTGGATACTTTGTCCTTGAATGGCTCCAAAGGAACCACGGAGGACCTTGGCGGTCACCCGGCAAGCCTTGCCGCGGGATGCTGCGACTGCCCGTGCACAAGTTCGGGATACTAGGGTACCCCTACTCTAGTACACCGACACTATGTATGCACTTTGGTTTTAATGTGATGATGAACTTCTATTCATTTGGACACTTAATTATATATAATGCACGCAGATGAACCGGCAATGGATGTACGGTGACAGACACACCCGCGAGTACATTAAGGGCGTGCATGAGTTTCTCGATGCGGCTGAGGCAAACAAGAAGAATGGTTTTATGTGTTGTCCATGCACTGAATGTGGGAATATGAGGTCTTAATCTAACCGGAAAATCCTTCACTCCCACCTACTTTACAAGGGTTTCATGCCACACTATAATGTTTGGACGAGGCACGGAGAAATAGGGGTTATGATGGAAGACGGTGAAGAAGAAGAGTACAATGACAACTATGTGCCCCCTGAATACGGTGAAGCTGCAACGGGGGGAGCTGGTGAAGATCAAGAGGAACCAGATGATGTGCCCAATGATGCTGCCATGGATGAAGCTGCTGAAGATCAAGAGGAACCAGACGATGTGCCCGAAGATGATGATCTCCGCCGGGTCATTGTCGATGCAAGGACGCAATGCATTAGTCAAACGGAGAAGCTGAAGTTCGATAGCATGTTAGAGGATCACAAAAAAGGGTTATACCCCAATTGCGAAGATGGCAACACAAAGCTCGGTACCGTACTGGAATTGCTGTAGTGGAATGCAGAGAATGCTGTGGCTGACAAAGGATTTGAGAAGCTACTGAAAATATTGAATAAGAAGCTTCCAAAGGATAACGAATTGCCCGACAGTACATACGCAGCAAAGAAGGTCGTATGCCCTCTAGGATTGGAGGTGGAGAAGATACATGCATGCCCTAATGACTGCATCCTCTACCGCGGTGCATACAAGGATCTGAACGCATGCCCGGTATGCGGTGCGTTGCGGTATAAGATCAGACGAGATGACCCTGGTGATGTTGACGGCGAGCCCCTCAGGAAGAGGGTTCCTGCAAAGGTGATGTGGTATGCTCCTATAATACCACGGTTGAAATGCCTGTTCAGAAACGAAGAGCATGCCAAGTTGATGTGATGGCACAGTGAGAACCGAAAGAAAGATGGGAAGTTGAGAGCACCCGCTGACGGGTCGTAGTGGAGAAAAATCGAGAAAAAGTACTGGGATGAGTTTGCAAAGGACCCAAGGAATGTATGGTTTGCTTTAAGCGCGGATGGCATTAATCCTTTCGGGGAGCAGAGCAGCAATCACAGCACCTGGCCCGTGACTCTATGTATGTATAATCTTCCTCCTTGGATGTGCATGAAGCGGAAGTTCATTATGATGCCAGTTCTCATCCAAGGCCCAGCAACCCGGCAACGAAATTGATGTATACCTAAGGCCATTAGTTGAAGAACTTTTACAGCTGTGGAATGGAAACGGTGTACGTACGTGGGATGAGCACAGACAGGAGGAATTTAACCTTAAGGCGTTGCTGTTCGTGACCATCAACGATTGGCCCGCTCTCAGTAACCTTTCAGGACAGACAAACAAAGGATACCACGCATGCACGCACTGTTTAGATGACACTGAAAGTATATACCTAGACAAATGTAGGAAGAATGTGTACCTGGGCCATCGTCGATTTCTTCCGACCAACCATCAATGTCGAAAGAAAGGCAAGCATTTCAAAGGCGAGGCAGATCACCGGAAGAAGCCCGCCATGCGCATCGGTGATCACGTGCTTGCTATGGTCAATGATTTACACTACGTAATCTTTGGAAAGGGTCCCGGTGGACTAGCTGTTCCGAATGACGCTGAGGGACACGCACCCATGTGGAAGAAGAAATCTATATTTTGGGACCTACCCTACTGGAAAGACCTAGAGGTCCGCTCCTCAATCGACGTGATGCACGTGACGAAGAACCTTTGCGTGAACCTGCTAGGCTTCTTGGGCGTGTATGGGAAGACAAAAGATACACCTGAGGCACGGGAGGACCTACAACGTTTGCACGAAAAAGACGGCATGCCTCCGAAGCAGTATAAAGGTCCTGTCAGCTACGCCCTTACGAAAGAAGAGAAAGAAATCTTTTTTGAATGCCCGCTCAGTATGAAGGTCACGACTGGCTTCTCGTCGAATATAAAGGGAATAATAAATATGCCAGAGAAAAAGTTTCAGAACCTAAAGTCTCATGACTGCCACGTGATTATGACGCAACTGCTTCCGGTTGCATTGAGGGGGCTTCTACCGGAAAACGTCCGATTAGCCATTGTGAAGCTATGTGCATTCCTCCATGCAATCTCTCAGAAGGTGATCGATCTAGAAATCGTACCAAGGCTAAGGAGTGATGTGGCGCAATGTCTTGTCAGTTTCGAGCTGGTGTTCCCACCATCCTTCTTCAATATCATGACGCACGTCCTAGTTCATCTAGTCGACGAGATTGTCATCCTGGGGCCCGTATTTCTACACAATATGTTCTCCTTTGAGAGGTTCATGGGAGTCCTAAAGAAATATGTCCGTAACCGCGCTAGGCCAGAAGGAAGCATCTCCATGGGCCATCAAACAAAGGATGTTATTGGGTTTTGTGTTGACTTCATTCCTGGCCTTAACAAGATAGGTCTCCCTAAATCGCGGTATGAGGGGAGACTGACTGGAAAAGGCACTCTTGGAAGAGACTCAATAATATGCAGGGACGGATATTCTTGGTCTCAAGCACACTACACGGTTCTACAGAACTCTACCTTGGTGACCCCGTATGTCGATGAACACAAGAACAGTCTGCGCTCCAAACACCCAGAGCAATGCGACGACTGGATTACATGTGAACACATCAGGACTTTCAGCAGTTGGTTGGAAACACGTCTCAGAGGTGACAACACTGTTTGTGATGAGTTGTACTTGTTGTCCAGGGGACCATCTTTGACTGTATTGACTTACAAAGGATACGAGATAAATGGGAATACATTTTACACGATCGCCAAAGATCAAAAGAGCACCAACCAAAACAGCGGTGTCCGCTTTGATGCAGCAACCGAGAGCGGAAAGGACACATATTATGGTTACATAGTGGACATATGGGAACTTGACTACGGATCTGATTTTAAGGTCCCTTTGTTTAAGTGCAAATGGGTCAATCTATTAGGCGGCGGGGTATAGGTAGACCCACAGTACGGAATGACAACAGTGGATCTGAAAAATCTTGGGTACACTGACGAACCGTTCGTCCTAGCCAATGATGTGGCACAGGTTATCTTTGTGAAGGACATGTCTACCAATCCGAGAAAAAGAAAAGATAAGGAAGCGAATACATCATACGATGAGCCAAAGCGCCACACAGTTCTTTCAGGAAAAAGGGACATCCTGGGAGTGGATGGCAAGACAGACATGTCTGAAGATTATGAAAAGTTTCATGAAATTCCTCCCTTCAATGTCAAGGCTGACCCAAGCATCCTGATAAACAATGAAGATTATCCATGGTTACGGCGCAATAAGCAAATGACACAAGCGAAGAAAAAGTGAAGACTTTCTCCCACAATAAGCAAATGCTATGTGGGTGAAATTATGATACCATCCCAACTTTCAACTTTTTCAGAGTTCATTTGAAATGCTTTCATGTCTTATGGTTCGAAACTTTGATACTTCGAAAGTGATTGTCCATTTTGTACACGAAGTGCATCAAGTTTTTGTCATAACCCTCTCTACTTTTTGGAACATGCTATGTGGGTGAAATGATGATACCATGCCAACTTTCAACCTTTTCATAGTTCATTTTGAAATGCTTTCCAATTTCGGAGTCATTTAGCTCAAAGAATGAATTAATAGCAAACAGAATGAAGTACAAAACTTTTATGAAAATAAAAACAATCAATTAAAATATTATGTTATGATCAACTAAAATAAAACTATAATATTCTTCAATAGCAAAAAGAATATAATATTTGTGACCTAAAATCAAACTATAAGCATTTAATTGTAAGTATAAATAAAAAATAAATAGCAAAGAAGAAAAAAAATTCTATTTTTATAGTAAAGTTATTCATAAACTAGTGATTCACACAAATTTTATAAAATTCCAATTTAAACTATTCAAAATTTTAAAACTAATGGCACTAACAGAAAGTTTATAATTTTTGTGACCTAAAATCAAAAAGAAATCACTAAAAAACTATAAGTATTTAGTTGTAAGTATAAATAAAAAATAAATAGAAAAAAAATTCTATTTTTATAGTAAAGTTATTCATAAACTAGTGATTCACACAAATTTTTAAAAATTCAAATTTAAACTATTCAAAATTTAAAACTAATGGCACTAACAGAAAGTTTATAATTTTTGTGACCTAAAAGCAAAAAGACATCACTAAAAAACTTTAAGTATTTAGTTTTAAGTAGAAATAAAAAAATAAAAAAACCAAAAAAATGTAGAAATAAAAAAAGAAAAAACCAAAAAAATGCCACCTACTGGGCCTCCACGGCGTGAATATGACTAGAAACCCTACATGGGCCAGGATTCAGGCCCGCAGAGGCCCAATAGGCCCACAGGCAGTAGCAAGTTTAGGCCCGAAAGCCTGCATTAGAGAGGAGCTCGAATGGGGAGGCAGAGCAGCGCTTATAAACCAGTGTCGGCGCCATTCAGCTAATAGGCCCACTATTCCTTTCTTCTTCTCCTCTTTTTTTTCTTCTTTTTTTTCTTCGATCTTCTCCTCTAGCTATTCCTTTCTTCTTCTCCTAGTGTCAAAGTATTGAAGAAATCCATGCCTTCATCATTAGCTGGAAGTAACTAGGGCATGTTGGTACGAAGTTCTGCATAGTTGTTTTGGAATGGAGTCCCAGATAGAATAATCCGCCTTTTGGTACGAATTCAGCAAAGGCCTTCCAAATAGCGATATTCGGAAGGCTCTTTCTGAACTTTGTAACAAAAAACGAATTATCCTATCTGGGACTCCGTTCTAGAACAAGTTTGAAGAGCTTCGTACCATCATGCACATGTTACTTTCGCCTAATGATGAAGACATGGTTTTGTTGAATCTTTTGACACTAGGCAACCTCCCGACCCCTCGGCGATCCTCTCGAACATGAGAGGAAGAAGAGGGTCGTCTAGGGGTCGAGGGTTCCAGGGTCGTCGAGGGTTCGAGGGGTCGAGGATCGCCGAGGGGTCGAGAGAGGTTTCCTAGTGTCAAAGTATTGAAGAAATCCATGCCTTCATCATTAGCTGGAAGTAACCAGGGCATGTTGGTACGAAGTTCTGCAAAATTGTTCTGGAATGGAGTCCCGGATAGAATAATCCGCCTTTTGGTACGAATTCAGCAAAGGCCTTCCAAATAGCGATATTCAGAAGGCTCTTTCTGAACTTTGTACCAAAAAGCGAATTATCCTATTTGGGACTCCATTCCAGAACAACTTTGAAGAGCTTCGTACCATCATGCACATGTTACTTTCGCCTAATGATGAAGACATGGTTTTGTTGAATCCTTTGACACTAGGCAACCTCCCGACCCCTCGGCGATCCTCTCGAACATGAGAGGAAGAAGAGGGTCGTCTAGGGGTCGAGGGTTCCAGGGTCGTCGAGGGTTCGAGGGGTCGAGGATCGCCGAGGGGTCGAGAGAGGTTTCCTAGTGTCAAAGTATTGAAGAAATCCATGCCTTCATCATTAGCCGGAAGTAACCAGGGCATGTTGGTACGAAGTTCTGCAAAATTGTTCTGGAATGGAGTCCTGGATAGAATAATCCGCCTTTTGGTACGAATTCAACAAAGGCCTTCCAAATAGCGATATTCGGAAGGCTCTTTCTGAACTTTGTACCAAAAAGTGAATTATCCTATCTGGGACTCCGTTCCAGAACAACTTTGAAGAGCTTCGTACCATCATGCACATGTTACTTTTGCCTAATGATGAAGACATGGTTTTGTTGAATCCTTTGACACTAGGCAACCTCCCGACCCCTCGGCGATCCTCTCGAACATGAGAGGAAGAAGAGGATAAAAAAAGAAGAGGAAGAAGAAAAAAAAAGAGGAGAAGAAAGAATAGAGGAGTTCTTCTCCTCTATTCTTTCTTCTCCTCTTTTTTTCTTCTTCTTCCTCTTTTTTTTATCGGAAACGAGGGTCGTCGAGGGACATAGATGTAGTGTCGTCGTTGTCGATATATACCCCCTCCCGATAGCTTACTATGATTAGGTAGCTAGTTCTACGTTTGGCACTAATATATCCATCTGTCATGTTTGAATAATAATTGCCATGTTGTAAATATTTGTAGAAACTATGGACACCGCCCTAGACGAAGCAACAAAAGAAGCATTGTTGAGGGAGATAATCGCAGAAGGAAGTGATGCCGTCTCATACTTTCTCCACGAAACCGATGGTCTGGAAGGAGAGGGTGAACAAGCTGGCTACGGTGACCTAATGCCGGTGCAAGAAGAAGAACATGAGGACGGCTCCGGTGACCCAATGCCGGTGCAAGAAGGAGACCGTGATGACGGCTCCGGTGACCGAACCGAGTCCGGCCAGGTATATATATTAGTTAAGCCTATGCTGACTAGCTGATTGATGCATTCATTGTTTTGGTATGTACACATATTAACTAAGTCTTTTCTCTTTTTTCTAGCCCTCCGGATCGAGCACAACTTCGGTAAAGAGACGAGGCCCGAAGAAAAAGTTGAGCTCGGATGAAAAGCTTGAGATCACAGCAATCGCGCCCGACGGCCAACCTATTGAACCCCTCCGGACAAAGAGCGCATTTGTTGCTCAGTGCGGGGTTCTGGTTAGGGACAAGATCCCGATAAGCATCCAGCAATGGTTTAAGCCGGCTACAGAAGACCCTGAGGTGTCTTATGTCAATGATATGCAAAAAAATGATCTTTGGACTGAGATGAAGTCAAATTTCACCCTACCGCCAGAGGATAATCCAGAGAACCCAATTAAAGAGAAATTAATCAAGTCTTTTGCTCTGAAGAGGATGGCAGAAGTATTCAAGAGGTGGAAGAAAGAGCTGAATAATAAGTTTGTCGAAAATAATGAGACACCAGAATTCAAGGGCAGATCACTTGCTTGCATTTGTGGCCCACAAGACATCGGAAAAGAGTAAGAAGATGTCGGCGACAAACAAGCAAAATGCTGCGAAGAAGAAGCTTCACCATCGCATGGGGTCAGGTGGCTACCTCGTAGCCCGGCCTAAGTGGTCCAAGGATGAGAATGATCTGGTTCATAAAGGGATCGAACCAGAGACAAATAACTGGCCAGACCGTTGCCGGACTTGGTTCTTCGGGGCTGGCGGAACCTTGGACCTTGAAACAGGGAAGTGCATTTGGACGAACGAACAAATGGACATACCAGTCAGTAAGCTTAAGTAGTATATCGAAGCAGCGCAGGAAGGGACGTTCTTTCCAGACAGAGAGCACGACGAGCTCACAATGGCCCTCGGGAATCTTGAGCACCCTGGACGGACACGAGGCACGCCAGGCTGCATTCCGTGGAAGGTTGGGTTTCCGGACGCAGGCGGTTACAAATCCCATGAGAGGAGGAAAAAAGTGCAGCAGACCGAACTGCAGGTGTTGCACGCAAGGGTACAAGCGATAGAGGAACGAGAAGCAAATCAAAGCAAACGTACTGCCGAAGCCTCCCCCTGAAGCTACCCCGCCATCTCAGCGCAGAAGCAGCGTGGCTTCCACCGAGCTGCTTCAGCCGGAGCATGCCTTGATGGCTCCTGCCAGCTATCCTGTGGATGCTATAACAGAGTCTCAAAATTGCCACCTTATGACGCAATGGATGAATTTGAAGGTCAAGGCGGCTGTTGGCTCTGTTTATCCTACTGAACCCGGCGCAACTTTTCACTGCCGGCTGATTCCAGAAGGATATGCTAGGGTGATGGTGGATGAGATAACGGAGGGATTTGAGGACCTCCAGCTTGACCACCCTACCGGTGAAGGGGAGACTTGGCTGGGGTCTGCTCTGAAGACTCCATGCCTATGGCGGAAGGAGCTCATCAACCTTCCGAACTGGACGCCTCCGCCTCCTCCTCCTCCTCCGGCGAGTCAGGGCACTCCGCCTCCTCCACCGCCTCCTCCTCCGGCGAGTGACGATCAGGGCCCTTTGAGGAGTTCTATCAGTTTTTCAATCAATTGGCCCTTGATAAAACAACGGTCGCCTGCTACTGTCTGTAAGTAGTACTACTTCTGTCATTAAGTTTCTCTATATAGCTTAGCTCTTTCATTGCATGTATTTATAATCATCCTCACTATATTATGCAGATTGAAGATCGTCGAATTGAAGAAAAGACAAGTCGGTGATATTGGGTTCATTAACACATATCTCGTAGATGCAACTCAGGTTAAACTTCATGCCGCAGCTACCGAGGCCAACCTGCTACAATCGTTCGTAATAAATCAAAACAAAGATATAATACTCTTTCCTTACAACTTCAAGTGAGTGTTACTGTCTTGTGCGTATTCGGTTTCCCTTATATATTAGTCAAGGTTATAGTAATGTAATTCATGAGTTATGCATGCGTGTGCAGTTTCCACTATATTCTCCTAGAGATTAAGCTTGAGCAGGGACTAGTAACCGTCTTAGACTCAAAACAAAGAGATCCCCAGGACTATAAAGACATGACTGAAATCCTCGAGAAGTAAGTTAAATAGATCATTATCCACCATATCAACAACTTTCTTCATTTCCTGATATCAAGTAATTGTTTTCTTTGTCCGGCAGGGTTTGGAGAAAATTCACCAAAAAAGTTCCGGGACTGCCGAAGGAGCTGGAATTTAGACACCCGAAAGTAAGTACTATAGTAGCATGTTCCGCGCATCTCCTAGTGATTCAAGCGCTAGTTTCATCAATACCATTTAGCATTCTTGCTTATCAGTTTGATTGACCTCTATTTCTTGTAAAGTGGTTGTGGCAGGAACAAGGGAATGATTTCTGTGGATACTACATCTATGAGTCCATCCGCCACACGACGTGTGAGCGGGGCGGGTACTCTAACGAACAATATGAAGTACGTAAATAACAACATTCGGAATTTTATTTTATTACCATCATTTGTGTTGAGTTTCATTCATTCATATATATATATATATTGACCCCCTTCTTCAAATTAGATGTTTCGGAAGCGGGATGAACTCCTAGCACCAGCTCGCATGCGAGCAATTCAAGAGGAATTGGCGGCATTCTTTCTTGACCACGTGATCCCTGAAGACAGAGAATTCTATGTGGACCCTGAGTCCGTATGATTATATTTGTAAGAGATAATTATTGTATATATGTAGCCGGTAGTGTCAGATCGATATACGAGAACTTGTTGTTCGACCAATCTCTCGGAGAAGGAGAGGTGGTCGATATCACTTCTCTCTGTATGCATATATGTTCATGACGATCTTCTGTTTCCTTCGTTTGCTTTACTAGCTAGCCAGCGTGTCTAGTCCTCTCTATACGTATGTATAGTACGTAGCGTCGACCAAGCACGGACATAAGAGAGGACACTTCTCTATATTAATTATAGCTAGCTAACACAATATATGAAACACCTAAATTAACCCCCCAAAACCCCGCAACCCCCCCCCCCTTTCAAAAAAAAACCCCCAGCCACAGAAATGCGGACGCGTGGATGCCTATTGGTCCCGGTTGGTGCCACCAACCGGGACCAAAGGGTCTCCTGACTGGGCTCTACGCACTACCCACGTGGAGGGCCTTTAGTCCCAGTTCTGGATTGAACCGGGACTAAAGGGTGGAGGTATTAGTACCGACACTTTAGTCCCGGTTCAGGAACCGGGACTAAAGGCCCTTACGAACCGGGACTATAGGCCCTTTTTCTACCAGTGAGTCCTCAGCTGCTCCGACAAAGTCCTCTGCACCTGTGCATCTTGCCACGTGCCAAAGGACCACAGGTGTCTCAATTGCCTCAGGAGCTTCAGCTAGTTCCTCAGCTGCACCCAATTCTTCAACGGGACCCTCTCTGCTGAAGACAAAGGCCACTGCTGGACGAGGTCCTCACCCCAGTCCTCAGAAGAAGCAGGTCGCCTTCCAAGTGTCGTATAAAAGAAGACGAAGCTGATGATGAAGAACTTGCTAAGATCATTAGAGATAGGCAAGTCGGGCCACTAGAGCCAAAGGCACAAATGTGCCACTGCTTTGGATCCAAAGTTGGTCCTCGAATACATTGATGTTTGGCACAAGGACCCCAACACTCCCATGCCTGACTTCAAGCTGACTCCTGGCCAAAGTCACATGCTGACCCACTTCATACAAGAAGAGAAATGGAAATATGAGAAGGCCAGGCAGATCAAGAAAGCGTAGTACAAGAAGGAGCGCTATCTGAAGAAAAACGTTGTCTCTATGACAACTGAAGAACTTGTCACTATTCAAACTGAGATCAAGAAACTCAGTGATGAATTTGACGCATACCACGCTGATTGGCTTGGAGCCAAGGTTCGCATTGTGAGACTTGCTGATAACTTCACCTCAAATGTTGCAGCCCCAATGCAACAGGAAATTCCGCAGGCTGAAGCATCTGCTCAGCCAACTGAAGAACATGCCAGCACCACTGATGAATTTCAAGCTGCTGAAGAAAATGTGAGTTCCAGGGCTGATGACTGCATTCTAGCCGCTGAAGAAATTGCCAGGGCATCCACTAGTGGTGTGCCCGAAGAAAATGAAGAAGTCAGGGCAACTGCATCAGTTGTGCTTGAAGAAAATCAACCAGATTCCTCTGCTCCTCCTACACCTACACCAACTCCAATCCTTCCATCTGCATCATATGTGAAGAAGACCAAGGCCACAGAGTGTGCAGCTGTGAAGAAAAGGAAAGCATCAGCTACTTCAGATTCTTCAGCTCCGAAGAAAATGAAGTCTATGACAAGTTCGTTCGAAAATCCCATTGATGATATTCCGATATCTACCATGCCATCAAAGGACCTTGTTCCTTTTGATGAAGAATATATGGTCCCCAGCGGATCTGATGAAGAAAATCCTTCTGATGCTTCGTTAGAGCAGATGGATGAAGAAATGAAGCGGATCAAATCCCTTCAACACCAGTTATTTCCTCGCCTATGCCTCAGTTCACTACTGAAGGGGCTGGCATTGAAGAAATGGAAGATGAAGATGTGGACGTTGGCTGCTCCACACCAGTGATGAATGATGAATTCTGGGAAAGTCAGCATCCCAACTCTCCAATGTTCACACCTTTACAGCAAATACCTCAGTCCCCTGTACAAACTGTTCAAATGGGCTCTGAAGAAACTCACCCCACTTCATCTGTACGTGAAGAAATTCCAGCCACTAGTGCTGAAGAAACTGCTGCTGCTGAACATCTGAAGATGCACACTGTCACTGAAGAGGAACCATAAATTCCTGGGCCTCAAGAACCTGAGATTGAGATTCCTGGGGTTGTGATGCAACTCACTGACACTCCTCTACCCAAGCCAAAGGATCCATTCTCTAGGAAGCAAAAATTCAAGGCTGATGAGTTCTTCGGCAAGCATGTATTCTTCACTGACTACAACCCCTATGACTCTGCTCGCATTAGGAAGAGGCGTTTCTGGACTGCCAGCCAGGCTAATTTCTATTCCTCAGTGTTGTTCAACAAAAACAAGATCTTCTACCATGAGCACATTCCTCACGTGGATATGGAGTCTCTGTCGTGCTTCATGCCAGTCCTCATTGTTCTTCACGGCGCTGGACTGTTAAATTTCTGCACTGACATCTATGATTGGAATGAAGAACTCATTCTTCAATTATATGCGATGCTGCACATCAGATGAGATTATGAAGATGTGAATTCATGGGTACTGGACTGGATGTCTGAAAACACTCACTACACGACACCAACTACTGAATTGCTTCGTGCCTTACCACTCAGTTCGCCCCTTGAAGCTGCTCGTTGCGCCTACAGTGAACCTGAGCTTACAAATCACTACATGCAAGTTCTGATGAAGCATTTGAAGCCAGGTCAGGCCCCCGAACCAAATTCCTCATGAAGGAATTACTATATGTGCCAAGAACTGTCTATTGCATTCTGATGAGGATAATGAGTCCCATCAAAGGCCACGACTCATCTGATGAGGAAATTGTTGGCATCATGAACAATCTGGTATTCAATATCATTCATGGCATTCCTGTCAATTATCATGATTTCTTCATGAGGACTCTGGCAAATGCTCCACTTTCTCCGTTTGAGCTGAAGCCTTATGCACCCTGGATCATGAGATTCCTCAGGACAAGGACTTCCCTCAACTACAAAGCTGATTTTCAGAATCACCTCAGCTACTTGCCCCCGATTGAAGTCCTCAAGCGGACCTATTCCTCAGTTGACGAAAAGGGCAGGGCACCAGCCGTTATAGATGAAGGCATTCGTCCATTGGATGGTCAGTTTCGCAAAGCTGCATCTTATTCCACCAATGATGACTCTGCCACCCATGACTCTGCCAATGCACCCAAGTCTACTCCTCAAGCCACTACTCCTCGTGTGATGACTGACCGTGAGCTTCTGCTTAGTCTTCACCAGAAGTTGGATCAAAACCATAAATGGGTCAAGCGTCAGTTTGGTTCATTTCTTCACAACATGACTGTTACACACAATGTAGTGAACAAAAACCATTACTACCTCCATGTAGTTTTCAGTCGCACCTAGGCCATTCTGTCACATTTGTATGGTGAAGAAGATCTCGAGAACATGGGCCTCAAGGAAGATTTTGACTAGTCTGCAACTCCTCCGAAGAAATTCAAGAAGGTCAAGGTTCCTTCCTTGGTGGCCAGCTCATATTCTTCATCATGCGACACCGATGAGCATGAAGACTTGGACGACACTACGGCAGGTCCTTCCACGAAAAACGACCCCAACAACACTGGCGCTCCTTCATCAACTTTATATTCTTCAGGGTCGTTAGTCCTCATTTTCGATCCTTTTGGTCATTTGATGACAAAGGGGGAGAATTTTGGGTTAGTCTTCAAGCGGGTCTGTCTATATGGGCGTTTTTTTGCTAAGTTACAACTCTCGTTCTTTTGAAACTTTATTGGATCGAGTTGTAAACTTAAACCCGATGGTGCTCTAATACTCTTGATGCTTTTTCTGCATGCTTATTCTTCATATATGTTATTGCACGCATGCTAAATTACACCAGTCACCATATTTCATCATGCATTCCAAATTCTTCATTACGATATGTCAAATGCGTGTATGAATCACAAGATATAGGGGAAGACCTCCAAGATTCTACTCTTCAAGTGTGCAATGCTTCAAAAGAAAATTCCTCACCATGCACATATTCAGGGGGAGTTCTTCTATATCTTGTAATCAAATTCTTCAATATCAGTATTTACACTTCATATGTTTATCCCCGTTGAAAACTTAACCTATATTGTCATCAATCACAAAAAAGGGGGAGATTGTAAGTACAAATAGTGCCCCTTAGTGATTTTGGTGTATTGAAGACTTATAGGTTAAGGGACTAATGCGTTTTTGAGTGTACAGAGGTCTATAAGTCTATGAGGAGTTTGATATTTACACAAAAAGTCGACCCCTAAAAATGAACTTCTTCGACTGAATACTTTGGATTTCTGAAGACTTTCTAAAGACTTTGAAAGTGAAGAAATTGGTGTGACCTTGAAGAGTCGGTATTCATTTGAGGAATGTGAAGCATGAACACTTCTGTTTTCGTAGTTTCACTTTCTCTTTATTGAGTCATAGGAAACACCGTACTGTTAAAGGGGGTCGAGGAAATACTAAGGAAAAATTTCCATGTGATGCTCAACTCACAATCCTACACCTACCAAATCCCTTCGAGTGAAGCCATTGGAAATCTCATATAGTTCAGTCATATTCTTCAGTGACAGAGACGGAGTTCTTCTGTTCTTTGAGGAATTTTTTCTGACTAAGGAGTTAGGAATTCGCAAGTGCGGATTGCCTACATAGTGAGGAACATGATAGCCCTGAGGATTTTGCTACCCAAAATTCCGACCGTTGCTGTGCTATGCGCCAGCTGTCCCAAAATATCTACCCACCTAACGGTCATATCACTGAAGGGCGTTTATGTCTTATCATGTCAGGCTGCTCCCTAGGCTATAAATATCCGCCCCCTATAACCACTAGCTGGTTGGCTGCTCCGAGATAAACTAACACTTGTCATTTGAGAGCATCCCATCCTCTGAGGACTTTGAGCGAAAATCATCAAGTGAGGAAAATCCAAACCCAAACACCTACAAACCCCAAGTGATTGAGCATCACTGAAGAGATTAATCCTACGTGGATCCGACGCTTGTTACCTTTGAAGACTGTGCTTCTTCCAGACGGTTAGGCGTTAAGGTCTAGAGCATCCAAGAGGAATTGTGGATCGCCGAGTGACCAAGTTTGTGAAGGTTCGGAAGTCACCTCAAGACTTACCATGAGTAATTGGGCGAGGTCTGTGTGACCTTAGCTCAAGGAGAATACGGTGAGGACTGTGTGTCCGGGACTGGGTGTCCTCAGGTGTAAATACCTAGGCGCTCCAACCAGACATACAACTGAGACAACAGTTGGAACTGGTTTACCAAATCATTGTCTTCACCTAGCTTACTGGTTTTATTTCCTCAACTCTTTCATTTCCTCATAACTGTGTTGAGTGCTTGTTCATATATGTGTTTGAAGACTTTGACTGAAGACTTTCTCAAATTCCTCAGTTCAATTTCTTCAGTCTATTTGTCTTCATCCTGTGTTATCCAGTGTTTACGCATTCTCTACTCTGTGCTTGTCTTCATTTCATCATCATGACTATGCTTGTGCTCTGTTATGTTTACTTTTGAGTACTTATTCTGCTGCTACTAGTTCTTCACTAAGGAATTTCCTCACCTGCAAATTCCTTAGTGAAGAATTCATAAAAATCGCCTATTCACCCCCCTCTAGTTGATATAACGCACTTTCAACTTTCTGTATCCACGAGATCCCATCTTGGGGCCTGTTCCGGAGCTCCGCCGGAGGGGGCATCGATCACGGAGGGCTTCTACATCATCACCATAGCCCCTCCGATGAAGTGTGAGTAGTTTACCTTAGACATTCGGGTCCATAGTTATTAGCTAGATGGCTTCTTCTCTCTTTTTGAATCTCAATACAATGTTCTCCCCCTCTCTTGTGGAGATCTAGTCGATGTAATCTTCTTTTTGCGGTGTGTTTGTTGAGACCGATGAATTGTGGGTTTATGATCAAGTCTATCTATGAACAATATTTGAATCTTCTTTGAATTATTTTATGTATGATTGGTTATCTTTGCAAGTCTCTTCGAGTTATCAGTTTGGTTTGGCCTACTAGATTGATCTTTCTTGCAATGGGAGAAGTGCTTAGCTTTGGGTTCAATCTTGCGGTGTCCTTTCCCAGTGACAGTAGGGGCAGCAAGGCATGTATTGTATTGTTGCCATCGAGGATAACAAGATGGGGTTTTCATCATATTGCATGAGTTTATCCCACTACATCATGTCATCTTGCTTAAGGCGTTACTCTGTTTTCATGAACTTAATACTCTAGATGCATGCTGGATAGCGGTCGATGAGTGGAGTAGTAGTAGTAGATGCAGGCAGGAGTCGGTCTACTTGTCTCGGACGTGATGCCTATATACATGATCATACCTAGATATTCTCATAACTATGCTCATTTCTGTCAATTCCTCAACAGTAATTCATTCACCCACCGTAAAATACCTATGCTCTTGAGAGAAGCCACTAGTGAAACCTATGGCCCCCGGGTCTATCTTCATCATACTAATCTTCCAATACTTAGTTATTTCCTTTGCTTTTTATTTTGCTTTTATTTTACTTTGCATCTTTATCATAAAAATACCAAAAATATTATCTTATCATATGTATCAGATCTCACTCTCGTAAGTGGTCGTGTAAGGATTGACAACCCCTTATCGCGTCGGTTGCGAGGATTTATTTGTTTTGTGCAAGTACGAGGGACTCGCGCGTAGCCTCCTACTGGATTGATGCCTTGGTTCTCAAAAACTGAAGGAAATACTTATGCTACTTTGCTGCATCATCCCTTCCTCTTCAGGGAAAACCAACACAGTGCTCAAGAGGTAGCATTGTCTTCTTTTATTTTGGTTCCGTAGTCGTACCTTTGATTGTACTTTGGATGTTTTATGAATTATTTATGTATTGTGTGAAGTGGCGATTGTAAGCCAAGTCATTATCCCTTTCTTATTCAGTACATGGGATGTGTGAAGATTACCCCTCTTGCGACAAGCCTACCATGCGGCTATGCCTCTAAGTCATGCCCCGACACGTGGGAGATATAGCCGCATTGTGGGTGTTACACGCAATCCGCCTGGGGCACATGGTTGAGGTCTTCTTGGGGGGGGGGGGTGGCGCTGCCCAGGCCAGCCATGCTGCCCAGCGGTTGGCGTTGGTCATCGGGTCACCGGACATCGGAACTGCGGAGTTTCGGCAGATCAACTAGCGGAAGAGAAGCTCTGATGCACCCCTACCTGGTGCGCCAAATGTCAGATTTTGGGTTCCTACAAAACCCTTGAGGTTCGAACACTGGGGTGTGCTCAAAGATCTCTCCCCCTCTCTAGCTCGCACACTCCACGATCTCACGGCCTATCACCACGGACCCAAAGAACACGAGACACAAGATTTATACTGGTTCGGGCCACCGTTGTGGTGTAATGCCCTACTCCAGTGTGGTGTGGTGGATTGCCTCTTGGGCTGAGGATGAACGGTTACAAGGGAAGAACAACCTCCTAAGGTGAGGTGTTCTTGTGCTTGGTGGACTTGAGTGGTTGGGGATGGTCTCTCTAGATGATATCCGATCAGCCTCCCTACTATGGTGGTGGCTAGTCCTATATATAGAGGCTCTGGTCCTCTTCCCAAATATCAGGCGGGAAGGGATCCCACAACGGCCAATTTGAAGGGGGACAACTAGTACAAGCTATCTGACAAAACTAGTCTTCGCCTGCCAAAGGCTCTGGTGGTGACGTTGTCTTGGCCTCCACGGTGACCTCCGTCCTGCCGTCCTGCTGGTCTTGGTCTTGTTGCACTAATATGGAAACCTTTGCCTGATGCCTCGGGACTCCTCGCCTGCGCTTGCCGCTTTAGCACCAAAGAGAAAACGAGGACGCTGCACGCGCTAGCGCCCGCATGGCTCCAGTCGTCATGGCTTGCGTCATGCAAACCTCGCGAGGTGTCCCTTGACTTGATCTCTCTGCCCCTCGTGAGCCAACCTAGTGAGGCCGCCCCTGAGGAGGTCTTGCATCATCCGCCTCACGAGGCTTGGCCCCTCGCGAGGGTCTTCAGTGTTTGTTGGTGAAGATGGGCCGTACAGGGCCGCTGAAGCAGCCGCGCTGTGGGCCGCAGGCAGGCAAGTCTGGGGACCCCCGTTCCCAGGACGCCGACAGAACTTGTCCACTGCCACCAGCAAATGTGTCATGCTGCCTCAAGTGGCCTTGAAAGTCCCCACCATGTCATGTCCCCAGACCGCGAAGGGCCAGGCGATCGGGATGGTCTAGAGTGCCGACGCCGGCTGGTAGCTATGCTTGTTGAAGCGCTGGCATCCCTCGCACTTGAGGACGAGCGACTCGGCGTCTTCGAGGGCCCTGGGCTAGTAGAAATCATGGCGGAAAGCCTTGGCCACCAGGGACCACTAGGCGGCGTGGTGCCCGCACTCGCCCTGGTGTATGTTGAGGAGGATATCAATGCCCTTGTCTTGCTCGACGCAGCGCTGGAACACGCCGGTGGAGCTGCCTTTGACGAGCTCGTTGTTGATGATGCTATAGGCGGATGCTCGGCGCTGCACTTGCCGGGCTTCGGTCTCGTCTGTGGGGAGGACCCCGTTCTCCAGAAACTCTGAGATGGACAGGGCCCATGATGGCGCCGTCACCACGGTGAAGACGGCTACTATGGCGGGTTCTGGGAGGCAGCCCCCGGGTTGGGAACGGCGGCAGCCGGGTTGAGCAGTCTCCGGGCCGGGTTCGGCAGGCCCCGGACCGGGTTGAGGCACGGCCAGGGCGTCTGGGACGTAGATGGACTTGGAGTGTGGAGATGGCTTGACGGACGGCTTGTGCAGGTTCTCGAGGGAGACGCCAGACGGGATGGATTGTCGGGACGAGGCTATCTTGGTGAGCATGTTGGCCGCCTCATTTTCCGTGTGTGGGACGTCGAGGAACTCGCAGCCCGTGAAGGATCCGGACAACTTCTGAACGAGGAAGTGGTAGCTCGCCATGTTGGGGTCGCGGGTGTCCCATTCGCTGGAGCACTGTTGCACCACAAGATCCGAGTCGCCATAGCATAGGATGCGCCGAATGCCGAGTTCCTTGGCAGGCCAAAGGCCATGCACAAGGGCTTCGTACTCGGCAATGTTGTTGGAGGCGGTGAAGTGGATCTGGAGCGCGTATTTGAGTCGGTCGCCCTTCGGGGAGCACAGCACAATGCCGTCCCCTAGGCCGAGACGCATCTTCGAGCCGTCGAAGTGCATGCGCCAGTGCATTGAGTCCGGCAGCGGCGGCAGGTACTCGGTCTCGGTCCAGTCGATGACGAAGTCGGCCAGAGCTTGG
Organism: Triticum aestivum; assembly: GCF_018294505.1. NCBI lineage: Eukaryota > Viridiplantae > Streptophyta > Magnoliopsida > Poales > Poaceae > Triticum > Triticum aestivum. Next base: position 549,771,097 of record NC_057797.1, on the reverse strand, counting down.
GACTTGATCGTAGTGCGGGGCTTGTAGAGGTTGGTGTGGCTGGCTAGCTCGAGTGCCCACTTGGTGACCTGGCCACAGGTATCCTGGTACCCGATGATCTCGCCGAGAGGGGCCATGCTGACCATGGTGACAATGTTCTCTTGGAAGTACTGCTTCAATTTCTTGGCAGTGAAGTACACGCCGTAACACATCTTTTGGTAGTGCGGGTAGTTCTGCTTGGAGGCGGAGAGCACCTCGCTCAGGTAATAGACAGGACACTGGACGGCTTGGATCTTGCCCTTCTCTGGTCACTCGACCACCATCATCGTGTTGACCGACCGCGAGGTTGCAGCGATGTAGAGCAACAGCGGCTCCTTCTCGGCCAGTGCGGCCAGGATGAGTGTGGTGGAGAGCATGCGCTTGAGGTCCTGGAAAGCCTCGTCCGCCTGGTCGTTCCATTCGAACGGCATCGTCTTCTTCATCAGCTGATACAGGGGCAAGCCCCTCTCGCCCAGTTGGCTGAGAAACCGGCTGACCGAGGCCAAGCAGGCGGTGAATTTCTGGACATCGCGCAGTCGAGCCGACTTGCGCATGCGCTCGATGGCCTTGATCTTCTCCGGGTTTGCCTCAATGTCGCGCTCCGAGACGAGGAAGCCGAGTAGCTTTCCGCCTGGGATGCCTTAAACACATTTCTCCGGGTTGAGCTTGACCTTGTATTCGTGCAGGTTGGCGAAGGTTTCCTTCAGGTCGTTGAGGAGCATGAGGTGATGCTTGGTCTTCACTAGGATGTCGTCCACATAGACGTGGATGTTGCGGCCGAGTTCCGGCAGCAGGCATTTCTGCATGCAGCGTTGGAAGGTGGCGTCGACATTCTTCAGGCCGAATGACATGGTGATGTAGCAATACGCCCCAAAGGGCGTGATGAAGGACGTCTTCAGGGCGTCGGCCGGGTCCAGCTTGATCTGATGATAGCCGGAGTAGGAAGGACAGGAGCTCACACCCGATAGTGGAGCCGATGACTTGGTCGATCTTCGAGAGGGCGAACGATTCCTTGGGGCAGGCCTTGTTCAGGCTGGTGTAATCGATACACATGCGCCAGGTATTGTTCTTCTTCAGGACGAGGACTGGGTTGGCCAGCCACTCGGGGTGAAACACTTCCATGATGAAGCCAGCCGCCAAAAGCTTGGCGACCTCTTCTGTAACGCCCCGAGACCGATGTGCCAGGTGTCGTGCAGTTATTCGTTGTTGTTGTTGCGTTGTCATTGCTTGCGTGTCATGCATTGCATATCATGTCATCACGTGCATTGCATTTGCATACATGTTCATCTCATGCATCCGAGCATTTTCCCCGTTGTCAATTTTGCATTCCGGCGCTTCGCTTTCCTCCGGTGGTCAATTCTACCTTTCTTTCGTGTGTGGGGACTAAACATTTCCGGATTGGACCGAGACTTGCCAAGCGGCCTTGGTTTACTACCAGTAGACCGCCTGTCAAGTTTCGTATCATTTGGACTTCGTTTGATGCTCCAACGGTTAACCGAGGGACCGAAAAGGCCTCGTGTGTGTTGCAGCCCAACACCCCTCCAATTTGGCCCAAAATCCACCTAACTCTGCTCCATCGTCTCGGTCGTTCGATCACGATCGCGTGGCCGAAAACCGCACCTCATTTGGACTCTCCTAGCTCCCTCTACCTATAAATATGTCCTCCCCATCCATTTTCGCGGACGAAACCCTAGCCTACCACCTCCCCGCGCCACCGGACATGTCCGTCCCGCCGACCGGACATGTCCCGCCGCCGCTGCCACCTCGCTCCGGCCAACCGCGCCTTGCCACGTCGTCTCCGCCGCCAACCTCCTCCACTCCCAGGCCGCCACCTCACCGCCCTTCTCTCTCCTCCCGCCACCGAGCCCGCCGGCCCAGATCCGGCCCGCGTGGAGCCGAACCGGGCCGGGATCTGCCGCCGCCCGAGACGCGTCGCGCCGCCCGCCGGTCGCCGGAGTTGCACCGGCCACCGCGCCTCCATCGCCCCGCCGCCTATGCTCGCGCGCCGCCCGGATCCGCCGCCGCCCACCGCGGTCGCCGCCCCACCCGCGACCCTCCGTCATCGCCCGGCTGCATCGCCGCGCCGCCCCAAGCCTCACCACGCCACGCAGCTCGCCGGCCGGAGCTCCTTCCCGGCCGAAGCTCCTCGCTGGCGCCTGCTCATCGCCCGGCCGAGTCCCCGCCGACCATCGCCCTTCGCCGGCACGGCCCGCCTCCGCCACCGCGGCTCCTCGCCACCATCGCCGGAACCGGCCATCGCCGGAGTTCGGACCTTCTCGCCGGAATCCGCTCCGGTCAGATCTGGGCAGGTGGATGAGATCCACCCGTCCCCCGATCCAAACGCTTCGTCTCCGATCTGGATCCGCGTCGTCCCTCACCGCGCCATCCCGAGTTATTTCGAGGGTATATTTTCACTAAGTCCCCGAGTTTGCCATGTTTCAACTGCCCATGTTCGTTATGCTATATCTCCGCATCCGTAGCTCCGTTTTGGACATATGATATACCAAAATCTTCATCCCGACGAGTACATCATTTCATTCCATTGAATAATTTGCATTTGAGGTCATCTTGATGCCCAAAATGCTGTTAGAAGGAGGCATCATGAGTTAAACTGCAGATCCGTTAGCTCATCATTGACTTTTGTCATTTTGCCATGATTATTGTGTGCATGATATGTCTGTGCCCCTTTGGGATGAATTGTTGAGCATCTTGTCTTCTTTCCAGAGGTGCCACCCATGCATTTTTAGGATGTGTGTGGTGTCTTGTGCAAGCTTGCAAAGAGAGGTACCTGAGTAATATGTTTTCAGGGATGCCATATGTTCAGCTTGTTTCCTAGTGATCCGTGCCCCTTTTGAGTATGTTCAGTAAGGGACATTTGTTAATCTTGTTATGCCCTATCCATCCATGTCTTTACTTTCTAGTTTGGTGCAGCCTAGCTTGATTCAATAGAGCTCTACTTCTGCATCGTTGTTAATTTGGGCAGATCGTGAACTCTTTTGCGATTTTGCCGATGCTATTGCTAGTGATCCATGCATGCTATGCCATTGTTCTTGCCATGTCTAGCTAGCATTTTGTGCCTTCTTTATGGATGTATGCTTGCCTTGCCATGACTTGCACCGTAGTGAGTGCATCGAGCTCGTTTACATGCCTCCGTGAGTTACAATTCCAGCATGTCTCAGTTTTCACCAAGTCTGAAAACTGATTGTGTTTCATCTATGTTCGTGTGCTCGTTAGAGTATTTTGTGAACCCTTTTGGCCCCAGGTCACTTCGGGTGTTTTGTTAAGCTTGTTGAGTAGCTCCATGCCATGTTCTTACTTGTCATGTTCAGGTTAAGTATCATGTTGTTTTGCTGCTCCGAAGAGAGCATCGTGGTCTGAAATTTCAGACTAGTGTTAATTTCACCAAGTCTGAAATCTGTTTTGCTTATTCAGTTTTGCCATGCTTGTTTGAACCTCATAATGGATGAATTGGCCGTGGCTCAGTGCTAGTGTTTTGATAAGCATCTTGTGTACATCCCTGCCATGCATTTTGTTTTCATGTTTGGTGGCTGTAGCATGTTCATTTCGTTGCATTCATATGCCTACTTGCTGTAAATCGCAGACCGGTTCATTTCGTAAAACGCTTGCCATTTCCAAACCGTAGCTCCGATTCCTATGATCTTTATATCGTTTTCAGGTGATTTCATCCCCTCTATCCAGTGGCACACTTGGTTTTCCAAGTTGAGGCCAGGTTCATGCATTTCCTGTCATTTCTTGCATTTTGCAAACCGCATCGCATCCCGCATCTCGCATATCATACCATGTTCATGTGTTGGTTGTTTACTATGTTGTGTGCTTCTTTTACGGTGTTTGCTTCTTCGGGTTGGTTCCGGTAACGTCGAGTTTGTGAGGACCCGTTCATCTACGCCCGTTTGTCTTCTTCATGGACTCGTTCTTCTTCCTTGCGGGATTTCAGGCAAGATGATCATACCCTCGAAATCACTACTATCTTTACTATGCTAGTTTGCTCGCTCTTTTGCTATGCCAATGCTACGATGTCTACCACTTGCTTGTCAGCCTCCCAAATTGCCATGTTCAGCCCCTAACCCACCTTGTCCTAGCAAACCGTTGATTGGCTATGTTACCGCTTTGCTCAGCCCCTCTTATAGCGTTGTTAGTTGCAGGTGAAGATTGAAGTTTGTTCCTTGTTGGAACATGGAGATACCGTTCCTTGTTGGAACATTTATTTACTTGTTGGGATATCACTATATATCTTATTTAATTACGCATCTATATACTTGGTAAAGGGTGGAAGGCTCGGCCTTATGCCTGGTGTTTTGTTCCACTCTTGCCGCCCTAGTTTCCGTCATATCGGTGTTATGTTCCCGGATTTTGCGTCCCTTACGCGGTTGGGCTATAATGGGAACCCCTTGAAAGTTTGCCTTAAGTAAAGCTTCTCCAGCAATGCCCAACATTGGTTTTACCATTCGCCACCTAGCCTTTTCTTTCCCTTGGGTTCTGCAGACTCAAGGGTCATCTTTATTTTAACCCCCCCCCCCCCCCGGGCCAGTGCTCCTCTGAGTGTTGGTCCGACCGAGTAGACTACGGGGCCACCTCGGGGCAACTTGAGGGTTGGTTTTACTCGTAGGATGTCTCATCTAAGTGTGCCCTGAGAAAGAGATATGTGCAGCTCCTATCGGGATTTGTTAGCACATTCGGGCGGTGTTGCTGGTTTAGTTTTACCCTGTCGAAATGTCTTGTTGTACTGGGATACCGAGTCTGATCGGAATGTCTTGGGTGGAGGTCTATTCCTTCGTTGACCGTGAGAGCTTGTCATGGGCTAAGTTGGGACACCCCTGCAGGGATTTGAACTTTCGAAAGCCGTGCCCGCGGTTATGGGCAGATGGGAATTTGTTAACGTCCGGTTGTAGAAAACCTGAAGTCGACCTTAATTAAAATGAATCAACAGCGTGTGTAACCGTGATGGTCTCTTTCCGGCGGAGTCCGGGAAGTGAACACGGTTGTTGGAGTTATGCTTGACGTAGGTAGTCCAGGATCACTTCTTGATCATACTTTTATCGACCGTGCTTTGCCTTCTCTTCTCGCTCTCTTTTGCGAATAGGTTAGCCACCATATGTGCTAGTCGCTTGCTGCAGCTCCACCTCATACCTTTACCTTACCCATAAGCTTAAATAGTCTTGATCGCGAGGGTGTGAGATTGCTGAGTCCCTATGGCTCACATATACTTCCAAAACCAGTTTGCAGGTGCCGATGTTACCGAGCAGGTGACGCAACCAAGCTCAGGAGGAGCTCGTTGAAGATCTTGTCCTTTGTGTTGTTTCGTTCTAGTTGATCAGTAGTGGAGCCCAGTTGGGGTCGATCGGGGACCTTTGTCGCATTTGGGGTTCTTCTTTTACTTTGGTTCCGTAGTCGGACCATGAGTGTATTTGGTTGATGTAATGCTTTATTCATGTAATTGTGTGAAGTGGCGATTGTAAGCCAACTATGTATCCTTTTCCTTATTATATTACATGGGTTGTGTGAAGATTACCTCACTTGCGACATATGCCTTCAATGCGATTATGCCTCTAAGTCGTGCCTCGACACGTGGGAGATATAGTCGCATCGAGGGTGTTACATCTTCACCGATGGTTCTTCTCATCTCTTCAGAAAAACGTCATAGGGGTTGACGGACAGGCTTGGTGTCCTTGCGGACGTGGAGTTTGTGCTCGACGTACTTCCTTGGGATACCCGGCATGTCCTTCAGGGTCCATGCAAAAATATCTCGATTCTCACGGAGGAAGTCGACGAGCTTGCCTTCCTATTTGCTATCGAGGCGGGTGCCCAGGGCAACATACTTGCTGTAGCGAGGGTCTTCCGGGTTCAGCTTCACTTTTTTGGTCTCCTTGGAGGGTTTGAATGAGGCCTCGTTGGCCGGATCCTCGGCCAGGATCAGCTCGGCCAATGTCTTGTTGGCCAAGGCGATGATGCGGCCGAGTTGGCGCCGCTCCTCAGCTATGACCAGCGACTCGACCAGCTTGGCACCATCTCGGGCGCACTCTATGGACTTGTGGTAGTCGCTGTCGGTGTTCTGGGAACGGGGGTCCCCAGACTTGCCTGCCTGCGACCCGCAGCGTGGTTCGACCAGCGGCCCCGTATGGCATGTCTTCACCAGCAAACATTCAAGACCCTCGCGAGGGGCCAAGCCTCGCAGGCGGATGACGCAAGACCTCCTTAGGGGCGGCCTCACCAGGCTGGCTCACGAAGGGCGGAGAGATCAAGGCGAGGGGAACCTCGCGAGTGTGACGCCCCAAGACCGGAGCTTCAGATGCCTTCCATGGTTTCTGAGATTCATGGTGTGATTTGTTTTTGTTTGTTTCATTCATCACGTGATCTTTTTGCATTGCATCATGTCATCATGCCATCACGCCATAAATCTTTTGCATCTCAACTAAATAAATTGTGTGGATCTTCGATCCATTTAAATCGAGGGAAGAGTGACTTCTCTTCATAACATATCCTCCTAATATTTAGGGAGCTATTATCACCCATAACACAATTGCACTACTCTTCAACTCTTCCCTTACCTGACTCAACCTTCTATCCTTCCTTTTCGACCTTTTAAGTTAAATTGCAAATTGGGTTGCAATTTTACTTTCTCCATTAATGTTCCAAATCTGCCCATAAATCACATCTATTGTGTAGGGTCACCTCCTATAATTTCAACCCATTTGGAGTTCATTTGAATGGGTTTCTAAATTCAAACTTGCTGAGATAAATCCAACGTGTGTGGCTTTTACTTCCTCTAAAAGTCCTCAGGACATTTTTGTCAAATTCCTCGTATTTTTGTGAGTCCGGGAAATTTATCTGCGTACGCAAATTCTTTCCCTAACCTCCCTCTTTCCTTTTCTTGTCCTTAATTGTTTTCTGCTAAAAAAATAAGAAGAGGAGAGAGAGATAGCTCCTGGCACTTTTCCCATCCCCGCGGCCCACCTATGTCTATCTAGACTTCTAAGGCCCAGCCGACCCCCCTCCTAATCCTAACCCTAGGCCTAGGCGAACCATCTCCCTCGCATCTTCCCTCGTGCCGCCAGAAGCCCCCACGCCCGAACCCCCATCTCCTCGATCCCCCTCGTCCTCCTCCCGAACCGCAGCCTCTGCCCGATCCCCACACCTCCATCTCCCCTTGAACCTTTCTCCTTGAACCCCTCCTCCTCGTCCCGATCAGGAGGACCTCCCGATCCGCCGTCATCCTCCTTGCGTGAGGCCGCCGTTGCGCAGTCTTGCTCGCCTACACCTCTAGATCAGGCCGCCTCCGCCGCCCTTGCCCGGTCCCGGCCGGACACCACGTCAGGGCCCCGTCCCCACCTCCGGCGTGCCAAGCTCGTTGCCTTGCGGTCGCCGTGGGCCAACGCCACCTCGGGCCTCCCCTTCGTCGGTGCCGGCTCCTGCTCCTCGCCTCGAGCAACGGCGCTTCAAGGCCAGCCTCCTACAGCTCGTCGTTGCCGGGGCTCCCCATCACCAACAATCAGCCGCGCCGCCGCCGCTTTGCAGGAGCTCCGCCTCCCTGCTTCGCCTCCGCCTCTCCTCTTGCTGCTGCTCAAGCCCCTCCTCTGCCATGTCCTTCCTCATGCCCGTGCTTTTCTTTTCGTTCCCTGCACCGATGCGTCGCCGGAGCAGCACCTACTCCTCTGCTTGGGCTCCCGGCGTCCCCAGATCGCCAGCAGCGTCAGCCTGCAGCCCTGCACCGTGCCCTGAACCGCCATGGGCATTGACCACCGCTGCTTTGTCATCCTCTTGCAAGCCGTCATGGCAGGCAGGAACCCTGGCTCCTCTTGCAGTCGATGTGCCCTGCCTTGGCCTCCTGTTCATGTTGACCGGAAGACTGCAAGAGACCTCTCTGTCGCCTATTTACATTGTTGGTCAACAGATTGATGCACGCCAAGTAGCAGGTTAAGGAGGACCACCAAGTTTGTCTTTCGATGTCTTTGAAATCGTCAAGTACCATGAAGTCAAGTACCTTGTGGATGCGCCAAGTGCCATGACGCCGCATAAATTTCTTGTTGAACATGTACGACTACGTGGAGTCGTCAAGACCCTCGTGTATGACTACACCCGATGATGCGTCTAGTACCTCTACCGATGACCCGAACACTATGACTATGTGTACCGCTACCGTCACAGGATTTGAGACCGGCAAGTCCGAAGACGCAAGTACCACTCCGAACCATGTACGACTACCGTCGCCGAAGACCCATGTAACGTAAGCGCCAAGTTCAACTACCGTCGTGTGAACCACTACTTCCCACAACACCCCGAGAACGTCTACTTCCTCTACTTTGCATCGAAAGAGAACCGTCCCATTTGCACGCTTCGAATGTATAACCCCAAGACGACCGCCCGTGAACGAATGCTTGTGATGTGTTGTATGAGATGTCTATGTTTGCTCCATGCACGAATTGATCCCTGCATGTTCCTCGTTTCCTTGCCACCGTCATGGGACACCCGGTATTCGGGATCACTCCCCGTTACTCTTGCATGTTTCGCACATGCACCTTCTTTTGCACCGACATCTCGATGAGTTGTCGGATCATCGAAATGTTGTCGTGGCATCATTTCCATTGTCGTTGTCGTGGCACCCCTTTCGTTTTCCGCCACGATGACAAATACTTCATAATATGCTCTTATCAACATTTTCATAAATATTGCATAACACTTCAACATGTCATCCGCATCATGATAATAACATTTAAAGTGTTTAAAATTGTTGTTGCATTAAATTGCTAATGCACATGAGGATTTACCAGAATTGTTGTTTGTTGTTTCCGGCCTCACTTAAAACTGCCTAAAATGTGTAGTTTACTTATGTTTCACCTCTTGCCATGTTTAGGAACATTTAATTTTGTTGGGTACATAAACGGGAGAGAACTAAATAATCGAATGTGGTGTTTCGTGAATATGCAACTCGTTGCATATTGAGCTCCACTTAACTTGTAGTTTTGTTTGTACACTTTGTCATGCCTCATTAAACCAGACATGCACCATACTTGGTTGTGCATCATGCCATGGTTATGTGATGGTTGTTTACTATGTTGCTTGCTTCTTTCCCGCTTGCTTCTCTCAATAGCTTCGGTTTCGTTCCGGAGTTGTGAGGATCCGTTCGACTACGTCCGTTTGTCTTCTTCTTGGACTCGTTCTTCTTCCTTGAGGGATCTCAGGCAAGATGACCATACCCTTGAAATCACTTCCATCTTTGCTTGATAGTTGTTCGCTCTAACGCTATGCCGTGCTACCTACCATTTGCTATATCATGCCTCCCATATTTCCATGCCAAGCCTCTAACCCACGTTCCTAGCAAACCGTTGTTTGGCTATGTTACCGCTTTGCTCAGCCCCTCTTATAGCGTTGTTAGTTGCAGGAGAAGCCGAGGTTGTTCTATGTTGGAACCTGATATGTTGGGATATCACAATATCTCTTATCTAATTTAATGCATCTATATACTTGGTAAAGGGTGGAAGGCTCGGCCTTATGCCTGGTGTTTTGTTCCACTCTTGCCGCCCTAGTTTCCGTCAAACCGGTGTTATGTTCCTTGATTTTGTGTTCCTTACGCGGTTGGGTGTTATGGGAACCCCTTGACAGTTCGCTTTGAATAAAACTCCTCCAGCAAGGCCCAACCTTGGTTTTACCATTTGCCACCTAAGCCTGTTTCCCTTGGGTTCTACAGACTCAAGGGCTATCTTTATTTTAAACCCCCGGGCCAGTGCTCCTCTGAGTGTTGGTCCAAACTAGAGCACCGTGCGGGACCGTTCCTTGGCAACTTGGGTTATGTTGGTACCTATACGCTTAGCTTATCCGGTGTGCCCTGAGAACGAGACATGTGCAGCTCCTATCGGGATTTGTTGGCACAATGGGTGGTCTTGCTGGTCTTGTTTTACCATTGTCGAAATGTCTTGTAACTGGGATTTCGAGACTGATCGGGTCTTCCTAGGAGAAGGAATATCCTTCGTTGACCATGAGAGCTTGTGATGGGCTAAGTTGGGACACCCCTGCGGGGTTTAAACTTTAGAAAGTCATGCCCGCGGTTATGTGGCAGATGGTAATTTGTTAATATCCGGTTGTAGAGAACTTGACACTTAACTTAATTAAAATGAATCAATCACGTGTATAGCCGTGATGGTCTCTTCTAGGCGGAGTCCGGGAAGTGAACACGGTTTTTGTGTTATGCTTGAACGTAAGCTTAAGGATCACTTCTTGATCACTTATAGCTTCTCGACCGTTGCGTTGCTTCTCTTCTCGCTATCATTTGCATATGTTAGCCACCATATTGCTTAGTGCTTGCTGCAGCTCCACCTCATTACCCTATCCTATCCATAAGCTTAAATAGTCTTGATCTCGTGGGTGTGATATTGTTGAGTCCTCGTGACTCACGGATACTTCCAAACTGTTGTAGGTGCCGATGATACCAGTACAGGTGACGCAACCCAGCTCAAGTGGGAGCTCGATGAAGATCTCGATTTTTGTTTTGTTTCATTTCCTGTTGATCAGTAGTGGAGCCTAGTTGGGACGATCGGGGATCTAGCATCGGGGGTTGTCTTCCTTTATTTTTGTTCCGTAGTCGGACCTTGATTGTATCCTGGATGATGTATGTTTAACTTGTTATTTGTGTGAAGTGGCGATTGTAAGCCAACTCTTTATGTCTTTCTTATTCGGTACATGGGATTGTGTGAAGATTATCCCACTTGTGACTAAACCACCATGCGGTTATGCCTCTAACTCATGCCTCGACACATGGGAGATATAGCCGCATCGTGGATGTTACAGCGAGGTTCTTGTGATGCAAGCCATGATGACTGGAACCAGGCAGGCGCCAGCGCGCGCAGCGTCCTCATTTCCTCTTTGGTGCTAAAGGGGCAAGTGCAGGCGAGGAGTCCCGAGACATCAGGCAAAGGTTTCCATATCAGTGCAACAAGACCAAGACCAGCAGGACGGCAAGATTGAGGTCATCGTCGAGCCCAAGATGGCGTCACCACCAGAGCCTTTGGCAGGCGAAGACCACTTTTGTCAGGATAGCTTGTACTAGTTGTCTCCCTTCGAATTTGGCCGTTGTGGGATCCCTCCCTGCTCAATATTTGGGAAGAGGACCGGGGCCTCTATAAATAGGACTAGCCACCACCATAGGAGGGCGATCGAAACCTAGATCGAATCCATAGCACCCAGCACTAAAGTTCACCAAGCACAAGAACACCTCTCCTCGCGAGGCTGTACTTCCCTTGTAACTGTTCATCCTCAGCCCAAGAGGCAATCCACCACACCACACTGGAGTAGGGTATTACACCACAACGGTGGCCCAAACCAGTATAAATCTTGTGTCTCGTGTCCTTTGGGTTCGTCGAGCTAGGTCGTGAGATCATAGAGTGCGTGAGATAGTGAGGGGGAGAGATCTTCGTGCGCACCCCAGTGTTCGAACCTCAAGGGTTTTGCCGGAACCCGAAATCCGATATTTGGTGCACCCCTAGCTTTCCTCTTCATCGATCCGCGCTTCACCGCTTCGCCAAGTTCATGGCCGATGCTCGCCGGGCCCTCGTTGAGCACCGGGCCACTCTCGCCACCCGTGTCGCTCAGACCGCCCCTGTCGGCGGACATCCCCGCCGTTCTCCGTCACCTGCCACCAACGCCGCCACCGGGCTGACGGTAAACAGGTAGCAAGCCTCTTCACTGCACCCCTCTGTGCGGCGAGATGGTCGCACTGTCACCCAGTCGCTGACTCCGGCCATCTCATCGTCTCATGCCCACCGCACCCCCACTGACGCGCAGGCCGCGCTGCTCATGGCACGTGAGCTCCTTTGCTACCGCCCGGTCGACGACCTCTAAGAGGACTGGTCGGACCACATCACCGAGCTCGTCAACACCGCGGGCGGCTCTCCACCACCATCCCTCTCGCTGCCTCGCCCTCCCCTAGCTGCGGGTGATGTGGCTCACGGAGCGCCTCCACCCCCTCAGCACCAAGATGGCGTCCTTGTGCTGAGGCGCGCGGCTCAGGGAGCGCCTCAGCCTCCCTCGCGTCAAGACGGCGTCCTCGCTACAACATGCAAGGCCCAGCGGCGTGATCCTCCACGCCGTGTGCCCGCGCATGAAGAAAGAAGTTTCCAGGAGGTTCCTCGTCCGCAAGAAGATGCTCCACCGCTTCCAGCACCACCGCATCAGGATCGCTTACTGCAGCAGGGCCATGTGCCACATGCCGTGGCGGCACAGGGACACCAAGGTCAAGTTCCACCTCCACGACGGGCCCCGGTGGCCATGGCGGGCTGCCGTGCCTTCACTCCTGAGCTCCATAGCTTCATCTGGCCGGGCAAGTTCAAGCCGGATCTGCCTCCTCACTACGACGACACCCCCGACCCTAAGGAGTTTCTACAGCTCTACGAGCTGAGCATTGAGGTGGCCAACAGCGACAAAAAGGTCATGGCAAACTGGTTTCCCATGGCTCTCAAGGATGGCGCCCGCTCATGGCTCTTGAACCTGCCCCCAGGCTTGATTTCCTCCTGGGATGAGATGTGCAGCGACTTCATTTCCAACTTCCAGGGCACTCGCGACCACCCCCCGGTCGCGGGTTACCTGCGCCGCATCAAGCAACAACCATGAGAAACCCTATAGAAATACATCCAGCGCTTCAACAACACGCGTATCAAGATCCCCAAGGTGACGGACAAGGCCATCATCTCGGCGTTTTCCAACGGCGTCCATGACGTCAAGATGAAGGAGGAGCTCGCCATCCATGTGAGGAGATGTGCATGACCTTGGAGCTGTTCAATATAGAAACCAAGTGTGCAAGGGCTGAGGAGGGGCACCCCTCCCTCCTCGAGCTTGCAGCTGCAGATCCAAAGGAGAAGAAGGCCAATGTCAAGGACGTGAAGCGCAAAGGGGTGGCCATACTTGCAGCAGAACCAGACACCAAGCGCGGCCGAAATCTTCTTGAGTCGTCCAAGGGCAGCCATATGTTCTATGCCTTCCACAACGTGCGCACGCACAACACCAATGACTGTCAAGAGCTCAGGGCTATTCGAGATGGATGCTTCGGTCGACGCCCCGAGCACAATGACTGGGGCTACGACCGAGGATGTAGACGAGGTGGAGGATGTTGGGACGATCGTGGGCCCCACCAAGAGTGGCGCGACCAGGCTCGCGAGGATCGTTGGCAGGACCAACCTCGTGAGGGCGCCTAGACGGACCAGCCTCGTGAGGATCGTCCTTAGGGCAACCCTGGTATCCGTTTGCTGTCGCCGTCAAGAAGGAACGCGTCGGCATTCTGGGAACGGGGGTCCCCAGACTTGCCTGCCTGCGGCCTGCGGCGTGGCTCAAGTGGGGGCCCAGCGCGGCCCATCTTCATCAACACAAGACTCAAGACCCTCTCGAGGGGCCAAGCCTCGCGAGGCGGACGACACGGCGCATCCTCAGGCGAAGCCTCATCAGGCTGGCTCGTGAGGAGGTGGAGATATCAAGGCGGGGTACCTCGCGAGGTGCCCATGACGTATGCCGTGACGACTCAGGATGCCCGGTGGGCGCCAGCGCGCGCAGCGTCCTTCTCTCCCCTTTGGTGCAAAGGGGGCAAGCGCAACCACGGAGTACCAAGGCATCAGGCACAGGTTGCCACTTCGGTGCAACGAGACCATGACCAGGAGGACTACGAGACGGAGGTCACCATGGAGCCCAGCATGGCGTCACCACCAGAGCCTTTGGCAGGCGGAGACGTACCAGGGCTCAATCAGATCGCCACGACGGAGCGCCTCTGGCCCTCGTGATTGGGGCGCTGCGGAGGTCCACCCCACAGCTATGTTCGCATGCCCTACGGCCTGCCGAGCGTGGCTGCAGCGTACCAGCGCCTCATGAGGGGCATCATGGAGGCTCAGGAAGACAGGCGTTCCGCGGCCATGGCAGAGATGAAGACAGCTCGCGAGGAGTCACCAGTGCCTCCAGAGCCTCCCGAGGCCCCGGGCCTGGGGGCTCGTGAGGATCAGCTCCGCAGCCCACCGAGTCTGCTGCACCAACGCCGCTCCGCCGATGACATCCTTAGGTGACATCTTCCAAGCCTCATTCCCAGCTGGGAGCGCCCTCCCAGGGTTGCACCACTCCCAGGCCGCGTGGGTCCGTCCCTGCGGCATGTATCTGCCTTTGTCTTTCGGTCGTTAGTTTGCCTTGATTGGGGGCGCCCCTTGGGCTGCATCATCCCCAAGCCGTTGGGGCTAGGCCCAGCGGCGTGTATCTCCATCGCGTTTATTTCCAACTATGCATTTGCCTATCACGCTTGATTGCTTGATGCCCGTCTGCGGCATCCCTTCTTCTCCATGTCGACTACTTGCACGTTAAAGGGGGGGTGCCTGAGCATCGCGACTCAGGGCTCTTACTGTCTCTCCAGCCCTCACCCTCTGGCCTTGTCCACGGCATCGCGACCTGGCATACCAGCGACGGCTGAGACAAGCTCGAGGGCCGGGACCCGAGGACGTAGAGTACCGGCATCTAACCAAGTTTTGCAGGGACACATCTCAAGATACGACCCAGTGCCAGGCGCAACCCGCCTAGAGGTAGGGCCTCGTGAGTCCCGTGCTGGCTCATGGGTGCCCTGACACACCTCACCTACTCCAACCAGCAAGCTCTTGAGTGACTAACGATCGACTAATGGCCGCCATGGCAACACCATCTTCTTTCTGTGATGACTCTGCAGGATCCTTGGAGGGAACTGCGCTAGCCAAGGCCCTCACAAGGTTCCCTTTGCCCTCGCCCGCGCGAACCGCTTGCACGTTAAAGGGGGGGCGCCTGAGGATCGCGACTCAGGGCTCCTACTGGCTCTCCAGCCCTCACCCTCTGGCCTTGTCCACGGCATCGCGACCTGGCATACCAGCGACGGCTGAGACCAGCTCGAGGGCCGGGACCCGAGGACGTAGAGCAGAAAGGGGAGCAGAGGCGAGGGAGAAGGGGCTCGCGAGGACCTTGCCGAGTGATTCTGCTCCTGCCTACGCACGGACCCGACGGCACACCAGGAACGAACCCTGATTCTCAAGATAAGTCACCACCCCAGGCACTGGCTACCGTAGCACTACCCCCACACCTAAAGCAATTCCGTACTAGCGATGTTGCTTCCCTTTCTCACCAAGCGACGGCTGCTTGGGCGCCAAAGGGGACCTCCTAAGCATCGCGACTCAGGGGCTCTTACCGGACCCCGGGTCGCTCACCTCCTGGCCTTGACCACGGCATCGCGACCTGGCATACCAACGACGGCTGATGCTGCCTTGGGACTGGGACCTGTCGACGCAGAGCACCAAGCCCTCGTGAGGTGCGAAAGGGAGGACTGAACTATAACGGAATTGGCGACTCGCATAGATCCGTGGCAAAAGGTCATATATATTAACAAACGGGACTATAGACACCTTACAAGCCCCCACGGGGCACATTCTGAGTCCTCGCAGGAAACGAATCCTAAGGGACGCTAACTACACTAGCTACTGCAAGAGACGCCATCATCAATAGTGGGCCGTCGGGCACTGGCGCCAACTCCATCCAGATCAGGGTCGGCGACGGCCTGACGAGTCCACCCCGCTCCGGGAGCGGCGCTGACTCGGGGGCTCGTAGCTGTCGTCGCTCGTCTCCGGAGTCGCGAAGCCTTCGCTGGAGTCGCTGGACCCTCCGGCGCCTCTGCCAAGGGAGCGGTCGACGGGCCTAGCCCTCACCAGGGCAAGGTCCTGGCCACCTCTCCCGCGGCAACACTCCAGCCGGCGCCCGTTCGCGTCAAAGGCCTTGAAGAACATCACCACAGCGCCGTCGTACTCCAGGTGGACCGCGAAGACGCCCATTTCCCTGCAGACCCTGGCGATCTCTCTCCAGCCGCGGGACATGAAGACCTCGCCCGGGGCGGCGACCACGACCTCTGCCTCGGTCGCGAGGGCGTTGCAGTCGGCGTGCTGCAGCCAGAGCTCCAGGGGCCCTCCTGGAGGAACGATGGAGGCGAAGAAGGGAGGAAGACAGATCCAGGACTGAAGAGGGATGGCGACACGGAGCACGCCCTCCTAGGAGGAGCCATCGGCGTGGACTCCAGGAGGAACCACCCATGCCTTCGTGACCCCACGGTGCCGACGACGGTGCTGACCGCAGGGATCAGCATCAACACCTCCGGGGCCCTCGACATGGGCATACAAGGGGAGCGGGAACCCCGGCGGAGCCCGCTCGCCCCAGGGCCTCGCCACCGCCTGACGATCCTCCTCGTCCCGGCTGCAAAGGGCGAGTTGCTTCTTCGGCGGGAGAGGGTCTGGCCCCTCTCGAGGAGACTTTCCCTTCTCCGCAGCAGAGAAACGGCGAATTGGAGCCATCACACCAAGACGGAGCAAGAGCAGAGGCGAAGGAGACAGCAAGGAGGGATGGACTGGAAGGGCACGCGTGGTGCCGTACTTATAGCCGGCGAAGGCCAACCGCCGGCCTCCACGATCACAGGTAATCATAACACGTTCTGCATGCAGGGACTTGTCCAACTCGCGCAATCACCGAGGCGTCGTGGGGAAGTGGAGACGCCACGTCCAATCAACCGCCACGCGGCGCTCAAGGCCGCAGGTTGTTAGGGCCCGCGGCGCTTCGCCCTTGCCCTTTCACCTCTCGGCATGACCAAGTCCATGCGCGCCTTGGGCCCGGGGGCTACTGTCGGCATTCTGGAAATGGGGGTCCCTAGACTTGCCTACCTGCAGCCTGCGGCGTGGCTCAAGTGGGGGCCCAGCGCGACCCATCTTCATCAACACAAGACTCAAGACCGTCGCGAGGGGCCAAGCCTCGCGAGGCGGACGACACGGCGCATCCTCAGGCGAAGCCTCATCAGGCTGGCTCGCAAGGAGGTGGAGATATCAAGGCGGGGTACCTCGCGAGGTGCCCATGACGTAAGCCGTGACGACTCAGGATGCCAGGCGGCCGCTAGCGCGCGCAGCGTCCTTCTCTCCCCTTTGGTGCAAAGGGGGCAAGCACAGCCGCGGAGTACCAAGGCATCAGGCAAAGGTTGCCACTTCGGTGCAACGAGACCAAGACCAGGAGGACTACGAGACGGAGGTCACGATGGAGCCCAGCACGGCGTCACCACCAGAGCCTTTGGAAGGCGGAGACTGTTTTTGTCAGGATAAGTGTACTCGCTGCCCCCCTTCAAATTAGCCCGCCATTGTTGGATCCCTTCCCGCTCAATGTTTGGGAAGAGGACCAGGGCCTCTATAAATAGGACTAGCCACCCACATTGCAAGGGGTTCCCGATGATCGGCAAGTGAGAGAGAGAGAGAAGTGACTGAACCCCCTAACGGCTCATATCCCCAGCCAATAATAGACCCTCGCGAGGCTGTTCTTCCTTGTATTGTTCATCATCACTAGCCCCAGCAGGCAATCCACAAACCACACACTGGAGTAGGGTATTACACCACATCGGTGGCCCGAACCAGTATAAATCTTGTGTCTCTTGCGCAGTTCTCTGAGTAGTTTTAGTTCCTTCCGAGACGGTGAGGTGGAAGGCGTAATCTCCGCGTGCACCCCAGTGTTCGAACCTTAAGGGTCTGCCGGAACCCACGAATCCGATAGAACGACGACAATCAACAGGATGAAGGGGCTGGGGGCTTCCAGGAGCCGCGCACCATCGCTTGCATCTTGGGTGGCGCTCAGGCCCCAGCCTCCAGCGCCTCTTCAAGCAATTCTCCCGAGAAGTGAATACAGCCCTCCCCAAGCTCAAGGCTACGCGCCCACTCAGGTGGTCCAAGTACGCCATCACCTTTATCTCGGCGGACCAGCTCAAGTGCGCGGCAACCGCCAGCGTCCTCCCGATGCTCTCCTCACCCGTCATCAGTAATGTCCAAGTCACCAAGACCCTCATCGACGGCAGCGCAGGACTCAGTTTCCTGTCCGTTGAAACGTTCGACGGCCTTCAAGTGCCATACGATCAGCTCCAGCCCATCAAGCCTTTCTCATGAGTGACGGACGGCTCCACCACCCCGATTGGGCAAGTTCGCCTCCCTGTCAGCTTCAGTCATTGCGACAACTACCACACCGAGCTCATCGACTTCGATGTCACCCACATCCGTTTACCATACAATGCCATTCTTGGGTACCCAGCACTGGCCAAATTCATGGCAGTCACCCACCACCATGACTACAACGTCCACAAGCTGCCGGGAAGTGGCAGAATCATCACGGTCCCGTGCGAAGAAAGAGACGCAGTGTGCTCCCTCGAGCGCACCTTCCAAGCTGCATCAATCGAAGACCCTGACAGCGCGGGTGCGCAGTACCCTCCTGAGGCCAACGCCAAGAAGAAGAAGCAGCTACTCCGCGTTGGGCCTCAAGGGAGCGGCACCTCTAGCGGCACCACTCCAGGATCCGTGCCAGCGCCTGGGGCGCTTCCCTTCCTCGCATAGGGAGGCGCGCCCGGTGCCCTCCTCAAGCAGGGCTCGGGGTCTCTCTTTTGGATGGCCTCAGACCTGGCCAACATCACGAGGGAGGCGCTCGGGCACCATGTGGAGGCATGCTTCGCGACACGTTTTCCTCAGGAGGACACCGGGCGAGGAGCGCCCAGTGCTCATGAGTTCATCACCAAGGCATCTCAGGAGCTTCAGGAAGCAAGAGCAATACGCGGCGACCGCCGCCCACCTGGTGTTGCTCCCCACCCAGGCCAGGGTGGTGACTTGCGCGTCTGCATCGACATCCCCGGGCTCAACAGGGCCACATCTCAGGAGTGCTTCCGGCCTTCGCGTGCTGGCCAGTGTGAGGGCCCGCCTCACATCTATTTTTGCATGCCATTTGGCCTGCCGAGCATGGCTGCCGCCTTCCAGCGCAATCCGCGGGGCATCCTGGCAGGTCAGGAGGCGAGGCACCACGAGGTCCTGGCGGAGATGAAGACGATCCTCCGGAGGCCACCTGAGCCTCTAGAGCCTCCCGAGGCTCAGGGTCTCGGCGGCTCGTGAGGAGCAACTTCTTTGCTACGTGTCTTCAGCTACCCCAATACTCCTTCAGCAACCAAATTAGGTGACATCTTTCCAAGTTCATTTAGCCGGGAGCACCCCCTGGGCTGCATCATCCCTAGGCCGTGTGGGTCCGTCCCAACGGCATGTATCTGCTTGCATCTTTAGTTCACTCTGCTGGGAGCGCCCCTTGGGCTGCATTAACCCCAGGCCGCTCGGGTCCAACCCAGTGGCATGTATCGTTCTCGCATTTACCTAACCTAGTTTATTTTCATGCGTAATCTATCTATGGATTTCACCTGCTCGATTGTCACCTACCATGGGAGCCGCGCGTCGATTGTCTTTCTTCAGGATCCTTTGCATTAGAAGGCTAGGCACGGCGTCCGTGCTCAGGCCCGTCCCTGCAGCGTTGATAAATCCAACGGCTGAGCTCTATCTGGCGGGGCGGCCCCGTTGACGTCACCTCTTGGGGTCGTTGGTGCTTGGCCTTCTCGCACGATAGCCTCAGGAAATCCACTCGGCGCGGGTTGTCTAACCATCTCGCAGGAATGCCGCAGCCATGAAGAATCAAGACCAGGCGCAGCCCGCCTTGAGGTAGGGCCTCTTGAGTCCCACGCTGGCTCACGAGTGCCCAGATACACCTCGTCTAGCCCTGCCGTGCAAGCCACGTGTCAGGGCGGGGTTGTACACGCCCCGGGGGCTCCACTCCCACGTACCAATGGAAGCACCATGCTCCGCGCTGGCAGTTGACACTGCCGAGGAGCGGCTATGCCCGTGCAAGTGCGGAAGCGCCATGGTCCGTCCTGGTGATAAACAAGTAATGGCGGCCTCATGGCTGTATCAACCTCAGGGAGCCTCCGGGCTTGGTGTCTGGCCTCATCGCAACGCCTCCCCCTGGGAGAGCCCCGCGAGGGAGCAGGGCAGGGGGCTGCGCTCGGGTCACGCCCAAGCATATGCCACCCTGCCAGGTCCCGCGGACCTGGTCGTCGCGCGCCCTCCCAAGCGGAGCTAAGGTATGAAGGTCATTTGAACGTCAAGGGGGACTCCTGTGCATTGCGACTCAGGAGCTTAACTGACCACATAGCCCCTCACTCCTTGGTCCGTCTTGGTGATCCGGTCGGCCCAATGGCAGCTGAGGTATGCGCGGGGTCGGGCCCTGCCAACGTAGAACACTAGACCTACTCCCGAATCTCCTTTTTATAAGATGTTTGTGCGTCAAGGGGGACTCCTGAGCATCGGGACTCAGGAGCCTAACTGATCACGTAGCCCCTCACTCCTTGGTCCATCCTGGTGATCCGGTCGGCCATATGGCGGCTGAGGTATGCGCGGGGTCGGGCCCTGCCGATGTAGAACATAAAGCAAAGAGAAAGGAAATCACAGAATTTCAAAGCAAATATTACAGGACATGTTATTCCCCTGAAATCAAACGAGAGTTCAACTCCTCCATGAGGCATGGTGCATATTGCAGAAGTTAAAATAGGAAAGGAGCCGCCAGCAGGTAGCCTCGTCATCCCTAGACGCCGACATCGCCTACAAGGGATGCTTCTCCAACGGTGTTGCCTTCACCTGCACCACCAGCCGGAGTTGCAGGATCGGTAGCGCCGTTGGTCGACGGCGCGGGAGCAAAGATGCGGAACCTCTTCTGCAGGGCCTCCACCTGACTCTTCACAGCTGCAGCGGTGACCTCATAATACTCGTCTTTCACAGGCTCCAGTAGCTCGTCAAGGCGGGCGGTGTGATCGCGAAGGTAGAGGTGGCTAAAGACACGCGACAGCGCGGCTGAGGAGAGAACGCAGGCTTCTCCCTCCGCCATGGGACCGATGCCACTCACGACATGCTCAAGCGCATCAACCAGGAAAAGAACCAGCTGGTTGGGGCCCTCATTGCCAGTAACCAGCGGCTCCTCCAAGCCCTTCTCGTAGAGCGACTTCAGCGCCGTCCGACCCTCTCTTCAAGAAGTTGGAAGGTCGCGCGGTCCTCAGTCAGGACCTTCGCCTTGGCGTCAAGCTCGACCTTCTCTGCCTTCGGCTTCTGCTCCAACTCCTCCAGTTGGCCGGGCTTTGTGGCCTGCACCTTCGCCAACTGCTCCAGTTAGGCGTCGCGATCCTTGACAGCGTCCTCTCGGGCTTTCATCTTCTCCTCCTCCACCTTGCGGCCTCAGGCTTCCACCATGTGCTCCCTCCGCACAGTCTCCAGCTCGGCCTCAGTGACAGGCAGCGGTCCTAGGAGGCCTTGGCGTCCTCAGAGCCACCTCACGGGCGGCCACAGCATGGGCGACGACCTCCCTGTCCTTCTCGGAGTCAGCGGCAGCTTGGCTCAGTGTCGCCCGGCCGGACGCGTTGGAATGCAGCCAGCCGGAAACAAATTCCAGACGTCCGGCCACCAGGCGACTGTCGGCGCCCTAAAGGTCTTCTCATAGCAAGGCCACTGCAGAAAGAGCCCGCTCCAAGATGTCAGGTGAGGCGGAGGAACCTGGGGTCAGCAGCACTGTAGAAGGAGGAGCAAGAGGCGTCGTCATCACCATGGCCTGGGAGGCTGGAGGCTCCTGAGCCTCTAGGACCCCAGAACCTGAGCCGGACGCTGGCACCTCCGGAACAAGCGGGGCCTCGGGGACTGACTCCTCCCGAGGATGCTCCACCCAGCCTCGCGAGGATGATCGGGCTCGAGAAGCACGAGCGCAGTCTCCACCTTTACCCATGGAGAGGGGCACGGCTGTTGGAGGCGATCTGGGCTCAAGCAGCACCACCTCGCCCTCCCTTCTCCTCTTTGCCGTAGGCGTCGGCCTAGTTGCACAATTAAGGAGAAGAGTCAGAAGCAAGCATCAGAAGCAAGAAAAAAGGCGGGACGAGAACACTTACTGGTCCACCGCGGCATAATCCCTCCGCTTCCGGAGCTTGAAGCCGGAGAGCTTCGCGGCCCGAGCCACGGTCGCGCCAGCTCCGGGAGCAGAAGCAGGGGCAGCAGCTGGGCTGGAAGCAGCTCCAAGCGACAGTGAGGCAAGAGCGCCGTCCCGAGAGAGCAGCGCCGACCTGCCCTTCGTTGGAACCACGGGCGGCTCCCCCTTCTTTCGGAGGATGTCGACCTCGCCATCGTCGTCAGGCAGGAGGCGGGGGATGTCGGCCTTGCGCAAGGGGGAGGTTTCCCCCATCTTCTTGGGGGCTGCATCTAAGTCACGCTCATCGCCCTCCTCCTCCTCCTCCCCGTCCATGCGAGAATCACCAGAAGACACGTCCACCATCCTCGTCGCCACAGGAACCTCAGAAGGTGATGGCGGCACCAGGCCGCACCCGTCATAGGTGGGCATGGCGGCCACGATCTGTGCCCCGTCCTTTCGGAGGAACAAGGGAGCGTGGGGATTCGGCGGATACTCTTGGTCGTCTCCGACCAGGAGACGAAGGGCCACGGCCAGCTCCTCGTCAGACAAGGCCTTTGGGCTCAACCGGAGCTTGTCTTCTTCATCCACAAGCGTCCATAGGGGACGCGTGCGCGCTTGGAGAGGGGCCACCCATTGCGCCAGGAATTCCTTTAGGAGCATAGCCCCCGTCAATTTCGCTGCCTTCGCATTGCCCGGCCTCAGGTCGGCGTTCATCTTCTCCAGCACCAACTTCGCCTAGTCGTCATTAAGCTTCGCGCGGGGCCAACCCTCATCAGGCCGGGGCATCCCCATCGGCAGCTTCAGTCGTGGATGGACACACTTGGCATCCATCATAATCCACTTGCTCCTGAAGCCATCAGCCTTCTTCCCGGTCTTTGAAATCGAGTTAGCCTTGCTGGCTGCGATGAAGTTGGCGCACCCCGTGATGTGGCCCTCGTTGATCCGGAGGAAGAAGAAGTGGCGCAGTAGTGCCATGGACGGCATCACCCCGGCGTACATCTCACAGTAGAAGGTAAAGATGGACAAAAGAAGAATGGAGTTGGGATGAAGATGAAGAGCCTATAACCTGTAGCGTCGGATGACCGCGTAGAAGAAGTCAGAGAAGGGGGGAACGAAGCTGGCGACAACGCTACTCATGAAGAAGGGGTAGAAGGAACTCTTTGGAGCTTCGGGCATGGCGGAGCCTGCCTGGAGCACGGTCTCCCACTTCTCGTTGTTCTCCCCCGCCGTCAGCAGTCGCGTGATGACAAGGTTCTTCGCCGACACATTGGGCGCCTCCAGGGCCGACTCATACCAGGCGGGCGGCGAGTCAACCTTCGTCTTTCGGGGCGCCATTGGACGGAAGCTCGGAAGGAGATCGGAGCAGATCTAGAGATTTCAGAAGTAGGAAGCAAGAGAGGGGATATGTGTAACGCCCCGAGACCGTTGCGCCAGGTGTCTTCCAGTTATTCGCTGTTGTTGCCTTGCCATTCGCTTGTGTGTTGCATCTTGCCATGTCATCATCCGCATTGCATCTGTATGTTTTAGAAACTTGCATCCGTCTCGGGGTCCACGTTCCTTCCGTTGTCCGTTCTGAGCCCAGACACACTTGCACGTGCCCGCGGCACGTCCGAAATATTATTTTATAAGTGGCCAGAAAATGTTCTCGGAATGGGTTGAAAGTTGACATGCGGTGTTATGTTGTCAGTAGACCGCCTGTCAAGTTTCATCGCATTCGGAGCTCGTTTGATAGCTCAACTGTTAAATATATAGTGGCACTATACCCGGTCACGCGTCGAACGTTTTAGGTCTCCGGAAACCTTGCCGGGCTGCATTTCCGTCTATCCCTTCTCAGCCTGAGACCTCTCCTGCACAGCCCACAAACCCCACCTAGTCCCCCCTCTGTCTGGAACCTAACGATCTTGATCGGAGGCTCTGAAACGCTTCAGAAACCCCCTTAGACCCAAACCCTAGCAAAACCTGCTATATATAGACCCCCTAGTCCATTTTCGGACTAATCCTAGTCTAAAACCTACCCCTAGCCTCCCCTAACCCTCAGTCGCCACCACCTCCCCCCTTTGCCTTGTTTTCTGCCCCTGGCCGCATCGCCTCCGCCACTTGGCGCGCCGCTGTGCGGCTAGCGCCACCGCAGCCGCCGCCCTCCACCAACAAGAGGCCGCCACGCGTCCCAGCCCCGCTCCCTCCACCGCCGCGGCCCGCCCAGGACCGCGCGACCGCCCGAACGCCACCGTCTGTTCCTCGTGCAAGCCCATGCCTCCTCCCGCTCGCTCCCGAGTTGTATCGGGGGAGCGCCGCCATCGCCCCTCCCGCCGGCGACCTCGGGCCCTGCCGCCATTGTGCACCACGCCGGAGCACCGCCTCTTGTCGACCTCGACCCACCGCCTTTGCACCACCGCCTGCCGGACCCTGCCTTCCCCATTGTTGCCTCCCGTGCTTGTTGCGCCACCCGCTGTAGGAGCTCGCTGGGGTCGGCCGCTGTGAGGGCCACACCTCCCGTGCTCGTCGTCTCTGTCGGCGTTCTGGGAACAGGGATCCCCAGACTTGCCTGCCTGCGGCCTGCGACGTGGCTCAAATGGGGGCCCAGCGCGGCCCATCTTCATCAACACAAGGCTCAAGACCCTCGCAAGGGGCCAAGCCTCGCGGGGCGGATGACACGACGCAACCTCAGGCGCAGCCTCCTCAGGCTGGCTCACGAGGAGGTGGAGAGATCAATGCAGGGTACCTCACAAGGTGCCCATGACGCAAGCCATGACGATCGAGGGTGCCAGGCGGGCGCCAGCGCGTGCAGCGTCCTTCTTTCCTCTTTGGTGCAAAGGGGGCAAGCGCAGCCGCGGAGTACCGAGGCATCAGGCAAAGGTTGCCATTTCGGTGCAACGAGACCAAGACCAGGAGGACTACGAGACGGAGGTCACCATGGAGCCCAGCACGGCGTCACCATAGAGCCTTTGGCAGGCGAAGACCATCTTTAGTCAGGATAAGTGTACTAGATGTTCCCCTTCGAATTGGCCAATTGTTGGCGCCCTTCCCGCTCAAATATTTGGGAAGAGGCCCAGGGCCTTTGCCTATAAATAGGACTAGCCACCCCCAGGGTAGAGGCAATCAAAAAAGAGACACAGGGAAGAGACATCGGATCGAAATCAGAGAGAGAGAGAAGTGCGACTGAACTCCTCCTAGCAGTTCATCGCCCCAGCCAAGAACAGATCCTCGCGAGGCTGTTCTTCCTTGTACTGTTCATCGTCATCAGCCCCAAGAGGCAATCCACCAATCACACACTGGAGTAGGGTATTACACCACATCGGTGGCCCGAACCAGTATAAACCTTGTGTCTCTTGTGCAGTTCTTTTAGTAGTTTAGATACTTGCGAGACGGGGAGGTAGAAGGCGTGATCTCCGTGCGCACCCCAGTGTTCGAACCTTAAGGGTCTGCCGGAACCCGTGATCCGACATTTGGCGCGCCAGGTAGGGGTGTGCCGGAATCTGTCTTCCACCACTCCGCTCTCCTCCGATCGTCGCATCCATGTCTGACACTCGTTGGGCCCGCGCCGAGCGCCGGGCCGCCATCGCTTCTCGCGTCGCCCAGACGGCCCCCGTCGGTGGGCGTCCTCATCGTTCCCCGTCGCCCGCCGTCAACACCGCCACTGGCCCGGCGGAGAAGGAGCAGCAGGCATCGTCTCAGCACCCGTCCGTGCGGCAAGACGGCCGCACTGCTACTCCATCGCTCGCCCCAGCCGGCTCTTCGTCCCGCGCGCTCCGTGCACCCTTGGAGGCTTGAGCTGCGCTCATCGTGGCAAACGAACTCCTGCGCTACCGCCCCGTCGATGACGTCTACGAGGAGTGGCTCGACCGCGTCGCCGAGCTCGTCCGCGCTGCAGGGGGCTCTCCTGCGCCGTCCGCTCCACTGCGCCGCACCCCGCCCCGCGCGGGCAATGAAGCTCCGGGGGCGAACCAGCCGCCTCCTCTCCAAGAAGACACCATGGCCCCAAGGCGCGCGGCCCCTGGGCGGAACCCGCTCCGTCAGGCGCCAGCTCAGCAGGAACGGAACTGCCAAGAAATCCCTCGACCGCAAGAGGCTGCCCGGGCGCTTCCAGCTCCGGCTCGCCAAGACCCTGCTCCAGCTCCGGCACGTCGAGACCCTGCTCTGCTCCTAGCAGCAGCGCGTGGGGACCCTCAAGGCCAAGCTCTCCCTCAACCGAAGCCTCCCATAGCCACCGCAGGCTTCCGTGCCTACACCACTGAGCTGCGTAGCGTCGCGTGGCCCGACAAGTTCAAGCCAGACTTGCCTCCTTGTTATGACGGCACGACTGACCCTGCAGAGTTCCTCCAGCTCTATGAGTTGGGCATCGAAGCTGCCAGCGGGGACGAGAAGGTCATGGCGAACTGGTTCCCCATGGCGCTCAAGGAAGGAGCTCGCACCTGGCTCCTGAATCTGGCTCCAGGCACGATCTCTTCCTGGGACCAGATGCGCACCCGCTTCATCGCCAACTTCCAAGGTACTCGCGACCGGCCACCCGCCGTGAGCGACATGCGCCGCATCAAGCAACAACCTGGGGAGACCCTGCAAAAGTACATCCAGCACTTCAACAGTGCGTGCCTCAAGATCCCCAAGGTGTCCGAGGAAGCCATCATCTCGGCCTTCTCCGATGGCGTGCGCAACGTCAAGATGAAGGAGGAGCTGGCGATGCATGAAGTACATTGCACCTCCCTGGAGTTGTTCAACTTGGTGACCAAGTGCGCCAGGGCTGAGGAGGGACGTCTCTCCCTCCTCGAGCTGCCTACCGCGAACCCAAAAGAGAAGAAGCCCAAGGCTAAGGACGTGAAGCGCAAGGGGGCTGCCGTACTCGTGGCAGAACCAGACACCAAGCGGGGCAAGGATCTGCCCGAGTCCTCCAGGGGCAGCCGGTACTGTGTGTACCACGACCTCCACACCCACAACACCAACGAATGCCAAGAACTCCGCGTCGTGCGAGAAGGAAGGATCGGCCGTCGCCCTGACTGTGCTGACCGGGGCTACGGCCGAGGAGGAGGAAGAAACCCAGGACGCTGGGAAGATCGCGGCCCGCGCCAGGGGTGGCGCGACCAACCTCGCGAGGACCGTTGGCGGGACCTGCCTCGCGAGGGGTACTGGAGGGATCAGCCTCGTGAGGATCGCCCTCATGGCAACGCAGGCCTACCTCTGCCGCCGCCTCAGCCAAGGAGGAACGAAGACCGCCATCAAGACGAGGGGGCTGGGGGCTTCCAAGAGCCGCGCGCAATCGCCTGCATCCTGGGCGGAGCTCAAGCCCCAGCCTCTCAACGTATCTTCAAGAAGTTTGCCCGCGAAGTGAATGCAGTTCTCCCCAAGCTCGAAGCAACGCGCCCCCTCAGGTGGTCGGCGTGCGCCATCACATTCAGCTCAGCAGACCAGCTCAAGTGCGCGGCCACGGCCGAAGTCCTCCCGATGCTTTGCTCCCTAGTCATCAGCAACGTGCTGGTCACCAGGACCCTCATTGACGGATGGGCAGGGCTCAACGTCTTGTCCGTGGAAACATTCAACAACCTCCAAGTGCCCTATGACCAGCTTCAGCCAACCAAGCCTTTCTCCGGAGTCACCGACGGTTCCACAGTCCCGATCGGGCAGGTCCGCCTCCCTGTCACCTTCGAGGCCCGCAGCAACTACCGCACCGAGCTCATCGACTTCGACGTCGCCCACATCCACCTGCCGTACAACGCCATCCTCGGGTACCCAGCGCTGGCCAAGTTCATGGCCGTGACTCACCACGGCTACAACGTCCTCAAGATGCCAGGAAGTGGCAGCGTCATCACGGTGCCTTGTGAAGAGAAGGATGCAGTGTGTTCCCTGGAGCGAGCCTTTCAGGCCGCATCGCTAGAAGACCCAGATCGCGGAAGCAGGAGGCTTCCTGAGACCACCCCCAAGAATAAGAAGATGTCGTCAGGCTCAGCCCCTCAGGAGGCAGGCCCTTCAGGGCCTGTGTCTGCCCAGGGGGACCCCCCTTCCATCGCATAGGAAAGCGCGCACGACGCCCTCCTCAGGCAGGGCTCGGGGGCTCTCACCTGGAGGGCCACTGACCTAGCCAGGGTCACGAGGGAGGCACTTGGGCACCATGTGGAGTCGTGCTTCGAAGCACGTTTCCCTCGAGAAGGAGGCAGGCAAGGAAGGTCAGACCAGCAGGAGTTCGTTAACAAGGCCATTCAAGAACTACAGGAGTCAAGGATCATGAGAGGTTGCCGTCGTCCACCAGCTGTGGCTCCACATCCAGGCGAGGATGGTGGGCTGCGTGGCTGCGTCAACATACCAGGGCTCAATCAGATCGCCACGATGGAGCGCCTCTGGCCGTCGCAAGTGGGGCGCTGCGGGGGTCCATCCCATAGCTATGTTCGCATGCCTTACGGCCTGCCGAGCATGGCTGTGGCGTACCAGCGCCTCATGAGGGGCATCATGAAGGCTCAGGAAAACAGGCATTCCGCGGCCCTGGCGGAGATGAAGACAGCTCGCGAGGAGCCACCAGTGCCTCCGGAGCCTCCCGAGGCCCCGGGGCCTGGGGGCTCGTGAGGATCGGCTTCCGCAGCCAACCGAGTCTGCTGCACCAACGCCACTTCGCCGATGACATCCTCAGGTGACATCTTTCAAGCTTCATTCCCAGCTGGGAGCGCCCTCCCAGGGTTGCATCACTCCCAGGCCGCGTGGGTCTGTCCCTGCGGCATGTATCCCCTTTTATTTTTCGGTCGTTAGTTTGCCTTGTTGGGGGCGCCCCTCGGGCTGCATCATCCCCAAGCCGCTCGGGCTAGGCCCAGCGGCGTGTATCTCCCTCGCGTTTATTTGCATCTATGCATTCGCCTATCACGCTTGATTACTTGATGCCTGTCCGTGGCATCCCTTCTTATCCATGTCGACCACTTGCACGTTAAAGGGGGGGTGCCTGAGCATCACGAGTCAGGGCTCTTACTGGCTCTCCAGCCCTCACCCTCTGGCCTTGTCCACGGCATCGCGACCTGGCATACCAGCGACGGCTGAGACAAGCTCGAGGGCCGAGACCCGAGGACGTAGAGTACCGGCATCTAACCAAATTTTGCAGGGACACATCTCAAGATACGGCCCAGTGCCAGGCGCAACCCACCTAGAGGTAGGGCCTCGTGAGTCCCGTGCTGGCTCACGGGTGCCCAGATACACCTCACCTAGCCCTACCGTGCTGGCCACGTGTCAGGGCGGGGCTGTACACGCCTCAGGGGCTCCTCCCGGAGGGGAGCCCCCTCCCACGTACCAGTGGAAGCACCATGCTCCGCGCTGGCTGACGACACTGCCGAGGAGCGGCTATGCCCGTACACATACGGAAGCGCTATGCTCCGCGCTGGTGATAAACAACTGAGGGTGGCCTCCGGGCCGCATTAACCTCAGGGAGCCCAGAGCTCAGTGGCTGGCCTCATCGCAACGCCTCCCCCCGGGAGTGCCGCGCGAGGGGGCTAGGCACGGGGGCTACGACTCGGTCACGCCCAGACGTACGCCGCCCAGCCAGGCCCCTCGGGCCTGGTTCGTCGCGCGTCTCTCCCTGAGCTGAGCCAAGGTATGAAGGCCGTTTGAGCGTCAAGGGGGACTCCTGAGCATCGCGACTCAGGGGCCTAACTGGTCCCGTAGCCCCTCACACCTTAGTCCCGAAAGGCTATGCTGGGTGAGGTACGCGCGGGGCCGGGCTCTGTAGACGTAGAACGGTAGCCCCGCTTACATCTCACCTCAGCACCCACTGTTTGCGCGTCAAGGGGGACTCCTGAGCATCGCGACTCAGGGGCCTAACTGGTCCCGTAGCCCCTCACTCCTTAGTTCCGAAAGGCTATGCTGGGTGAGGTACGCGCGGGGCCGGGCTCTACAGACGTATAACGCTAGCCCCACTTACATCTCACCTGAGCACCCGCTGTTTGCGCGTCAAGGGGGACTCTTGAGCATTGTGACTCAGGAGCCTAACTGGCTCCGTAGCCCCTCACTCCTTAGTTCCGAAAGGCTATGCTGGGTGAGGTACGCGCGGAGTCGGGCTCTGCACACGTAGAACGGAAGATACACCTACATCACACCTCCCTACTTGTTGTTCGCGCGCCAAGGGGGACTCCTGAGCATCGCGACTCAGGAGCCTAACTTGTCACGTAGCCCCTCACTCCTTTGGTCCCGTCCTGGTTTCTGGTCAGGGCTAATGCTGGGTGAGGCACGCGCGGGGCCGGGCTCTGCCGGCGTAGAACACAAGCAAGTAGGGAAGAAAAGCATAAAATTCAAGGAATTTAAAAGCAAATATTACAACCCATACTATCGTCTTAGTACCAAACGCAAGTTTAAATGCCTCCCAAGGCGTGATGCATGTGCAAGAATTGAAAGAAGAACAGGGATGGAACGGAGTCACTTGTCGGCGGTGAAGCTGTGTGGAGTGGCTTCGCCTCGTGGAGCAGCAGGGCCGGCAGCGCCTTGCTTTGGCCTGGTGCTGAAGGCCCGGAACTTCCCTAGCAGCGCCTCCGCGCACCCCTTCACGGCTTCGACAGCGGCGGCAGCACCCTCGCCGCTCACCGGTTCCAGCAGGCCGTCGAGGACGACGCTGGGATCGCGAAGGTAGATGTGGGCGAAGACCCGCGTCAGCGCAGTAGAAGACAGGACGCGCGCCTCGGCCTCGGCCATGGGGCCGATGCCAAGGGTGACATCCCCAAGGGCCTTAACCAGGAAGGGGAGCAGAGGCGAGGGAGAAGGGGTGCACGAGGACCTCACCGAGCAACTCTGTCCCAACTACCCCACGGACCCGACGGCACACCAGGAACAATCCCCGACTCTCGAGATAAGTCACCACCCGAAAGCACCAGCTATCGCAGCACTACCCCCGCACATAATGCAATTCCGTGTCGGCGACGCCGCTCTCCTTTCTCGCCGAACGACGGCTGCTTGGGCGCCATAGGGGACCTCCTCAGCATCGCGACTTAGGATCTCTTACCGGACCACGGGTCGCTCACCTCCTGGCCTTGACCACGGCATCGTGACCTGGCATACTAGTGACGGCTGACGCCGCCTTGGGACTGGGACCTGTCGGCGCAGAGTGCCAAGCCCTCGCGAGGTGCGAAAGGGAGAACTGAGCTAAGACGGAATCACCAACTCACACAGCTCTGCAGCAAAGGTTATGTATTAACAAATGGGACTACAGACACCTTACAAGCCCCCGTGGGGCGCATTTTGATTCCTCGCAGGGAACGGATCCTAAGGGATACTAACTACACGAGCTCTTGCAAAAGATGCCATCATCAATAGTGGGCCGTCAGGCGCCGGCGCCAACCCCATCCAGATCAGGGTCGGCGACGGCCAGACAAGCCCGCCCTGCTCCGGGAACGGCGCTGACTCGGGAGCTCATAGCTGTCGTCGCTCATCTCCGGAGTCGCGAAGATTTCGCCGGAGTCACTGGACCCTCCGGCGCCTCCACCAAGGGAGCGGTCGACGGGCCTAGCCCTCACCAGGGCAAGGTCCTGGCTACCTCTCCCGGGGCAACACTCCAGCCGGCGCCCGTTCGCGTCGAAGACCTTGAAGAACATCACCGCAGCGCCATCGTACTCCGAGTGGACCGCGAAGACGCCCCTTTCCCTACAAACCCGGGCGATCTCTCTCCAGCCGCGGGACATGTAGACCTCGCCCGGGGCAGTGACCACGACCTCTGCCTCGGTTGCTAGGGTGCTGCAACCGGCGTGCTGCAGCCAGAGCTCCAGGGGCCCTCCTGGAGGGATGATGGAGGCGAAGAAGGGAGGCAGACGGATCCAGGACTGGAGAGGAATGGCGACGTGGAGCATGAACTCTTGGGAGGAGCCCTCGGCATGGACTCCAGGAGGAACAACCCACCCCTTCGTGACCCGACGGCGCCTACGACGGCGTCGACCATGGAGATCGGCATCGACACCTTCGGGGCCCTCGACGTGGGCATACAAGGGAAGCGGGAACCCCGGCGGAGCCCGCTCGCACCAGGGCCTCGCCACCACCTGACGGTCCTCCTCGTCCCGGCTGCAAAGGGCGAGTCGTTTCTTCGGCGGGAGCGGGTCTGGCCCCTCTCGATGAGCCTTTCCCTTCTCCGCTGCAGAGAACCGGCGGATCAGAGCCATCGTAGCAAGATGGAGCAAGGATCGGGAAGAAGGAGAAGCTAGGAGGAATGGACTGGAAGGGGACTTGTCCAACTCGCGCGATCACCGAGGCATCGTGGGGAAGTGGAGACGCCCACGTCCAATCAACCGCCACGTGGCGCCCAAGGACGCAGGCTATTAGGGCCCGTGGCACTTCGCCCTTGCCCTTTCGCCTCTCGGCACGGCCAAGTCCATGCGCGCCTTGGGCCCGAGGGCTACTGTCGGCGTTCTGGGAACGGGGGTCCCCAGACTTGCCTGCCTGCGGCTTGCGGCTTGGCTCAAATGGGGGCCCAGCGCGGCCCATCTTCATCAACACAAGGCTCAAGACCCTCGCGAGGGGCCAAGCCTTGCGGGGCGGACGACACGGCGCATCCTCAGGCGCAGCCTCCTCAGGCTGGCTCGCGAGGAGGCGGAGAGATCAAGGCAGGGTACCTCGCGAGGTGCCCATGATGCAAGCCATGATGATCGAGGGTACCAGGCGGGCGCCAGCGTGCGCATCGTCCTTCTTTCCTCTTTGGTGCAAAGGGGGCAAGCGCAGCCGCGGAGTACCGAGGCATTAGGCAAAGGTTGCCATTTCGGTGCAATGAGACCAGGACCATGAGGACTACGAGACGGAGGTCACCATGGAGCCCAGCACGGCGTCACCACAGAGCCTTTCGTAGGCGAAGACCAACTTTAGTCAGGATAAGTGTACTAGATGTTCCCCTTCGAATTGGCCAATTGTTGGCGCCCTTCCCGCTCAAATATTTGGGAAGAGGCCCAAGGCCTTTGCCTATAAATAGGACTAGCCACCCCCAGGGTAGAGGCAATCAAAAAAGAGACACGGGGAAGAGACATCGGATCGAAATCAGAGAGAGAGAGAGAAGTGCGACTGAACTCCTCCTAGCAGTTCATCGCCCCAGCCAAGAACAGATCCTCGCGGGGCTGTTCTTCCTTGTACTATTCATCATCATCAGCCCCAAGAGGCAATCCACCAACCACACACTAGAGTAGGGTATTACACCACATCGGTGGCCCGAACCAGTATAAACCTTGTGTCTCTTGTGCAGTTCTTTTAGTAGTTTAGATCTTTGCGAGACGGGGAGGTAGAAGGCGTGATCTCCGCGCGCACTCCAGTGTTCGAACCTTAAGGGTCTGCCGGAACCCGTGATCCGATAGTCTCCGCCTCGATCCGGCCTGGAACCGGCCCCGGCGAACCACCTCGTCCCGGATCCGGGTTGTCCCCACCGCATCGGCCTACCTCCGACGCCCTTCGCTCGGCCCCACAGCCACCTGCTCGCCGGAGCACAGGAGTCGCCGCCGCCTCGCTTGATCGGGAGGTCCTCGATCTGTACTTGCCCGTTGACTGTGCGTGCGCCCCGCGTCCGGCCCATCTACAGCAAGGCCCAGTTCGCCCCGGCCCAGTGGCCACACTGGTGAGCGCCCGCTTGCAAACCCTCGCCCTGGGCGCTATGTAATATGCTGCGCCCACTGTTCCGGCCCATGTTATTTTTTTCCTGAATGAATTTGTCTAATTATCCAGTGCACTGCATTTTTGCAAAAAAGCCCTCCAACATCATGCATTTAATAACTCACCAACCGTGCATCATATTAAAATAAGTTGTATATGTAAAATGCTTAGAATTTTGTGTAGATTAATAATTTCCAACTTGCTTCCATGTTTAAAATATTTAAATTGTTGTTTGTGTTTGTTTTGCTAAATGCCATTCTAAAATTCTTTATTTCATAACGAAATAACCGTAGCTCAGATTTAAATAAACTTTATATGTAAATGGAGTACAAAAATGCCTAGTTTAGCATGGTGGCTTTACTTTGCATGTTTAATAACTCTAAAATTGTGTATAGGGCAGAACAGTACCAATTTAAAATTTGCACATGAGGATTTTCCGGAATTGTTGTTTGTAGTTCCGGCCTCATTTAAACTTGCCTAGATAGGTAGTTTTATTATGCTTCACCTCTTTCCATGTTTAATAACATTTAACCTTGTTGGGTACATAAACGGGACAGAACTAAATAAGTCATGTGGCGTTTCGTCAATATACTTGGTTGTGCATCATGCCATGTTTATGTGATGGTTGTTTACTATGTTGCTTGCTTCTTTCCGGGTTGCTTCTCTCGTTAGCTTCGGTTTCGTTCTGGAGTCGTGAGTATCCATTTGACTACACTCGTTTGTATTCTTCATGGACTCGTTCTTCTTCCTTGCGGGATCTCAGGTAATAACCATCGAAATCACTTCTATCTTTGCTTGCTAGTTGTTCATTCTATCGCTATGTCGCGCTACCTACCACTTGTTATATCCTGCATCCCACATTGCCATGTTAAGCCTCTAAGCCACCTTCCTAGCAAACTGTTGTTTGACTATGTTACCGCTTTTGCTCGGCCCCTCTTATAGCGTTGCTAGTTCCAGGTGAAGTTGAAGTTTTGTTCCATGTTGGAACATGGATATGTTGGGATATCACAATATCTCTTATTTTTTAACTAATGCATCTATATACTTGGTAAAGGGTGGAAGGCTCGGCCTTATGCCTGGTGTTTTGTTCCACTCTTGCCGCCCTAGTTTCCGTCATACCGGTGTTATGTTCCTTGATTTTTGCGTTCCTTACACGGTTGGGTGTTATGGGAACCCCTTGACAGTTCGCTTTGAATAAAACTCCTCAAGCAAGGCCCAACCTTGGTTTTACATTTGCCTAACAACCTATTACCCTTCCCTTGGGTCGGCCAACCCGAGGGTCATTGTTGGTGTCAAAACCGGCGGATCTCGTGTAGGGGGTCCCGAACTATGCGTCTAAGGCGGATGGTAACAGGAGGCAAGGAACACGATGTTTTACCCAGGTTCGGGCCCTCTTGATGGAGGTAAAACCCTACGTCCTGCTTGATTTATTCTTAATGATATGGGTATTGCAAGAGTTGATCTACCACGAGATCGGAGAGGCTAAACCCTAGAATCTAGCCTATGGTATGATTGTATGTTGTCCTACGGACTAAAACCCTCCGGTTTATATAGACATCGGAGGGGGCTAGGGTTACACAAGGTCGATTACAAAAGAGAAGACATACATATCCGTATTGCCTAAGCTTGCCTTCCACGCCAAGTAGAGTCCCATTCGGACATGAGACGAAGTCTTCAATCTTGTATCTTCATAGTCCAACAGTCCGGCCAAAGGATATAGTCCGGCTGTCCGGAGATCCCCTAATCCAGGACTCCCTGAGTAGCCCCCGAACCAGGATTCAATGACAATGAGTCCGGCGCGCAGTGTTGTCTTTGGCATTGCAAGGAGGGTTCTTCTCCAATTTTCAAGTGTTCGTAAGCAGTGTCCGGCTCCATAAATGTTGAACCTCTTGGCTTCTGTGCCCAATAAGGACTTTCTCCCACGCGTTGAATGAATACGAGGTGCCAGGGCATTTTTACATTTGCCCCCCCCCAGCTAGATAAATAAATTCTCTATTAAAGGGATGGGGATTCTTAGATCCGATCCATACCATCCTCCCCCAGCGAGAATCCATCAGAGCGCGTTTCGTAAAGATCCGTTCGAGCATGGCCGACCTCCGCAGCTCCTCCTCCCGCCCCCGTAGCCCTAAGCCCGGTGATTGGGAGAGGTGTTCAGTCCCGCATAGTCGATTAGTCGAACTGCAGACTAAGGGATCTCTCCCTTTGGCGTATATGGTGCCCGTTCGAGCCGGGCTTGCCACCTACAATGGTGGGGAGCAAGCGGAGAGCTTTCCCTGTCCCTCCATGGGGAACGGGTTTGCCTTGTTCCTTATTTACTAAGGGGACTCGGATTTCCAATTCATCCGTTTCTCCGCGGGCTCCTGGAGTTCTACGGCCTCCAATTACACAATCTCACCCCTACCTCCATTCTACATATCGCCGGCTATGTTGCTCTCTGCGAGTTGTTCCTGGGTTGCGAGGCTCACTTCGAGCTGTGGAAAAGGCTATTTTGCCTCGTCCCTCGCATACAAAGGAGATCACTTTATCAAGTGGGCGGAGCCGAAATATGGTGCATCGCCGATACCGGATACCTGTCCAGTACCTCGAAGAAGTCGTCCAAAGACTGGCCTTCAGAATGGTTTTATATGGAGGACATTCCCCTTCCAGACCCTGTTCGGCGGGGTCTTCCTGAGTTCAACAATGCTCCTCTGAAGAAGCGCCGAAGTTGGTGCCCACGGAGCCCCCAGGCGGAAGACAACGGAGAAGTCCTCTATCTGATGAACCGGATCAAAGCACTGGCTCAATCAGGATTGCCAATAATCGAAGTTATGTCGATTTGCATAATGCGGGGAGTGTAGCCACTTCAATATCGTGGGCACCCCTTGTGGTGTTATAACGGGGTGGATGACGCCACCCGACGCGGGCGTAAGGGTCCGGACAATGCTGCCGCTCTAGCGAAAGTTATGTCCGAACTGTTCAAGGGTGAGGAAGAGGAGTTCACCCGCATCAAGCCACAGGATGGATTCTCCATGTACAATCCTCCAAGCTGGGTAAGTTATATCTCCCTGCTCCCATTTTTCCCGCATTCTTTGACGTAAGTATTCACCTTGCCACTTTGTGGCAGGAACTGCGAAAAGCCATAAAGGAGGTTAGCAGCCCTTCTCCACAACCAGAGGACCCTGACCGGGCCCCCGACTCCGGACTTGAAGAAGATTCGGTTATATTTGTGGAGCTGATAGACCGGCAGTTCTATCAGTTAAGCTGCGACGATGCCATGGTGGCCATTATGACCGACTATCCCGGACTGCTCCCTGCATCGCAAGTAAGAAAAACCAAAAATCCCAACTCCAAAACTAGGATCCCCTTTTAGGAACTTCGCCCACCATATACACATGGCATCTTTTATAGGGAAGGCATTCGGGACGCCCTGCCGAACCCGTAGCAACTCGCCAACAAGAGGCACCGAGGCCGGGTAGGCCAAAAAGGAAGGCGGTCAGGACGGAGACGCTGGCGGAAAGGTATAAGAAAAACCCCGCTCCATAGTTGTCGTCTTTCTCGAAATGTAATGATGCCCGCGTTTCTTTAACAGAAAAAATGCTCGCCGGAATATGTCCG
This sequence comes from Triticum aestivum, assembly GCF_018294505.1. Taxonomy (NCBI): domain Eukaryota; kingdom Viridiplantae; phylum Streptophyta; class Magnoliopsida; order Poales; family Poaceae; genus Triticum; species Triticum aestivum. The sequence goes on along the minus strand of NC_057797.1, from coordinate 549,734,101 downwards.
GCGATGTTGCCAATCATGCTTCCACCAGTCGGGTGTCAGGACTGGACATGGAGGCAGAAGCGATATGGGGCGGGCGCCGGATAATCCCCTATAGAGGATGCAGATAGATTATACGCTACAAACTCAGAAGTGGAAAGCGCCATGAATCATAGGCGCCGCCGGGCCGTACTCCGTGACGCTTGTTTCTCACCAGAGGCGTTTGACGCCTTCAATTCTGGAGAGGCATACCACCGTGCTGCTCGAGATGGTCTAGCCAGAGCCATGGATCAGTATGTAAAGGATGTACAGGTGAGTAAATCTGACGATTTATATGTATTAGTAGCCCTTGAGACTTGAAACAGTTAGCAGAACTGATTTAAGGATCGTCTTTATTGTGCAGGTTCTTAGAGAGAAGAATACTAGGCTATCACAAGAGCTAGAGGAATGCAAGACCCAACTATGGGCTGTTGTGGCCGCCTTGCAGGAACCGAAAAAGTCACCTGTTGGTAACATTTATTTTAAAGAATGATGGTTACCATATAACGTGCGGCATGGCTGCAGATCTAACAACAGATGTTGCAGATGAATCCGGAGGACCAGCATGTTATGCGACAGCTAGAGGCTAGCAAACGCGTGCTGACTGAGGTTAGGCGGGAGAAAAACAATCTCCAAGATGCCAATATTAAGCTGAACGTGGAACTAAAAGACGTTCGGGGCCAGCTTGCAGACTCCGAGAAGGAGAATAAGCGGCTTCGGCGTGGCATTTTCAGTAAGTGCTTGAACAAATCCTTTTTAAAGGAGTTCGACGAAGAAGACGACTAACATCGTTATGTTTGTAGGTATGCTGACGGGTCGTCCCATGGAGGAAATGCCCGGGTCTGCGGGTGATCTTCTATCTGAGCTGTCACATCTGCACGAACGAGTTCGGCTAGTGATGCAGGGTGTTGCCAAGGCCTTGTGGCCGTCCGTCTCCCTGCCAGAGGGCATTGCTGAGCTTGCGGAGAAGCTCAAGGGAGCACGGAGGCGCTTCCGATTATGGAAGATATGAGCCTGCCGACAGGGTGCCAGAGAAGCCTGGGCCATGGTGAAGATGCGGTATACCAAGGCAGACCCAAATCACATGGCTGAGGTCGGACCGGTGGGGCCCGACGGGAAAGAGATCCGCGTTAGCTTAGTTTATGGGCAAGTAGAATTAGCCACAAAGTATTCTCAACAAGATTGTAAGCTAGACTTCCTGTTGGATGGTATAGAAGAGGAATTTAGTCAGTCTGCATGACTATGTAATTAAAGTGACATGTATAATGCCTTCTAGCAGGATTGTAGATCATTTGTCGTTGCGGACCGTTTCGCTTCAACCTCCGAGCCCAATAGTCCGGAGTGTATCCGAATACCCGTTCAGTTATATAAGAACTGGGGTATGTGTGGAGACCAGGCGTAGGGGTCATTAGTGCTTTATCAGACAAGTGCCCAACTAGTTATGTTATATTACATGGGTAGTAAGAAACATCTTCCAGGGAGAATAGTTCCGTTAAGGATTCCTTTCCCTGGGTAAGCATGCCCTAAAGTGCATGTTCGGACTGCGATAGGAAACGTAGGAAAAACATCGGGGGGCAGATATGGACAATAAATAAATATCTATCTTTTGTTCACCGACCGAATATTCCCTTAAGAATGCTAGCTTTCGGCTTCACCCAGTCTGAGGTACACATCCGGCTGACCCGGCAGTAACAATCGTAGAGGTGCTCCCCTTATGGCCTAGCCGAATTAATGGGAACGTCGGGCATAAATACAAGAGCCAGGCAACCCATCTTGGCCAAAACTTAAGTCATATCGATGCATATAATGGTGAAAAAAGGTACATGCGGAAGTATAACACATGTGTTGAGCATGAGGCCCAGATAAATAATTTAAGCTTCTGTGAAAGAAGCCCCCAGGTATGAAGATTGCGGCTAGCGCATCTGTAATGTGCGAGCGAGGCACAAGGTGACCCTTGAAGGCCTAGAGAAATAATAAAAGAAAGAAAGAGACACAAGACAGATAATGTGTATGCGAAAAATGGACAAAGGGAGGGGACTAACTTAGAGTCCGGTGCTAGGCGTAGAATCTTTGGAGCCTGGCCGCGTTCCATGGGTTCGGCTCGAGTCGACTAGTCGATGCATCCCGCAGTCGGTACGCTCCACGGGTCAGAACTTGGTCAATAATGAAGGGACCTTCCAATTTGGGCTCGAGCTTGTTCTTTTTCTTATCTGGCAGGCGTAGAACTAGTTCGCCAATGTTATAAGTTTTGGCCCGTACTTCTCTGCTTTGGTATCTGTGAGCCTGTTGCTTATAAAATGCGGAACGGGCTTTGGCTACATCGCGCTCCTCCTCCAGGGTGTCCAGACTATCCTGCCAATCGAGCTTGGCTTCTCTTTCTTCTTACATGCGCACTCGAGGTGAGTCATGAATTATGTCACAGGGCAAGACTGCCTCTGCGCCGTACACCATAAAGAAGGGTGTATATCCGGTACTACGATTCGGTGTGGTCCGCAGCCCCTAGAGTGCGGAGTCGAGCTCCTCTACCCAGTGCGTGTTAGACTCTGTTAAGGAATGCACTAATCTAGGTTTAATGCCGCTCATTATAAGACAGTTTGCTCGCTCGACTTGACCGTTGGTTTGTGGGTGATAGACTGAGGCATAATCGAGCTTGATGCCTATTTTGCTGCACCAGAGTTTTACATTGTCGGCCGTGAAGTTCGTGCCATTATCAGTGATGATGCTGTGGGGGACGCCATAATGGTGTATAACCCCGGATATGAAGTCTATCACCGGTCCAGATTCGGCTATTTTAACAGGTTTGGCCTCTATCCATTTGGTGAATTTCTCCACCATGACCAATAAGTATTTTCTCTTGTGGGTTCCCCCTTTAAGGGGTCCAACCATGTCAAGCCCCCAGACTGCAAAGGGCCATGTAATGGGGATTGTTCGGAGGGCGGTGGGTGGCATGTGGCTTTGATTTGCATAGAGCTGGCAACCGGCGCAGCATTGGACCAAGTTCTGTGGATCTGCCCGGGCCGTTGGCCAATAGAATCCTGTATAGAAGGTCTTTCTTACAAGAGCCGGGGCTGCGGCGTGATGACCGCCGAGTCCGGCGTGAATTTCTGCCAAAAGATTCCGCCCATCCTCTTTGGAGATGCACCTTTGAAGGACTCCGGTAGTGCTTTTTTGTACAATTCTCCCTCATGGACCCTGTAGGCCTTGGATCGCCGCACTATGCAGCGTGCCTCATTTTGGTCCTCCAGAAGTTCCTGTCTAGTTAGGTAGGCTAGGAATGGTTCTATCCACGGGGCAATAATGGCCATTATTTCATGGGCTGAAGGTGTTATTTCGGTGGCGGAGCCTCCGATTATGTCAGAGATTTCGGTATCGAGTATTTTGGCCGGGTCCGGACTATTGTTAGCGGTGTCCCCTTCCCATACTACAGATGGTTTGAACAGCCTTTCCAAAAATATGTTGGGGGGACCGCATCGCGTTTTGCACCGATGCGGGCGAGGATATCCGCCGCCTGATTGTTTTCCCGAGCCACATGGTGAAATTCGAGCCCCACGAACCAAGCTAACATTTTTAGGACGGCGTTTCGATAGGCCGGCATTTTCGGATCCTTGGCGTCAAAGTCTCCATTTATTTGGGATATTGCGAGGTTTGAATCCCCACGCACCTCCAGGCGTTGAATGCCCATGGAGATTGCCATCCGAAGACCATGCAACAGAGCTTCGTATTCGGCTGCATTGTTGGAGTCTGTATACAATATTTGTAGTACGTAATGAATGGTATCTCCGGTTGGGGAAGTCAGGACAACACCGGACCCTAGACCAGCCAGCATTTTAGAACCGTAGAAGTGCATGATCCAATTGGAGTATGCGCCATACTCTTTAGGGAGTTCGGCCTCCGTCCATTCGGCGACGAAGTCGGCCAATACATGTGACTTAATGGCTCGTCGAGGTTTGTATGTTATGTCGAACGGGAGGAGCTCAATGGCCCATTTGGCAATCCGGCCCGTAGCGTCGCGGTTGTTTATAATATCATTAAGTGGCACTTCCGAGGCTACTGTAATCGAACACTCTTGAAAGTAGTGTCGCAACTTCCGCGATGCCATGAATACCGCATAAGCTATCTTTTGGTAATGCAGGTACCATGATTTGCATGGAGTGAGGACAGTGTATACATAGTATACCGGCTTTTGAAGAGGGAATTTATGTCCGTCCGCTTCCCGTTCGACAACGAGCACCGCGCTTACAACTTGATGAGTTGCTGCAATGTACAATAGCATTGGTTTGCCGATGTTTAGCGCGGCCAGGATTGGGTTGTTTGCCAAGATGGCCTTTATTTCTTCCAATCTGGCTGTGGCCGCGTCCGTCCACTCGAAGTGTTCGGTGCGCCGAAGGAGGCGATAAAGGGGTAAAGCCTTTTCTCCTAAGCGGGAGATAAAGCAGCTTAGAGCCGCCATGCATCCAGTTAACTTCTGGATTTGTTTGAGGTCTATTGGGGTAGCCAACTGTGAAAAGCTCGGATTTTGGCCGGATTAGCTTCAATACCTCTACCGGAGACAATGAAACCCAAGAGCTTTCTGGCTGGTACGCCGAAAACATATTTTTCCAGATTGAGCTTGATGTCGTACGTTCGGAGGTTGTCGAATGTGAGCCTCAAGTCGCCTATCAAAGAGTCGACGTGTTTGGTTTTGACGACCACATTGTCTATGTATGCCTCTACTGTTTTGCCGATTTGTTTCTCCAAACATGTCTGAATCATGCCCTGATATGTTGCGCCGGTGTTTTTGAGCCCAAAAGGCATTGTGTTAAAACATAAGGGACCGTATGGTGTTGCGGCTTGGTCGGACTCCGCCATCTTGATTTGGTGGTAACCGGAGTATGCGTCGAGGAAACACAATGACTCGTGTCTTGCGGTAGCATCAATGATTTGATCGATGCATGGGAGGGGGAAGGGATCCTTTGGGCAAGCTTTATTGAGGTCTTGGAAATTGACATAAAGGCGCCAGGATTTGTCCTTCTTTGGTAGCATCACCAGGTTTGCTAGCCGGTCCGGGTGTTTTATTTCTCTGATGAATCCGACCTCCAATAACTTGGCTAGTTCGTCTCCCATGGCCTGTCTCTCAGGTTGGGAGAAACGCTGAAGAGCTTGCTTGACCGGCTTGAATCCCTTTAGGATATTGAGGCTATGCTCGGCCAGCCTGCGTGGGATTCCTGGCATGTCTGAGGGATGCCAGGCGAATATGTCTCGGTTCTCGCGTAGGAACTCTCGTAGTGCGGCGTCCACAACGGGGTTTAACTGTTCCCCGATGGAGGTTGTTTTTGTAGGGTCCGTTGGGTGGACTTGGAATTTGACTATTTCATCCGCTGGTTTAAAAGAGGTGGACTTGGATCTCTTGTCGAGTATCATGTCATCCTTGTCCGCTGTGGAGCATAGAGTTGTTAATTCCTCGACCGAGAGGGCTTTAGATAATGCCTCGAGGGCCAATGCAGCTATTTTGTTTTCGGTGCGGAGTGCTATGTTCGGATCGCTGTCAAGAGTGATGATTTCGTTGGGCCCGGGCATTTTGAGCTTCATGTACCCGTAATGGGGTACGGCTTGGAAGATTGTGAATGCCTCCCATCCTAAAAGAGCGTGATAACCACTGCCGAACGGGGCCACTTGGAATGTAATTTCTTTGGACCTGTAATTATCCTGCGTGCCGAATACCACATCTAGTGTGATTTTCCCAGCACAGCGTGCTTCCCGACTAGGGATGATTCCTCTAAAGGTTGTGCTACTTTGCTCAATGCGGTTCCAGTCTATTTCCATCTTTTGAAGAGTTTCCTCATAGATGAGGTTTAATCCGTTGCCGCCGTCCATGAGTACTTTGGTGAGTCGAAAGCCTTCCACAATTGGATTGAGGACCAGTGCGGCTGGTGCTCGGGCTGTTCGGAATTTAGGTTCGTCACTGGCATTGAAGGTAATAGCCGTGTCACTCCATGGATTTACTGCTGCTATGTGGCAGATTCCGGCCATGCTGCGGAGTGTTCGCTTGCACCTACTATTTGACGCGAAGGTCTCAAAGACTGTTAACACCGTATTGTTATCCACGGGATGGTGCTCTGTGGTATTTGGGAGAAGAAGATCCTCACCACTTTTGGCCACCTGCCGGAGTATCCAACATGCTCTAAGGCTGTGCGTTGGTATTGTATCCACTGTACTATGAATTTTGCAGGGTCCGTTGAGCCATCCCTCTAGTACGGTTCCATTCCCTGTAGAGGGTTTTTGCTTTTTCGTAGTTGACCCGGGTGTATTGTGATAATGCACCCTTTTATTTTGGACTAGGTTTGTATTCAGGGCCAGATTATCCCAAAAGTTTGTTTCGGTTTTGCAGGCACTTTCCATCGCATAGTACTTTCATACTATGGACGCCAAGTCATCGAAGCGTGTTATCTCACGGCGATTTATGGCATTAAGGATTCCCTTGTCTGTGCAATTATTGCAGAAAAATAGGATTGCGTCTTCCTCGCGACAGTCCTTAACCTTGTTCATTGCAAGGAGGAATCTGGCCCAATAGTGATGTACTATTTCCTAGGGCTCTTGCCTGATGTGGGAAAGATCACTTATGTTTGGGTGGGTGGGTGGAATTGAATCCGAACCCTTACCTGATCTGGGATCCAGGGGCCGAGGAGTTTCCAATTTTGGAAGCTCCGGTTGCCGGGGTGTTACCCGATAATCATGGCCCACTGCCTGACTCTAAGTTCAGGGATTGGATGTTGTCCTCCCACGAATGGGCGTCCGGCTCGGATAGCTCAGGAATCCGAACATAGTTGGTCCTCAATATAGAGGAAAGGTCACCACATTGTTCCTCCACCACTCCAATATGATGGGTGACCGGTGGAGAGATAATCTCCCTTTGATCGGGTTTAAGCCCAATCTGATCATAGTCCATAGCGACTCCCAAGGTGGCGATGTGATCCAAGAGATCGTTTAAGGAGGCGAGCTCCACTGGATCCATCTGTTCGGCGAGTGCCGATTTGACATGGAGCTGTTTTCGATGACCCGAGAAGTCATCGTCGGCACGGCGGCCGAACAGGCGGTCATGATGAAACCGCCTAGCCGAAGAGTTTGGCCGACAGCCAAAGCTCCCCCAACAGTAGTACTGTCTTTAAAGACGAGACGGGACATCCTTCCTTCTAGCGAGGCATAGAGGAACTCTCAATGAAAGCACCAATGTCGGTGTCAAAACCGGCGGATCTCGGGTAGGGGGTCCCGAACTGTGCGTCTAAGGCGGATGGTAACAGGAGGCAGGGAACACGATGTTTTACCCAGGTTTGGGCCCTCTTCATGGAGGTAAAACCCTACGTCCTGCTTCATTTATTCTTGATGATATGGGTATTACAAGAGTTGATCTACCATGAGATCGGAGAAGCTAAACCCTAGAAGCTAGCCTATGGTATGATTGTATGTTGTCCTACGGACTAAAACCCTCCGGTTTATATAAACACCGGAGGGGGCTAGGGTTACACAAGGTCGGTTACAAAAGAGAAGATATACATATCCGTATTGCCTAAGCTTGCCTTCCACGTCTAGTAGAGTCCCATCCGGACACGAGACGAAGTCTTCAATCTTGTATCTTCATAGTCCAACAGTCGGCTGTCCGGAGACCCCCTAATCCAGGACTCCCTCAGTCATCTTTATTTTAACCCCCCGGGGCCAGTGCTTCCCTAAGTGTTGGTCCGAACTAGAGGCCCTTGCAGCGCCACCTCAGAGAAACTTGAGGTTTGGTTTTAGTTGTATGGATTGCTCATCCGGTGTTGCCCTGAGAATGAGATATGTGCAGCTCCTATCGAGATTGTTGGCACATCGGGCGGCTTTGCTGGTCTTGTTTTACCATTGTCGAAATGACTTGTAACCAGGACTACGAGACTGATCTGGTCTTCGCGGGAGAAGGAATATCCTTGGTTGACCGTGAGAGCTTGTGATGGGCTAAGTTGGGACACCCTTGCAGGGTTTAAACTTTCGAGAGCCGTGCCCACGATTATGTGGCAGATGGGAATTTGTTAATGTCCGATTGTAGATAACTTGACACTTGACTTAATTAAAATGCATCAACCGCGTGTGTAGCCATGATGGTCTCTTTTCGGCGGAGTCTGGGAAGTGAACACAGTTCTTGTGTTATGCTTGAACGTAAGTAGTTTCAGGATCACTTCTTGATCACTTCTAGTTCACGACCGCTGCGTTGCTTCTCTTCTCGCTCTTATTTGCGTATGTTAGCCACCATATATGCTTAGTGTGTGCTGCAGCTCCACCTCATTACCCTATCCTACCCATAAGCTTAAATAGTCTTGATCTCGCGGGTGTGAGATTGATGAGTCCTCGTGACTCACAGATACTTCCAAACAGTTGTAGGTGCCGATAATACAAGTGCAGGTGACGCAACTGAGCTCAAGTGGGAGCTCGATGAAGATCTTGATCGTTGTTATGTGTCTTTTCCGGATGATCAGTAGTGGTGCCCAGTTGGGACGATCAGGGATCTAGCATTTGTGGTTGTCTTCTTTTATTTTGGTTCCGTAGTTAGACCTTGTTTGTATTCTGGATGATGCATGTTTAACTTGTATTTGTGTGAAGTGGCGATTGTAGGCCAACTCTTTATCCCTTTCTTATTCAGTACATGGGATTGTGTGAAGATTACCCCTCTTGCGACAAACCTACCATGCGGCTATGCCTCTAAGTCGTGCCTCGACACATGGGAGATATAGCCGCATTGTGGGTGTGACAAGTTGGTATCCGAGCCATCCCCAACTTAGGAGCACCCTGCTTGATCGAATAGCTGATGTTGTTGTGTCTAGAACAAAATGTTTTGAGTCTTAGGATTATATATATCGGAGAGTAGGATTCTTTTTACTCAGTCTCTTCGTCGCTCTGGTGAGGCCTCCGGACGTAGAAGTTTTGACTCTCCTCACCTCAAATTTCACAAAAAAAATTAGGATCACGTGGGTATCTTGGAATCGTTCCGATAGTCTTGTGATGAGAACACTGTTCTTGGTGCCTCCTGACATTTAGGGGTTGTGGCAGTGTTCTAGGGAGTTGAGCTCCGAGGTGTTGTCGTCATAATTTTATCGTTACAGTTCTGGAATACCTGAGTTCGCCGACATTGAGAATCTCTTTTATGAAGTTGTTGGTGAGATAACCTTGACGCCACCCAGTACTGGGGCGGGAGTTTGGGAGTATTGCCATAACTTGAATAACAGATGAATTATGAAGGTTGAGGTACACGATTTCTGAAGGTTTCTTGGTTATGTGTTGAAGGATGGATACAGCTGGATGTAGGGATTGTTAGTTTGGGTGAGATATATTGCTTCCCCTGTATCTCCAACACCTGATTGCATAACCAGAAAGTTTTGGGAGTTTATAAGTGGGAATTCAAGTAGCTCCTAAGATATCTTTCCGACAGATGTATGATATGAAATTGGGGTTCGACGTCTAATGGTCCCCCTATCCACGGTTGGTTTTACAGTGGTCTCGTTGTGTCTTAAAGAGTCCTTATGCTGACTCGGGGACGCTTCGTATGTCTTGTGAACTGCCTTGTACATGATGGTGTTGTATGATCGATCCTGTGTGGGCCCCACCACGAAAACTTCAGACGAAATCTCTATCATATGTTTGTTCCGGCTAATTCTGCAAGCCAATCCTTGTTTTGTTTTGAGTTGTGGTATTCGAGTTGCTTCGAAGTCAAATGTGGATTCCATACCTTTCCTAAGCGGTGGTCTCATATTCCTATGTGAATACTAACCCTTCTTATTTATCGAGATTGTCATCTCAATTCTATTTCCAACCGGTGCGGTTCTTTTCAAGATGATCCTATCATTTTTGCCATTTGCGAGATCAAATTTCAGTTCTTCTCAACGGTCTTCATTTCATCCGTCCCAAGCTGCCTTTTGTTTTCCCGCCCTCCCACCCTTTTTATTCAAGGATTCGTATTTCTTAATCAAGTATCCATTTATTCATGTGAAGTCTCTTCATTCTTTTCCTTCAATGTTCTTACCCGGTGCTTCTCATGAAGCTGCTCTACAAGTTCATCATTCTTCATTTCTTTTATCTTCTCCGGTGCATTCAAACCAGGCTTTCATTTTTGATCATATCATTTTCATTGGTTCACATGCTTTCCATGTTTGAAGTTTTTATCAAAGACTCTCTTATTTATACACCTCTCGCTATTCATTTGTTCCGGAGTGCTAAAGATATCTCAGAAGATTCGAGTTTCCATTTCTAATTCGTTTAAGCTATCTCGAGGTTGTTATCTCATTGAAGCCATTTAATTCAACCGGTGCAATCTCTCTTTTAAATCGTTCAACGGTGTTTCTTTTGAGTGGGCCCTAACCCACAGGTCCTTTCCTAGGATCTTACCCGACTCTTCTATTTCTCCCGGAGTTACTCTCTAATTCTTCTCCAAGTTTGACGTAAGAATGAATTGTCATTAGTCATATGACTTTCTCCAAGATCTTTCAAATTCTTTTCATTGTTGATTCAACCTTTATATTCTACATTATTCCAGAGTGTCTCAACAATTCATGGTGGTGTTTCTTTTCGTCATTCTTGTCGGATTTCAGGTTCCGGCAGACCCTTAAGGTTCGAACACTGGGGTGCGCGCGGAGATTACGCCTTCAACCTCTCCGTCTCACAAGGATCTAAGCTACTGAAAGTAATGCACAAGAGACACGAGATTTATACTGGTTCGGGCCACCGTTGTGGTGTAATACCCTACTCCAGTGTGTGGTTTGTGGATTGCCTCTTGGGGCTGGTGAGGATGAACACTACAAGGAAGAACAGCCTCGCGAGGGTCTGTTCTTGGCTGGGGGATGAACTGCAAAGGGGAGTGCAGCCGCCCCTCAGTCTCTCTCTCTCTCTCTCGTCGATTGTCCGAACCTCTCCCCCCTTGTGATGTGGGTGGCTAGTCCTATTTATAGAGGCCCTGGTCCTCTTCCCAAATATTGAGTGGGAAGGGATCCAACAATTGCGGGCTAATTTGAAGGGGGGCAGCTAGTACATCTATCCTGTCAAAACTAGTCTTCGCCTGCCAAAGGCTCTGGTGATGACGCCGTGCTGGGCTCCATGGTGACCTCTGTCTCGTAGTCCGCTTGGTCCTGGTCTTGTTGCACCGAAGTGGCAACCTTTGCCTGATGCCTTGGTACTCCGCGGCTGCGCTTGTCCCCTTTGCACCAAAGAGGAAAGAAGGACGCTGCGCGCGCTGGCGCCCGCCTGGCGCCCCTAGTCGTCATGGCTCATGTCACGGGCACCTCACGAGGTACCCCACCTTGATGTCTCCTCCTCCTCGCGAGCCATCCTGATGAGGCTGCTCCTGAGGAAGTGCTGTGTCGTCCGCCTTGCGAGGCTTGGCCCCTCGCGAGGGTCTTGAGTCTTGTGCTGATGAAGATGGGCCGCGTTGGGCCCCCACTTGAGCCACGCCGCAGGCCGCAGGCAGGCAAGTCTGGGGACCCACGTTCCCAGAACGCCGACAATTCTCAACATTTGAAGACCGAAGAAGAGTTTTTCCTCCAAACCTTATCCGTTCTCTCAGAGACGCATAGCTCAAGCTTGCTGCCATCCTCTCATAATTGTTTTCGATTGTGAGAATTCTTTCACCCATCCAGCGCAATTCAGGAGTCTTTTCAGTTTGATTCTCTATAGACCTTCATCTCAGAATTATTCATTCCAGCTTTCAGCTCTTGTTCTCCTAATCTTACCGGTGCATCGTTCAAATATCCTCTAATTAGTTTAGGATCTCTTCGTTCTCATGTATCTAAATCCTAGCAAGTATCTTCATTATTTTTCCAATTCTTCCCAGTGAATTGTGCGTTTGCTACTTTCATTTTCAATTCTTACGGCAGTTTCTTCAAGATTCCTCTTCCTATGTTCTCATATTAATTTATTTGTTGTTTCAATCCTACCGGTGGTTCGTTGAAGACCTTCCTAAGTTTGCGCTATATGTATCTTAATCCTTTCTACGAGAATAAGTAGTATGCCAAATCCGTTGTTTGTCATGAATTTAAATTGGTGAAGGATACGCATAATGTAATTCTTATTATCATTTCATCCAAGTGATCTAATTTCTTCTTTCCGGAGTTGTTCATCATATCACATTCTTGGGTCGAGATGCTTCATCTTTTCATTTTCGGAGTTCGTTCATGATATAAAATTCTCTGTTTCAATTGTTTCATATTTATTTTCCGGAGCTCCAAGTTATTTCAATTATATCATTTCAAAGCTCCATCTAATCATCGCAAGACTTCACCTGGTGTTTTCAACTTCCCTTCCTTTCTATCATCCTTTATTACCGGAGTTCTTCATGGTGTTTCTACGTGGTGGTTCATCAAGGATTCTTTGCATTCTTCTATTGCTCTTCAAGATTTCTCTTGAAGTTATGATCTGCCAAGCTATAATCTCAAATAAACATGGTGCTCAACACATGTCTTGTTTTGAGGAGTTCAAGCATTCTTCGTCTTGCATTCCGAAATGCAATCCGTTCTACTTTATCTTTCAAGGTGGTGTTATGTCACTCTTGACAATTTCCCTTCGTGTGTCATGATTCAACAGTTGACAAGAATGAGATAGTTAAACCCATCAATTTCGTCGAGCATGAGCTCTTCTCAATCCATCAATCTCTTCATTGGAATTATCTTGTGTTATATTTCACCTAAAGCTTTCCCTAAGGATTGTTGCTATTTATGGTGGTTATAAATGACCCAAGTTCTTCATTTATCCTCCCGGTGATATAAGCTTCTCATCTCCTTGTTGATGTTAATTCAATATGTTGTTTCCGCTAGTGGCAGAATTTCACCTCAAATTTTGAGATGTTTTCCATAAGTCCACAACAAGCTTACTCTTTTCGTTGTTGGTTTTCCAACAACTCCGTTCGACCCTTCTCCTAAAGATGCTTTTCAAGCTCATTTGAGGTAGAAAATGTTGTTTTCTCCTCCATTCATTCCATTCCATTCTCTCATTTCTTCTGGAGGCATTGTGATGTTGCCCTCTTCGACCCATCATCTTGTTTTTTCAAGATCATGTTCAATTCCTTCGATTTACAATCAGAGTGCTGTCCAAATTATATCATTCTTATTCCTTCTCTATCTTGTTTTAACCGGAGTGTTGGGTCTATCATTCCTCTTCTAAACGGAGTCTCATCCAAGTGCTTTCATTTTGCCAAGTTCATATTCTATGCCTTCCATTTACAATCGGAGTGTTCTCGTAATTGATCTTTCTTGTTCCTTGTACATCTCGTTTCAACCGGAGTGCTTGCATGTACTTCTTGTCCATTGTAACCCTTTTCTTATGTCTTTCAACCTACAAGGTTCCCGTAATGTTCCTTGTTCCTCTTTTCTAACAGAGTGTTTTTAACTTCGTTCACCTTCATTGTATTCTTTTCTCGAATTTTTTTAACATCTCAAGGTTCTTTGGTTTCACTCGTTTGTCAAAGAAGCAATTTAGTTTACCTCTCCTCTTCCTTTTCTGCTTCTCTCTAGTGCCATCCTAGATCTCGGGACGAGATCCTCTTGTAGTGGTGGGGTGGTGTAACGCCCCAAGGCCGTTGCGCCAGGTGTCTTCCAGTTATTCGTTGTTGTTGCCTAGCCATTAGCTTGCGTGTTGCATCTTGCCATGTCATCATCCGCATTGCATCTGCATGTTTTCGAAACTTGCATCGGTCTCGGTCTCCCCGTTCCTTCCGTTGTTCGTTCTGAGCCCAGACACGCTTGCACGCGCCCGCGGCACATCCGAAATATTATTTTATAAGTGGCCAGAAAATGTTCTTGGAATGGGTTGAAGTTGACATGTGGTGTTGTTATGTTGTCAGTAGACCTCCTGTCAAGTTTCATCGCATTCGGAGCTCGTTTGATGGCCCAACCGTTAAACATATAGCGCCACTATAGCCAGTCACATGTCGGACGTTTTTGGTCTCTGGAAACCCTGCCGGGCTGCATTTCCGTCTGTCTCCTCTCAGCCTGAGACCTCTCTTGCACAGCCCACAAGCCCCACCTAGTTCCCCCCTCTATTTGGAACCAAAACGCTCGAGAAACCCCCCTAGACCCAAACCCTAGCAATACCTAGGCTATATAGACCCCTAGTCCATTTTCGGACTAATCATAGACTAAAACCTACCCCTAGCCTCCCCTAACCCTCAGCCGCCGCCACCCCCCTCTGCCTCGTTTTCCATGCCCAGCCACATCGCCTCTGCCACTTGGCACCGCCTATGCGGCTAGCGCTGCCGCTGCCGCCGCCCTCCACCAACAAGAGTCCACCACGCGTCCCAGCCCCGCTCCCCCTACCGTCGCGTTCTACCTCTTGAGCACTTGTGTTGGTTTTCCCTTGACGAGGAAAGGGTGGTGCAGCAAAGTAGCGTAAGTATTTCCCTTAGTTTTGTGAACCAAGGTATCAATCCAGTAGGAGGCTTCGCACGAGTCCCTCGCAACTACACAAAACAAATAAATCCTCGCAACCAAAGCAATAAGGGGTTGTCAATCCCTACACGGTCACTTACAAGAGTGAGATCTGATAGATATGATAAGATAATATTTTTGGTGTTTTTATGATAAAGATGCAAAGCAAAATAAAAGCAATGAAAATAACTAGGTGTTGGAAGATTAATATGATGAAGATAGACCCGGGGGCCATAGGTTTCACTAGTGGCTTCTCTCAAGAGCATAAGTATTTTATGGTGGGTGAACATACTGTTGAGCAATTGATAGAATTGAGCATAGTTATGAGAATATCTAGGTATGATCATGTATATAGGCATCACGTCCGAGACAAGTAGACCGACTCCTGCCTGCATCTAGTACTACACATCGACCGCTATCCAGCATGCATCTAGAGTATTAAGTTCAAGAGAACAGAGTAACGCTTTAAGCAAGATGACATGATGTAGAGGGATAAACTCATGCAATATGATGAAAACCCCATCTTGTTATCCTCGATGACAACCATACAGTACATGCCTTGCTGCCCCTACTGTCACTGTGAAAGGACACCGCAAGATTGAACCCAACGCTAAGCACTTCTCCCATTGCAAGAAAGATCAATCTAGTAGGCCAAACCAAACTGATAATTTGAAGAGACTTGCAAAGATAACCAATCATACATAAAAGAATTCAGAGATGATTCAAATATTGTTCATAGATAAAGTTGATCATAAACCAACAATTCATTGGTCTCAACAAACACAGCGCAAAAGAAGATTACATCGAATAGATCTCCACAAGAGACATGGAGAACTTTGTATTGAGATCCAAAAAGAGAGAAGAAGCCATCTAGCTAATAACTATGGACTCGAAGGTCTGAGGTAAACTACTCACATTTCATCGAAGAGGCTATGGTGTTGATGTAGAAGCCCTCCGTGATCGATGCCCCCTCCGGCGGAGCTCCGGACAGGCCCCAAGATGGGATCTCATGGATACAGAAAGTTATGGCAGTGGAATTAGGGTTTTGGCTCCGTATCTAATCGTTTGGTGGTACGTTGGTATATATAGGAGGAAGAAGTACGTTGGTGGAGCAATAGGGGGCCCACGAGGGTGGAGGGCGCGCCTGGGGGGTAGGCGCGCCCCCTACCTCGTGGCCTCCCTGTTGGTTGGTTGACGAAGGGTCCAAGTCTCCTGGATCTTGTTCGTTCCAAAAATAACGTTGCCGAAGGTTTCATTCCGTTTGGACTCCGTTTGATATTCCTTTTCTTCGAAACCCTAAAATAGGCAAAAAAAACAGCAATTCTGGCCTGGGCCTCTGGTTAATAGGTTAGTCCCAAAAATAATATAAAAGTGTATACTAAAGCCCAATAATGTCCAAAACAGAAGAAAATATAGCATGGAGCAATCAAAATTTATGGATACGTTGGAGACGTATCACCGTGGCCCGCCGGGCCCAGGCACGGCCCGCCCAGGCCCGCGCGGCCGCCCGAACGCCGCCGTCCGTTCCTCGCGCAAGCCCGCGCCTCCTCCCACTCGACCCCGAGCTAGATTGGGGGAGCGCCGCCACCGCCCCTCCCGCCGGCGACCTCGGGCCCTGCCGCCATTGCGCACCGCACCGGAGCGCCGCCTCCCGCCTCCCGTCGACCTCGACCCGCCGCCTTTGAGCCGCCGCCCACCGGATCCTGCCTTCCCCATCGTCGCCTCCCGTGCTCGTCGCGTCGCCCGCTGCAGGAGCTCGCCGGCGTCGGCCGCCGTGAGGGCCACGCCTCCCGTGCTCGTCGTCTCCGCCTTGATCCGGCCTGGAACATGCCCCGGCGAACCCCCTCGTCCCGGATCCGGGTTGTCCCCACCGCATCGGCCTACGTCCGACGCCCTTCCTTGCGGGATCTCAGGCAAGATGACCCTACCCTCGAAATCACTTCTATCTTTGCTTGCTAGTTGTTCGTTCTATCGCTATGTCGCGCTACCTACCACTTGTTATATCCTGCCTCTCATATTGCCATGTCAAGCCTCTAACCCACCTTCCTAGCAAACTGTTGTTTGGCTATGTTACTGCTTTTGCTCAGCCCCTCTTATAGCGTTGCTAGTTGTAGGTGAAGTTGAAGTTTTGTTCCATGTTGGAACATGGATATGTTGGGATATCACAATATCTCTTATATTTTAATTAATGCATCTATATTCTTGTTAAAGGGTGGAAGGCTCGGCCATATGCCTAGTGTTTTGTTCCACTCTTGCCGCCCTAGTTTCTGTCATACCGGTGTTATGTTCCTTGATTTTTGCGTTCCTTTCGCGGCTGGGTGTTATGGGAACCCCTTGACAGTTCACTTTGAATAAAACTCCTCCAGCAAGTCCCAACCTTGGTTTTACATTTGCCTAACAACCTATTACCCTTCCCTTGGGTCGGCCAACCCGAGGGTCATCTTTATTTTAACCCCCCGAGCCAGTGCTTCTCTAAGTGTTGGTCCGAACTAGAGCCCCTTGCAGCGCCACCTCGGGGAAACTTGAGGTTTGGTTTTAGTTGTACGGATTGCTTATCCGGTGTTGCCATGAGAACGAGATATGTGCAGCTCCTATCGGGATTGTTGGCACATCGAGCGGCTCTGCTGGTCTTGTTTTACCATTGACGAGATGTCTTGTAACCGGGATTCCAAGACTGATTGAGTCTTCCCGAGAGAAGGAATATCCTTCATTGACCGTGAGAGCTTGTGATGGGCTACATTGGGACACCCCTGCAGGGTTTAAACTTTCGAGAGCCGTGCCCGCGGTTATGTGGCAGATGGGAATTTGTTAATGTCCTGTTGTAGAGAACTTGACACTTGACTTAATTAAAATGCATCAACCGCGTGTGTAGCCGTGATGGTCTCTTTTCGGCGGAGTCCGGGAAGTGAACACGGTTCTTGTGCTATGCTCGAACGTAAGTAGTTTCAGGATCACTTCTTGATCACTTCTAGTTCACGACCGCTGTGTTGCTTCTCTTCTTGCTCTTATTTGCGTATGTTAGCCACCATATACGCTTTTACTAGTTGTCTCCGTTCGAATACGGCCGTTGTGGGATCCCTTCCCGCTCAATATTTGGGAAGAGGACCGAGGCTTCTATAAATAGGACTAGCCACCACCACAGTAGGGGGATCGAAACCTAGATCGAATCCATAGCACCCAGCACTCAAGTTCACCAAGCACAAGAACACCTCTCCTCGCGAGGCTGTTCTTCCCTTGTAACTGTTCATCCTCAACCCAAGAGGCAATCCACCACACCACACTGGAGTAGGGTATTACACCACAA
Source organism: Triticum aestivum (assembly GCF_018294505.1). Taxonomy (NCBI): domain Eukaryota; kingdom Viridiplantae; phylum Streptophyta; class Magnoliopsida; order Poales; family Poaceae; genus Triticum; species Triticum aestivum. The sequence goes on along the minus strand of NC_057797.1, from coordinate 549,716,374 downwards.
CGGTGGCCCGAACCAATATAAATCTTGTGTCTCGTGTTCTTTGGGTTCGTCGAGCTAGGCCGTGAGATCGTAGAGTGCGTGAGCTAGAGAGGGGGAGAGATCTTCGTGTGCACCCCGGTGTTTGAACCTCAAGGGTTTTGCCAAAACCCAAAATCTGATAGTCGCTAGTGATGGTGATGAGGCCCTTTGGACCCGGTAGCTTCATCTTCAGGTAGGCGTAGGGGGGCCACCATGAATTTGGTGAGCGTAGGCTGGCCCAGCAGCGCATGGTACGCACTGGTCAGGTCCACCACCTCTTATCAAAGCGTCTCGCGTCAGAAATGGTCGCTGTCGCCGAACAGGACGTCTAGCCGGATCCGGCCGATTGGAGAGCAGGAGAGGTCGGGGACGATGCCGTGGAAGATCGTCCGGGTCGCCTCCAGGTCATTGGCCTCGAGGCCGAGCTTGGTCATGGTGTCGCAGTAGAGGATGTTGATGCTGCTGCCGCTGTCGATGAGGACTTGGGAGAACTTGCAGGTGCGCCGAGGCGCGACGATGGTGGGGTTGAGGACGAGGGCGTAGCCACCTGGACTCGGCATGACAGTCGGGTGGTCTTTCTGGGTCCATGTGACCGAGCGCTCCGACCAATGCATGTATTCTGGTTTGGCCGGGATGACGGTGTTCACCTCCTGCCGAAGGAGGCGCTCGTTGTGCTTGTCGTCGTCGAGGCTGGTGAAGACGACGTATGTCGCGTTCTGGGAGGGGTAGGTGTCATTGCGCATCGCGCCGCCGGCCTGGGGCGGTGGTGGAGGCGGAGGCGGCTGCCCCGCTCCCGCTGCGGGGGCCGGAGCAGGCGAGACGTCACCCCTCATGATGCGCTTGGTGATGGCGCACTGCCGAAGCGTGTGCGTGGACGGCCTTGCTCCGCTATGGTACTTGCAAGGGGCGTCGAGCATCTCCTCGAAGCTCATGCCGGGTTCCCACATTGTCTTGCCGGTCTGTCGGTGCTTGGCGACCGGGTCGGTCGTGGAGGCCTGTTCGGCGGCCACGTCAAGCCAGTTGTCGTAGCGCTGGGCCGGTTGATTGTCCTTGCGCTTGTATTTCTACTGCCTGTGCTGCTGCCGGCTTCCTTCACCGGCCGACTTCAGAGGGGGAACCGGCTTCTCTTTGCCGGCTTCATCCAGTGCCACCTGGATCTTCATGGCGGAGTCAGCGTTGGTGTACTTGTCAGCCATCACCATGAGCGCGGCCATGGTGGCCGGCTCGGAGCGTAAGAGCTTGTGCTTGAGGAGGGTGCCATCCCGGCACCCTTTGACGAAGTAATGGATTGCTTGGACTTCGTGGACGCCCTCGCAGCTGTTTCAAAGCTCTGTCCAGCATGCAGGTACTCGCGGCCGGTTTCCGCCGGTACCTGCACGCACATGGCGAGCTGACTGGGGTGGCCGGGTCATTTGTAGGTGCCGGTGAAGTTGCGCACGAAAGCTTGCTCGAAGTCGACCCACGCATTGATGTTTCCCACCGGTAGGTTGTTCAACCACGTGCAGGCTGATCCCTGGAGCATGAGCGGTGCGTAGCACACGGTGAGGCGGTGGTTGCCGCCGGCGATGCTGATGGGGGTGGTGTAGTCGGTGAGCCAGTCTTCCGTCTTCATGATGCCGTTGTAGTTGGGGGTATCACGGGGGAGCGTGAACCATTTGGTGACGTGGACTGAAGCACGTCGGGCCGACAGGGCCGTTCTCCTCCAGCTCCTGGGAGAGGGAGAATCGGTCGAGGCGGTGGCGGACGTTGGTGTCGTCAATGGCGCGGGGGCCCAGCCGGCTGGCGACCGCTCCGCTGGCGGCCGAGGCGACTGTAGTCAGACGTCGGCCGGGTTGGAGAGGGGGATCAAGCCGGTGTCGGTCTTCCAAGGACGGCTCGTCGCCCAAGGAACCGGCAGTCATTGGGGCGGGATTGCGTCGGGTCTGGGTGCGACCGGAGTGCGCCTCACCGGGTGGCAAAGACGCCGTGTTCTGATGATCGCCGGGTCCGTTGTCGCGGAGGGAGCCAGATCCCGCCGGCTTGGCGAGTTGGTTGAAGTGGTCCTGCTATGCGTTGGTCGCATCGAGGCGGTCATTCACCAGCTTGAGGCGATCCTTCAGCTCCTCGCCCATGAGCTGATCCAGGCCGACCACAGCCGCCTGGGCGGCGCGCATGTTCTTGACGGGAGTCTTGTAGACAGGCGGGAGGGCGCCGAAGGCGCATCCGATCGCGCCGCCCCAGGCCTGCACATCGGCGACCCAACTTGGCTCGGGGCACGTCCGGCGTGAAGCCGTAGGCGGCATTGCGCTCCAGCTGAGCGGAGTCCGGGTGACGCTGCATGGCGGCAAGCGTCCCAGCGAGGTCCAGGAGGCGCTGGATGTCCTCCTCGAGGCAAGTCCGGGCCTCAGCGATGTTGGAGGCATCGATGTCAGTGCCGATGGGGACGCGAAGGCTCTGCATCATGGCGCGCAGCAGGTTGGGCGAGCCGGCCCGCTCCACTGTGGCCTTGGCTTCGGCGGCCTTCCTCACCGCGCTCGCTAGGGAAGAGGCACCGGTGTCGGTGACGAAGACCTCCACGCAGAGGTCCATTGCCCCGGCGGGAGCTTTGCCGCCGAGAGGAAGGGGGGAGTCGGAAAATTCTAGTACCTCGCCGGGGTACTCATCGGCCGCAGGCGCATCGGAGATGCACAGCGCGGCGAAGAAGGTGGTGAGTGCGTCGATGACGTCGTCTGCCAGCGTGATGGGCTCATCGGAGTCGAAGAGGAGCCCCGTCTGAAGCATGCTCCCGGCCAGGACCGCCTCGAGCTGCCCCACAATGGGTGCGTGGTAGATGCCAAGGGATGGCTAAAGATAGGAGGAGTCTCAAGAGCACTGGTGGGCTCCAGAGGCGAGCTCGGCATGAGCAAGCGCGGGACGCAAGTCATACCCAGGTTCGGGGCTCTCCAGAGAGATAACACCCCTAGTGCTGTCGAGTGTAGTTGATGTGTATCAGTACAGGGTTGCTCCTAGAGCTGTATGTGTCGGATTCGTGGGTTCCGGTAGGCCCTTAAGGTTCGAACACTGGGGTGCGCATGGAGATTACGCCTTCAACCTCACCGTCTCGCAAGGAACTAAACTACTAAAAGAACTACGCAAGAGACACAAGATTTATACTGGTTCGGGCCACCGTTGTGGTGTAATACCCTACTCCAGTGTGTGGTTTGTGGATTGCCTCCTGAGGCTAGTGATGATGAACAATACAGGGAAGAACAGCCTCGCGAGGGTCTGTTCTTGGCTGGGGTGATGAACTGCTAGGGGGAGCTCAGTCACCTTTCTCTCTCTCTCACTCACTCTCTCTGCTTGCGAACCAGATGAACCAACCGATCAAACCCTTTGCTATGTGGGCGGCTAGTCCTATTTATAGAGGCCCTGGTCCTCTTCCCAAATATTGAGCGGGAAGGGAGCCGACAATGGCGGGCTAATTTGAAGGGGGACAGCGAGTACACTTATCCTGACAAATGCAGTCTTCGCCTGCCAAAGGCTCTGGTGATGACGCCGTGCTGGGCTCCATGGTGACCTCCATCTTGTAGTCCTCCTGGTCTTGGTCTCGTTGCACCGAAGTGGCAACCTTTGCCTGATGCCTCGGTACTCCGCGGCTGCGCTTGCCCCCTTTGCACCAAAGAGGAAAGAGGGACGCTGCGCGCGCTGGCACCCGCCTGGCACACTGAGTCGTCACGGCTTATGTCATGGGCACCTTGCGAGGTACCCCGCCTTGATATCTCCTCCTCCTCGCTAGCCAGCCTGATGAGGCTTTGCCTGAGGATGCGTTGTGTCGTCCGTCTCAGGAGGCTTGGCCCCTCGCGAGGGTCTTGAGTCTTGTGTTGATGAAGATGGGCCATGTTGGGCCCCCCATTGCGCCACGCTGTAGGCCGCAGGCAGGCAAGTCTGGGGACCCCCATTCCCAGAACGCCGACAGTAGCCCCCGGGCCCAAGGCGCGCATGGACTTGGCCGTGCCGAGAGGCGAAAGGGCAAGGGCGAAGCGCCGCGGGCCCTAACAGCCTGCGGCCTTGGGAGCCGCGTGGCGGTTGATTGGACGTGGGCGGCACCGTTCCCCCACGCTTCCTTATTGTGCGCCCTGCTAGAAGGACTGGTAGTTGCACACAGCCGCTCCCCTTCCCGTTGCTCGGGCACCCCCTGTTCTTCCTTCCTTTGAACGCATGCTCCCGCCTTCAATCCAATCTCGAATCTTCCCCCTCCTTCCCATCGCCATGACTCTGATGAGGAAGGAGAGTGGTGAGAAACCCATGCCTTCGTCTCGCGCGCCGCCATCGGTGGCCCCCGCCGTTGGCCAGTCGACCGTACTCAACCAAGAGTGCCTGGGCAGGGACAGCTTGGCCCTGGCCACCGTCTTCAATGAGTGCGGGAGGACGATGGCCTGGCCCACATCCCACTTCTCCATTGACAGGATAGCAACCGAGGTCCCATGTCTCACCGACGCCTTGTGGGCGGGTCTGGTTCCCCCCTTCTCCGATTTCTTCAATGCCGTGCTCTCCCATTATCAGATCCACTTGATGCATCTAAGTCCTGAGTCCATCACCCTCCTTTCGGTCTTCGCCTTCATTTGCGACGCCATGGTGGGCATCCCTCCTTCGGTTGCCCTGCTGCGCCACTTCTTCTCGCTGCGTCTTGTCGACCCCTCCCAGCGCTAGGCGTGCGCGAGCTTTGCTGCCGAGCCTGAGACCGAGGCCTCTGGGATTGACTTCAAACTCCCCCAGCCCGCGGCTGGGTTCCGCGAGCGGTGGTTGTACGTGGACGCAGGGGTGCCCAGCCCCCGGCTATCAGAGCCGACCTCGCCTGCCATCCCCAATTCGGGTTGGGGCCAGGAGACGCTTAAGAACCCACGGCTCGTCTTCATCTGGACTCGCTTCACGATGCTGATCAAGCTCGGGGTAACGGCGCCCAAAGTGGTGAAGGAGTTTCTGTTGCGCCGCGTCGCTCCCCTGCAACGCCACTCTTGCCGGATGTGGGCCTTCCGTGGGTGCGAGGATAACATGAGGCTCCAGGAAGAAGACCTGGCTCCTGCGGCGCTGAAGTCGACGCTCTTGACCTTGGCCGGGGACCCCAACCCCGGCAACGTCCGGCAGGGAGGGGCCCTGCTGTATCTCTGCCAGAGTAGGGCTGACTTCATGAAGCAGATGCCCGTCTTCGATGAGTGGGGGCTACGTCCCGTCGGCCTCCAAGGACCTCGCGAGAATCCAGTGGTGGTGACTGCTCTCCCAATTGGCCAAGGCGACTCCTCCTCAAGTGGCGGAGTAGGGAGGCAAGAGGCGCCTGAGGCCGAGGGGGCTCCTGATGAGGCGGCAGCGCCTGGTGACGCTCGTGAGGAGACAGCTCCTGAGGCCCGTGCCATTGCGGCCGAAGGTGGCAAGCAGCCGCTCCCAGCACCCGGGGCTGAGGCCTTGGAGGCCCCAGCCGCGTCTTATGGTGGGGTAATAGAAGGCATGTGCCAGGCAGGCGCCCCTGACGCGGACCGCTCCACTGCTTCATCCTCGCGGCAGGTTGATCCTTGCGCTCTTCTCTTGGGTCGCTTCCGCGTGGACTTTGAGGCCCTCCGGAGGAAGAGGGAGGCCCTGGGTGATGACTCCCCTTGTCGTGTGTTGAAGCGCAGGAAGTACTTTGCCACTGACGAGTAAGTCTTTTTCCTTTCTGGCTCCTGATCCTCTTGTTGCTTTTGCTGATCCTTGCTCCACAGGCCCCTTCCGACTGAGCTCGCGGAAGTCGCCGAGGTGCCGCCTCCCTTGGCTCCGGCTCCTCTACTGTCCTCCAATGCTCCGAGCAGCTCTGCCCTTGTGGTGAGGGCGTCTGATTGGGCGGACCATCTCGAGGTGCACCGCGGCCCTTCGTTCCCCGCGCTTCTCCTTCGCGGGCCCTGTCAGGGAATAGCCAGTCTGTCGAGTGCCTCCCATCTGGTCGTGGACTGTGACTGGTTGAGGCGCCTCCTGCGCCCCTCATCTGGAGATGGGCTGGCCCTAGGCCGGGCTTCTGATGCGGCGCGCCCGGCCATCGCGAGGGTGCCAGCCCCCAGCCCCCTGCCCGGAGGAGGAACGGTGACTCGCAGCCCCCAGCACTTGCTTGGGGTGGATGATGGTGTAGAAGATGTGCTCGAGCACGCCCGGGAGCGCCGCGCTCGCCGCCAAGGGTTCCTTCGACGAGCGGCTGATGCGGTAGATTTGCTTGGGGAGGAGCTTGCTGACGAAGACGCTCGCCTGGAGGCCGAGGGCCTGCGCTTGGCCGCCGGGAGGTGCGAGCTGGAGGCCGCCGTCGCCCTCGCGCGTCGTTAGCATGACCTCGATGATGAAGAGGCGAAGGCATTGCTGGAGGCCTCTCGAGTGGCCCTTTCCCAGGCCATCGAGGAGGCCCGGAGAACTGACGGGTGGCGAGAGGTGACGTAGGAGCGGGCTCGCGAGCTCCTGGCCCGGTGCCACTCGCTGGAGGAGCAAGCGGAGTGGCACGAGGCGGCCCTTGCGTCGATGAGGGTGGCTTCTGGCGACCCGGCTGAGCTTCAGAAGCGCGAGGAAGCGTTGGTGCTGGAAGCCGCCGAATGCACCCTTGAGTACGAGCGGCTGGAGACGAGGGAGCGCCTGGTGACGCGGGCGGAAGACGATGTCGCTGTGCGGGAAGCGCGTGTCCTGGAGGAGGTTTGTCGTCGGGCGGCGACGACGCGCCAAGGCCTCGAGCGTGAGTTCGAGGGGAAGCTGGGGATGATCCAAGTTGAAGCCGAGGGCAGAACCGCAGCCCTGAGGGCCCAACGGGACGAGGCGATGCGGCGGGCCGACGCCTCCCTAGCCGCCCTTGAGGCAGCGCAAAAGGAGTTGGCCGCCTCCCAGGCCGAGGTGCTCCGTCTTCGCCAGCGGATGGAGGAAGCTGATGCTGTTGAGCATCAGAATGCCGACGAAATACGCCAGCGGCGACTCCTGGAGCACGCGCACGGCCCCATGCTCACCACGCTTAGGGAGAGGGCTAACGTGGCCTTGGGCAACATCTGCGAGGCGGCCGTTGGTGAGCCGCACACGATCAACTATGCCGGTAACCTGCAGTTCTTCATCGCCGTGGTGACGCAGTTGGAGGCACGGTCGGCCAGGGCCGACAGGTTGGTGGAGGAGAGGAGCCGCGCCCTGCTCAAGCGTGCCTTTTTCCGTGTCTTCAGCCATCTCCAGGACAGGGATCCCCACTTCGACTTTGATGCCGCCATCGCCCCAGTTCCCCAGGCCATCCGAGACAACCTGGCGAGTTGGGTGGAGGACAACGTGGACGCCCTCGTCCGAGCCTTCGCTTCAGATGATGACGACGTGATCGTGGGTGCCGACGAGGGCGGCGCGGTGGATGGCCCCGACGCCGCTGACGGTGGTGCAGACAACGAGGGAGAGTTCAGTGATGCCAGCGACAGCTCGGGAGGCGCCCCCGAGGATGCGTTGGGGGATTTGTCAGACTGACCATGTATCATTCCTGTCTTTTATCCTGCATGAATAGAACTCAGGTGTTTGGCCTGACGGTCGTGAGAGCATTTTGGGAGGGGAAGCCCCTCATGTAAAAACTTGTGTCCATCGTGTCAGTAGTAGTCAAATTGCGCGCGCGCCTGACGGTGGGCTGGTTTACCTTTGCTCCACGCTGGCCCCGAGGCGGCCTGCAGGAGGGCGCGACGCCTTGGGTGCTCTCTAGTTGGGTCCTCAGGATGTGAGACCGTTTCTGATGAGAAACTTCACAGGCGTTGGCCTTCTTCACAGGCTCTGGGCCTTCTCTTGAGCGCAATGACTTCACAGGCACTCGCCTTGCTTCACAGGCACCGGGCCTTTTCCTCGAGCGCGAGAGCTTCACAGGCACTTGCCTTGCATCACAGGCACCGGGCCTTTTCCTCGAGCGTGAGAGCTTCACAGGCACTCGCCTTGATTCACAGGCACTGGGCCTTTTCCTCGAGCGCGAGAGCTTCACATGCACTCGCCTTGCTTCACAGGCACTGGGCCTTTTCGTCGAGCGCGAGAGCTTCATAGGAACTCGCCTTGCTTCACAGGCACCGGGCCTTTTTCCTCGAGCGCGAGAGCTTCACAGGCACTCGCCTTGCTTCATAGGCACTGGGCCTTTTCCTCGAGCGTGAGAGCTTCACAGGCACTCGCCTTGCTTCACAGGCACTGGGCCTTTTCCTCCAGCGCGAGGGCTTCACATGCACTGGGCCTTTTCCGAATAGGACAACCTCCGCAGGCACCCGAAAATCCTCCCGAGAGGGAGCAACGGAGGCAGCCTGGGCTGCGCTCGAGCCTGGCCTGACCCGACTCGCGAAGGGCTCGCGAGGGGAGGCAGCTGTGGCGAAGCGGTAACCAGAACGCGAGAAATGGCTCGAGCGAGAATAAGCACCCCTTCCCCGAACACACGCAAATCTCGAATTCGAATCCAACTTAAATCCAGCGAGAGAAAAGTTACAGCCAAAGGGAAAGGCAACAAAAGGCAGACAAAAGGCCGCGTCCGGCACCTAATCTAGTCTTGGACGTCTTCTCATCAGCGCGGAGCTAACTGCTGTCCACTAGGCGTGGGAAGCAGCCCCAGGGCCTGAAGCCGGCACCCCTGAGACTCCGGGGCGTGTACAGCCCCACTAATTATTACGTGAGAGTGTCATGGGGCGGCGAGATTCACAGGCACCGGGCCTTCTTCACAGGTACTGACCTTGCTTCATATCGCCAGACGAGGGCCCCGCCTTGCGCCACACTCTAGTGCCATCAGCAACGACCGGAACCCAAGACGCCGCCCGATGGGGTAGAGCGGTCGCCAGTGGTTCCCCCGACGACCACGGGTCCTCTGCCAGGGGCAGGCCCTGAGGCACCTCCCCAGCAGAGGGCCTACCTCCTGAGAACGCCTTGCTCCGAACGCCGCGGTGGTGATGTCGGATCCCGGCCCCTCCCCTGCAGCCCCCTGCACCCTCCTCCCGAGGGGTAGGAGACTGTAGGAGCGGGGCAGCTGCTTGCCGCGGCGACCTGCACCTCCTGCGATCCATGGTTAGCGTATACCTGCCCCTGAAGAGTTAGCGGTGCCCGATGATCGTTGCCTCCAGCGTGGCCAGCGGGTTCGTCCCGGAGCTCCTGGAAGAGCTCAGCCTCCATTGCCTCGTCCCCCCAGCTTGGACCGAGGAGCGAGCCTTGTCCGTCCCCGTGAGGGTGCCCTTGGTCTATCATGAGGGGCACGTACTCTTCTGTCGCCGCGCATCCCGAGTGCCATGCCGCGACACCCCGCATGCCACGCAGTCCCACCTGTCATGCCTACTGCGGGGTGGCAAAGCGGCGGCCCTCCGGGGCCGCGGGTCGCGTTGAGTCCTTCTTCTTCGCGGGCCGGGGGCGGGGGCAGCGCCGCCGCCGGTCTGGTGCTGACAGCCTCACTGGCGTCGGAGCAGCCTTGGGGCCCGCAGGCGCGCGCGGAGCCCCCGTGCGGGTCGCCCTGGGCTTCAGATGGGAGCTGGGTGGAGAAGGGGTGAGCCCCCGAGGAGGCGAAGCCCAGGAGCTCCACCACTCGCTCCAGCAGCGCGTCATGGCCGCCCTCCGGTAGTCTGCACCGTAGCAGCTCTCGGGCCACCGTGAGCGCGGCCCTCGAGTTCGCCTGCTCCCGGCACGTGTACGGCGTCGTTGTCGCGGCGTGATTGGACGCCCTCACTGCCGACCGAGCCTGCCGCGGCGTAAGAGTCGTCGAAGTCTGTCCGCGTCGCCCGCGGCCCACGAGCTGCCTGGGGCGTGGGTTCGCCCAAGGCGAGCTGTTCCACGCGGGCGTGCCACGCAGCCCATGGGTCAGGGTTGCCCTCCTGGTCGCCAGTCATGGTGATGAAGACGCGACGGGGCACGGAGTGGTGGAAGACGACCTCCGGCGCACCCCTACCTGGCGCGCCAAATGTCGGATTCGTGGGTTCCGGCAGACCCTTAAGGTTCGAACACTGGGGTGCGCACGGAGATTACGCCTTCAACCTCACCATCTCGCAAGGAACTAAACTACTAAAAGAACTGCGCAAGAGACACAAGATTTATACTGGTTCGGGCCACCGTTGTGGTGTAATACCCTACTCCAGTGTGTGGTTTGTGGATTGCCTCCTGGGGCTGGTGATGATGAACAATACAGGGAAGAACAGCCTCGCGAGGGTCTGGTCTTGGCTGGGGTGATGAACTGCTAGGGGGAGCTCGGTCACCTTTCTCTCTCTCTCACCCACTCTCTCTGCTTCCGAACCAGATGAACCAACCGATCGAACCCTTTGCTATGTGGGCGGCTAGTCCTATTTATAGAGGCCTTGGTCCTCTTCCCAAATATTGAGCGGGAAGCGAGCCAACAATGGCGGGCTAATTTGAAGGGGGACAGCGAGTACACTTATCCTGACAAAAGCAGTCTCCGCCTGCCAAAGGCTCTGGTGATGATGCCGTGCTGGGCTCCATGGTGACCTCCGTCTCGTAGTCCTCCTGGTCTTGGTCTCGTTGCACCGAAGTGACAACCTTTGCCTGATGCCTCGGTACTCCGCGGCTGCGCTTGCCCCCTTTGCACCAAAGAGGAAAGAGGGATGCTGCGCGCACTGGCACCCGCCTGGCACCCTGAGTCATCACGACTTACGTCATGGGCACCTCGCGAGGTACCCCGCCTTGATATCTCCTCCTCCTCGCGAGCCAGCCTGATGAGGCTTCGCCTGAGGATGCGCTGTGTCGTCCGCCTCACGAGGCTTGGCCCCTCGCGATGGTCTTGAGTCTTGTGTTGATGAAGATGGGCCATGTTGGGCCCCCCATTGCGCCACACCGCAGGCCGCAGGCAGGCAAGTCTGGGGACCCCCGTTCCCAGAACGCCGATAGTATGGAGGAAGTAAGAAGGCATGCCAAGGCTTAGGATGCTCCCTCTCCTTGGGTGTGGATTTCTATGTGTGTGTGAGTGGGTGAGTGATCGATCGCGTCTCTGTATGCATGAGGGATCCTAGGGGTTTTATAGGACAACCCCCTGGGGGTATAATGGTAATGTTACAAGGACATGGGGCCGGGTTGTCATTGTTCGGGAAGCCGGCACTAGGACCCGCCGGGGGTCAGGAATCGCCGGGTTCTCTGGGCGTGGAGCCCGCTGGGTACAGGGCACTGTTGGCCATCTTGTCGATCGTCACGGAGTGCCCGGGTTGAGTCAGCTACAGTGGCGCTCCATCAGGTCGCCGCTTGCTGGCATCATTGGTGACGATGGTCACACTGTTGCCACACCGGCCCTGGTCAGTGGGTAGGTGGGCCACTGTTGCCACGCCCCGGCTGACCAGAGGCATGCGTGGGGCACTATTGCCTTGGTCATCGGTAGATGGAGACTTGTCCCATCGTATGAATGGGATGGGACAGGAGCTGACCCATGGCTGGGTTGAGGAACGCGCCAAGGGTGAAGCTGGCTTGTTGGAGAAGTCTTCATATGCCGGGTTCAGCTGTCTTGAGCTAGTTGTTGAGGCTGAGTTGAGGAGTCTGACCGGGTTGAGGAGTTTGGCCGGGTCGAGGGGCTTGGCCGGGTCGAGGGACTCGGCCAAGCATGAGCTGGCTTGAGGGGCGTTGCTGGCCCCGTTGTTTTTGAAAAGGATCCAGGTTCCATTGCCTGCCTGGGGTTCATCCCCCCGACAGGAGTGGAAGAAGGAGTTGTGTCTGTGTGTGTGAGAGAGAGAGGGGGTGGAGTTTGTCTGATCGGTAAACAAATGAATAATGATAGTTTTATAACTGGGATGCAGACGGAAAGGAGACCGCAACAAATGTTGTGTCTGCAGGAGAGAGTAATTTAAGTGGTATGAGTCATATCTAGAGAGATATAGGGTGTGTGAGAGAACTCCATAGAGAGAAAGGCAAAGTGAAAGACAAGTGAGATTGTGTGTGTGGCGGTGAAAAAGAAAGGTTAGGTACCTAGTGATACCAGAGAACGGTAGAGACGTGAGAGATAATGAAAACCGTGTAATGTATAATGATAGGGAGAGTGTGACACTTCTCAAGGGAGATGTAGAGAGACTATGTTTGCGAAAATAGGAGAAACATGCATGAAGTGAGCATGCGGGTGAGCTGGAGAAAAGAGAGTGATAGCTACATGAAAGAGCATGCGAGAGAGATGGGCGTGAAAGTAGTCAACATAAAAAGGATTCAGATATTTGAATTTGAGATGATGATACACGTAATTCATACTTGAACGAAAATTGATCTATCAAACATACATACTCATATGAACTCACGTGCATCTATGTTATTTAATATGTAGATATTACTGACCCATACATTTTAGTAGAACATAATTTGGTTTAATTTTTTTGAATTCAACCTTATGATGTTGACATCATTGTATTTGTAAATCATATTATATATATAAAGGAGCAGAATTCTTTTTTGCGCTTTTGAAAGTATACATAAAAATGATGTATATAGAATTTTATCCCAATTGAAAATGGATCATGCCCGAACAAAAATAGAATACAAACTGGATTCCAGTTGAGTTGGCAAGGTAGACATGCACTCATGCAATGCAAAAATTGGAACGAAGTGGAGAAAGTCGCAGTAACCGCCCGAAACAAAAATCGCGAGACGGAATTACAGCCTATCCCTGACACGCAAAGCCTAACCCTGACATGCAAATATACATAAAAAATGATGTATATAGAATTTTATTCCAATTGAAAATGGATCATGCCCGAACAAAAATAGAAAACAAACTAGATTCAAATTGATTTGGCACGATAGACATGCACTCTTGCTCTACAAAAATTGGAACGAAGCGGAGAAAGTCGCAGTAACCGCCTGAAACCAAAATCTGCGAGACGGAATTACAGCCTATCCCTGACACACAAAGCCTATCGGCTCGATTTCTATAGGTTTTGATAGGGGTAGGTTTGTAATTTCACTCAAACATGACATAACCGCCTCTCACCCAGGTTCATACATGTTGGGCGCCAAAACACAGTGTCTCCTCGATCGAAATCGACTCCCTCCCCGATTCATACACGGTGGGCGCCAAAACAAACTCTCGTCGACAAATGTTCGGTGTATGCGAGATTACCATCCTATCCCCAACCGACTAATATTGCTGTGATGTAGGAAATTTTAAACGGGGGCTAAGTTTGTAAATTTCCTCGCATTTGAGACAAACGCGCCCTGAAGAAATGGTTCCCCCCTTCCTCTCTCCCTCCATTTCCCCATTCATACTCTGTGGGCGCCAAAACACCCTCTCCACCCCAGCCTCCTCCGTCCTCCACCCCATCCTTCGGTCCTCCTCCACCATGTAGGAGCTGATACCCCGACGCCATCGTCCATTATAAGAGATCGGCCTCTCTCATCCATGGCTTCGGACCAAGATCCTTGCATCCCATCTTCTCGCTTCATCACCGCGGTTGTCCACCTTGCCAGCTCCGCTCCTATACGACCGTCTCGTCCACCGCGCCCCGCCGCCACCGTCTACCCTCCTAGATCTGCTTCCACGCCGCCGACAACCATCGCTACCACAACACTGTCAAATTCTAAGCAGATGCATACACGGCGCCGCACCAGAGGCGGTACTCTTTCGTATCTGCTCAATTTATTTATCGCGGCAAGAAAATAGATCGCCACTGCTTTACTCTGATTTCTTGTCCATCACTTACTTTGTTAGTTGAAAGCAACCATTGGTTGCGAAGTTGCCTTTGCTCGGTTTGCACCTTCAGATCCGCCATGCCACGCTCAACACTATACTCATAATGCTTATGGTTTTACCCTTTTATATTCCACAATAGTCAAATGACAGTAGACTAAATTTCAAAATTAGGTCAGTCAATTTTTCAGAGCTCGCCGGAGTTCGTCGGTGCGAAGGAAGGGGTTGGGTGGGGAAGGTGGTTGTGCGGGGCAGTGGTGGGTCCTCGCGCGAACGAAGAAAACTCTAAGTGGGTGGGGGCGGGGTGGGGTTGGGGTGGCGGAGGAACACAAGCGGTGGGGGCGGTTCAGGGGAGGGCGGGGGGGGGGGGGTCGGGGCCAGTGGTTTGGCCGGCGGCCCGTGCGGTGTTCTGCATGGGAAGAATCAAAGACGAGGAAGAACAAGAGTTAGGAGATGTAGGATCTTCATCCAACCGCCTGAAATGGTCGACTTACCAAAATGACAAAAGTCACGTGACTTGCATGCATACATGCCTTTATATTCAATACCATCATCATAGCTTCTTAGCACTGCTCCTGAATCCATCGAGCTAAACAACGTGCTACTCATAATTCCAAACTTGTTGCTCAAATATGAATCTGACATGATGCTGATATTACTAGAATAGATAACGTTTAATTAGTCAGATAATGTTCCTACTTTACTTTCAAAAAGCACGTGCACCACATATAGAGAGACAACTGGGAGTTGCATTCTTAATGCGCTCTGGTTCATCATGTATGGGCATTGTGCAATGAACATTTTATTATCCAAAATCTGCTTGCTCTTCTTTAGCATGTTCCTCTTCCGTTCTTCTCTAATAAGTACTCTCTCCGTTCCTAAATACAAGTCTTTGTTTAGATTCCATCATGGACTACATATGGAGCAAAACAAGTGAATCTACACTCTAAAATGTATCTGTATACATCTGTATGTGATCCATAGTGGAAATCTCTACAAAGACTTATATTTTGGAACAGAGGGAGTATGATAGTAGTACAGTATATTCCTTGTAGTGAAGATGAGCTGGGACATTTGCAGTGTAGAGGTCTATACGGTCGGTTGTGATGGACACTTTGAACTCCTCGGTCCTCTTTGATTCATAGGATTTGGTAAACATAGGAATAGGAATTGTAGTGGCCCGCCCACTTGAATCCTATAAGATTATCATGGAAATGCGGCGAGTTGTGTCACCTTTGAGAGTTACACTGATATTAACAGTGCCGCACCTTCAGTTGAAGAGAGCTGGTATCCGAAGCCTTTCTAGCCATACCGGCAATACTAGCACATATATTCTAGCAAGTTCCACTTTGCTGAATTTACTCCTGATGCTTACGGTTTTCCCATTATATCTACACTGTGATCTGTGTAGCTACTTTGTGTCGCACTAGCAGCAGTCCACTCTTGAAGCTAAACAACACACAATCATAAGTCCGAAGCTTACTTCTTCAAATATGAATTGTGATATGATACTGATATTAGTTAACAGACACACATTTAATTGGTTAGGTAATGCTCCCTCTTCATTTTCCAAATGCATGTGGCCACATATAGAGAGACAGCATGGAATTGCATTTCTTTGGGCGATGTGATTCATCATGAGTGGGCAACCAACATTGTATGCAATGAAGCGGAACCTCAAGAATATGCTTCCTCTTCTATTCTTTAGCATGTTCCTATTTTGTTATTCTGTATTTAGTACGGACAGTATGTTCCTTGTCAGGAAGGGGAGCAGGGACATCTGCAGCCAACAGCTGATAGAGCTGTCTTGTAAGTGATCGATAGGCTTTCAATTAGTAGTGACAATACAACACCGTATTTTCTAGCCAGTTCCACTTTCCCGATTTATATATCTTGGTTATGGTGTACCCCTTTTATGTACACTACAATCTGCCTAGTTGCTGTGTGCTCTTGTTATCATGGTTTGGCAATAAACTCACCATACAGTATATTATGAACCTATCATCTGCCAACTATCCTTACTTCTGGAGCCTATTTTTTGTGTACTTGTGCCAGATTATATTAACGCGCGCACCATATTACATTACACATGAGCTCTCTCATCAGAATCCAGTGATAGCACATAAGGGTTTACAGGGGCGCCCCTATATTAGAATATCCTCTGCGTTACTAAGATAATCTCACTACTATTTATGTTTTCATGCTTCTCAGATATTATACATAATCACAATGAATATCAGAATCTGTGCATCAGAAGAATATTGTGGAACACTACAATGACTTACAAAATTGGCACCAAGGCATTGAGTGCCATTCTGGATGCAATGAAACTCATACGCTCCCCACCTGTAGATTCTTGTTCAAAATATGGTCCTAATGACTATTTTGACCTCAAGGAGTCAAAGGTAGATGGCCTGTCCTGTTCACCCATCAAGGTGTCTGTTCTAATTTGGCGAGGTTTTCTTGATTGCGCATATCTTGCATAAGTTGTCTTTCATTTCTTCTATTTTTTTACATCGCCATCTGCTTAGTTTACTCATCGTATATGTCAAGATGCCATGCCCATCCATTATCAATACATATTCCATCTGTCATTGTTGGTGTCAAAACCGGCGGATCTCGGGTAGGGGGTCCCGAACTGTGCGTCTAGGCCGGATGGTAACAGGAGGCAAGGGACACGAAGTTTTACCCAGGTTCGGGCCCTCTCGATGGAGGTAAAACCCTACATCCTGCTTGATTAATACTGATGATATGGGTAGTACAAGAGTAGATCTACCACGAGATCGGAGAGGCTAAACCCTAGAAGCTAGCCTATGGTATGATTGTTGTTGTGTATGTTGTCCTATGGACTAAAACCCTCCGGTTTATATAGACACCGGAGAGGGTTAGGGTTACACAAAGTCGGTTACAATGGTAGGAGATCTGCATATCCGTATCGCCAAGCTTGCCTTCCACGCCAAGGAAAGTCCCTTCCGGACACGGCACGAAGTCTTCAATCTTGTATCTTCATAGTCCAGGAGTCCGGCTGAAGGTATAGTCCGGCTATCCGAACACCCCCTTATCCAGGTCTCCCTTAGTAGCCCCCGAACTAGGCTTCAATGACGATGAGTCCGGCGCGCAGATTGTCTTCGGCATTGCAAGGCGGGTTCTCCCCCAAATTCCGTGTACCTGTTGAATAAAGTCCAGTTTCTTGTAGATGTTGTGCTCCTTGGCTTCTACGCCTAATAATGGCCGCTTCCCATGTGTCAAACGAATATGAAAAGTCTGAGTGTTTTTACATCCACACCCCTAGCCACGTAAATGAGCTGCCCTATTTAAGGGGACGAGGATTTAGATCCAAACCACACCTTCTCCCCTTCGCGAGTGTTCATCAGAGCGCATCCGACAAAGGTCCATTCCACCATGGCCAGCCGTCGCAACTCCTCCCCTCACCCTTCCAGCCCTAAGCCTGGATATTGGGAGAGATGCTCCATCCCGCATAGCGAGCTAGTACTGCTCCAGACCAAGGGATTTCTCCCCCGGGCCTATATGGTCCCGGTTCGAGCCGGTCTTGCCGTCTATAACGGCGGAGAGCAAGCAGAGAGTGCCCCTAATCCCTCCAAAGGAGAGCGGGTGTGCCTCGTCCCTTATTTAATAAGGGGGCTCAGATTTCCAATCCATCCATTTCTCTGGGGGTGCTGGAGTTCTACAGCCTCCAGCTACATAATCTCACGCCTGCCTCCGTATTGCATATCACGGGCTTTGTAGCCCTCTGCGAGCTGTTCTTGGGTGTTGAGGCTCATTTCGGGCTGTGGAAAGAGCTATTCTGCCTCGTGCCCCGTTCCAAGAAGGGGTCAATGTATCAAGTGGGCGGAGCCGAAGTGTGGCGCATCGCCGGGACCGGATATCTGTCCGGAACCCCAAAGAAGGCGTCCGAAGACTGGCCCTCGGAATGGTTTTATATAGAAGACGTCCCACTGCCGGATCCTGTCCGGATCAGCCTCCCTGAATTCGACAGTGCTCCCTTGAAGAAACGCCTAAGCTGGCGTCCACGGAGCCCTCAGAGGGAATGTGACAGGGACGTTATTTACCTGATGGGCCGGATAAGATTGTTAGCTCATTCTGGACTGGCCATGATCGGGGTCATGGCCGCATGCATCATGCGAGGGGTGCAGCCACTACAGTATAGAGGCCACCCCATGTGGGACTTCAACGGGGAGGAAGACAACACCCGCTATGGCCGTAAGGGGCCGGATTCAGCTGCGGCTCTAATAAAGACCTTGTCCGCTTTGTACAAGGGAGAAGAGGAGGATTTTCTCCACGTCGACCCAAAGGGTGGATTTTCCATGTACAATCCTCCAAGCTGGGTGAGTGGTCACATCTTGCCCATCCATTTTATATCTCCATTGTTAAATATTCAATCTAGTGATTTCAACGCAAGAACTGCGCCAGGCTATTAAAGAAATAAGCAGCCCTCCTCCACAACCCGAGGACCCAGGACGGTCCCTCGACCCGGACTCTCAAGAGGATCCAGACTTTTCGGTGGAGCTGATTGATGGAGTGTTCCATCAATTGAGCAAGGACAACGCCTTGGTGGCCATTACGGCTGATTACCCAAGGCTAATCCCGGCCTCCCAGAAACCGGAGGCTGATCCTGTGGCGACAAGCCAACGAGGGACCGCAGGGCCCCGTGGGCAGAAAAGAGGTGCAGTCCGGACCGAGACGTCAGCACGAATGTATGGCGCGCCCCCTTATCCTAGGTGTTACACCTTCAAGGAACATTAACACTCGTGCTCTCTTCAGGACAAAGAGACCTTCAACCTACAAGGTTCATTGTAACCCTTTTGTCCATTGTAACCCTTTAGAAAAGAGGACTTCTTGTCCATTGTAACCCTTTTCTTATGTCTTTCAACCTACAAGGTTCCCGTAATGTTCCTTGTTCCTCTTTTCTAATAGTGTGTTTTTAACTTCGTTCACCTTCATTGTATTCTTTTCTCGAATTTTTTTAACATCTCAAGGTTCTTTGGTTTCACTCGTTTGTCAAAGAAGCAATTTAGTTTACCTCTCCTCTTCCTTTTCTGCTTCTCTCTAGTGCCATCCTAGATCTCGGGACGAGATCCTCTTGTAGTGGTGGGGTGGTGTAACGCCCCAAGGCCGTTGCGCCAGGTGTCTTCCAGTTATTCGTTGTTGTTGCCTAGCCATTAGCTTGCGTGTTGCATCTTGCCATGTCATCATCCGCATTGCATCTACATGTTTTCGAAACTTGCATCCGTCTCGGTCTCCCCGTTCCTTCCGTTGTTCGTTCTGAGCCCAGACACGCTTGCACGCGCCCGCGGCACATCCGAAATATTATTTTATAAGTGGCCAGAAAATGTTCTTGGAATGGGTTGAAGTTGACATGTGGTGTTGTTATGTTGTCAGTAGACCTCCTGTCAAGTTTCATCGCATTCGGAGCTCGTTTGATGGCCCAACCGTTAAACATATAGCGCCACTATAGCCAGTCACATGTCGGACGTTTTCGGTCTCTGGAAACCCTGCCGGGCTGCATTTCCGTCTGTCTCCTCTCAGCCTGAGACCTCTCTTGCACAGCCCACAAGCCCCACCTAGTTCCCCCCTCTATTTGGAACCAAAACGCTCGAGAAACCCCCCTAGACCCAAACCCTAGCAATACCTAGGCTATATAGACCCCTAGTCCATTTTCGGACTAATCATAGACTAAAACCTACCCCTAGCCTCCCCTAACCCTCAGCCGCCGCCACCCCCCCCTCTGCCTCGTTTTCCATGCCCAGCCACATCGCCTCTGCCACTTGGCACCGCCTATGCGGCTAGCGCTGCCGCCCTCCACCAACAAGAGTCCGCCACGCGTCCCAGCCCTGCTCCCCCTACCGTCGCATTCTACCTCTTGAGCACTTGCGTTGGTTTTCCCTTGAAGAGGAAAGGGTGGTGCAGCAAAGTAGCGTAAGTATTTCCCTTAGTTTTGTGAACCAAGGTATCAATCCAGTAGGAGGCTTCGCACGAGTCCCTCGCAACTACACAAAACAAATATATCCTCGCAACCAAAGCGATAAGGGGTTGTCAATCCCTACACGGTCACTTACAAGAGTGAGATCTGATAGATATGATAAGATAATATTTTTGGTGTTTTTATGATAAAGATGCAAAGCAAAATAAAAGCAATGAAAATAACTAGGTGTTGGAAGATTAATATGATGAAGATAGACCCGGGGGCCATAGGTTTCACTAGTGGCTTCTCTCAAGAGCATAAGTATTTTATGGTGGGTGAACATACTGTTGAGCAATTGATAGAATTGAGCATAGTTATGAGAACATCTAGGTATGATCATGTATATAGGCATCACGTCCGAGACAAGTAGACCGACTCCTGCCTGCATCTAGTACTACACATCGACCGCTATCCAGCATGCATCTAGAGTATTAAGTTCAAGAGAACAGAGTAACGCTTTAAGCAAGATGACATGATGTAGAGGGATAAACTCATGCAATATGATGAAAACCCCATCTTGTTATCCTCGATGACAACCATACAGTACATGCCTTGCTGCCCCTACTGTCACTGTGAAAGGACACCGCAAGATTGAACCCAACGCTAAGCACTTCTCCCATTGCAAGAAAGATCAATCTAGTAGGCCAAACCAAACTGATAATTCGAAGAGACTTGCAAAGATAACCAATCATACATAAAAGAATTCAGAGATGATTCAAATATTGTTCATAGATAAAGTTGATCATAAACCAACAATTCATTGGTCTCAACAAACACAGCGCAAAAGAAGATTACATCGAATAGATCTCCACAAGAGACATGGAGAACTTTGTATTGAGATCCAAAAAGAGAGAAGAAGCCATCTAGCTAATAACTATGGACTCGAAGGTCTGAGGTAAACTACTCACATTTCATCGGAGAGGCTATGGTGTTGATGTAGAAGCCCTCCGTGATCGATGCCCCCTCCGGCGGAGCTCCGGACAGGCCCCAAGATGGGATCTCATGGATACAGAAAGTTATGGCAATGGAATTAGGGTTTTGGCTCCGTATCTGATCGTTTGGTGGTACGTTGGTATATATAGGAGGAAGAAGTACGTTGGTGGAGCAATAGGGGGCCCACGAGGGTGGAGGGCGCGCCTGGGGGGTAGGCGCGCCCCCTACCTCGTGGCCTCCCTGTTGGTTGGTTGACGAAGGGTCCAAGTCTCCTGGATCTTGTTCGTTCCAAAAATAACGTTGCCGAAGGTTTCATTCCGTTTGGACTCCGTTTGATATTCCTTTTCTTCGAAACCCTAAAATAGGCAAAAAAAACAGCAATTCTGGCCTGGGCCTCTGGTTAAAAGGTTAGTTCCAAAAATAATATAAAAGTGTATACTAAAGCCCAATAATGTCCAAAATAGAAGAAAATATAGCATGGAGCAATCAAAATTTATGGATACGTTGGAGACGTATCACCGTGGCCCGCCGGGCCTAGGCACGGCCCGCCCAGGCCCGCGCAGCCGCCCGAACGCCGCCGTCCGTTCCTCGCGCAAGCCCGCGCCTCCTCCCACTCGACCCCGAGCTGGATTGGGGGAGCGCCGCCACCGCCCCTCCCGCCGGCGACCTCGGGCCCTGCCGCCATTGCGCACCGCACCGGAGCGCCGCCTCCCGCCTCCCGTCGACCTCGACCCGCCGCCTTTGAGCCGCCGCCCACCGGATCCTGCCTTCCCCATCGTCGCCTCTCGTGCTCGTCGCGTCGCCCGCTGCAGGAGCTCGCCGGCGTCGGCTGCCGTGAGGGCCACACCTCCCGTGCTCGTCGTCTCCGCCTCGATCCGGCCTAGAACATGCCCCGGCGAAACCCCTCGTCCCGGATCCGGGTTGTCCCCACCGCATCAGCCTACCTCCGACGCCCTTCCTTGCGGGATCTCAGGCAAGATGACCATACCCTCGAAATCACTTCTATCTTTGCTTGCTAGTTGTTCGTTCTATCGCTATGTCGCGCTACCTACCACTTGTTATATCCTGCCTCTCATATTGCCATGTCAAGCCTCTAACCCACCTTCCTAGCAAACTGTTGTTTGGCTATGTTACTGCTTTTGCTCAGCCCCTCTTATAGCATTGCTAGTTGTAGGTGAAGTTGAAGTTTTGTTCCATGTTGGAACATGGATATGTTGGGATATCACAATATCTCTTATATTTTAATTAATGCATCTATATTCTTGTTAAAGGGTGGAAGGCTCGGCCATATGCCTAGTGTTTTGTTCCACTCTTGCCGCCCTAGTTTCTGTCATACCGGTGTTATGTTCCTTGATTTTTGCGTTCCTTTCGCGGCTGGGTGTTATGGGAACCCCTTGACAGTTCACTTTGAATAAAACTCCTCCAGCAAGGCCCAACCTTGGTTTTACATTTGCCTAACAACCTATTACCCTTCCCTTGGGTCGGCCAACCCGAGGGTAATCTTTATTTTAACCCCCCGAGCCAGTGCTTCTCTAAGTGTTGGTCCGAACTAGAGCCCCTTGCAGCGCCACCTCGGGGAAACTTGAGGTTTGGTTTTAGTTGTACGGATTGCTTATCCGGTGTTGCCATGAGAACGAGATATGTGCAGCTCCTATCGGGATTGTTGGCACATCGAGCGGCTCTGCTGGTCTTGTTTTACCATTGACGAAATGTCTTGTAACCGGGATTCCAAGACTGATTGAGTCTTCCCGAGAGAAGGAATATCCTTCATTGACCGTGAGAGCTTGTGATGGGCTACATTGGGACACCCCTGCAGGGTTTAAACTTTCGAGAGCCGTGCCCGCGGTTATGTGGCAGATGGGAATTTGTTAATGTCCTGTTGTAGAGAACTTGACACTTGACTTAATTAAAATGCATCAACCGCGTGTGTAGCCGTGAT
Source organism: Triticum aestivum (assembly GCF_018294505.1). NCBI lineage: Eukaryota > Viridiplantae > Streptophyta > Magnoliopsida > Poales > Poaceae > Triticum > Triticum aestivum. The sequence continues at coordinate 549,693,913 of NC_057797.1, read as the reverse complement.
GGTCTCTTTTTGGCGGAGTCCGGGAAGTGAACACGGTTCTTGTGCTATGCTCGAACGTAAGTAGTTTCAGGATCACTTCTTGATCACTTCTAGTTCACGACCGCTGTGTTGCTTCTCTTCTTGCTCTTATTTGCATATGTTAGCCACCATATACGCTTTTACTAGTTGTCTCCCTTCGAATACGGCCGTTGTGGGATCCCTTCCCGCTCAATATTTGGGAAGAGGACCGAGGCCTCTATAAATAGGACTAGCCACCACCACAGTAGGGGGATCGAAACCTAGATCGAATCCATAGCACCCAGCACTCAAGTTCACCAAGCACAAGAACACCTCTCCTCGCGAGGCTGTTCTTCCCTTGTAACTGTTCATCCTCAACCCAAGAGGCAATCCACCACACCACACTGGAGTAGGGTATTACACCACAACGGTGGCCCGAACCAATATAAATCTTGTGTCTCGTGTTCTTTGGGTTCGTCGAGCTAGGCCGTGAGATCGTAGAGTGCGTGAGCTAGAGAGGGGGAGAGATCTTCGTGTGCACCCCGGTGTTTGAACCTCAAGGGTTTTGCCAAAACCCACAATTTTATAGTCGCTAGTGATGGTGATGAGGCCCTTCGGACCCGGTAGCTTCATCTTCAGGTAGGCGTAGGGGGGGCCACCATGAATTTGGTGAGCGTAGGCTGGCCCAGCAGCGCATGGTACGCACTGGTCAGGTCCACCACCTCTTATCAAAGCGTCTCGCGTCAGAAATGGTCGTTGTCGCCGAACAGGACGTCTAGCCGGATCCGGCCGATTGGAGAGCAGGAGAGGTCGGGGACGATGCCGTGGAAGATCGTCCGGGTCGCCTCTAGGTCATTGGCCTCGAGGCCGAGCTTGGTCATGGTGTCGCGGTAGAGGATGTTGATGCTGCTGCCGCTGTCGATGAGGACTTGGGAGAACTTGCAGGTGCGCCGAGGCGCGACGATGGTGGGGTTGAGGACGAGGGCGTAGCCACCTGGACTCGGCATGACAGTCGGGTGGTCTTTCTGGGTCCATGTGACTGAGCGCTCCGACCAATGCATGTATTCTGGTTTGGCCGGGATGACGGTGTTCACCTCCTGCCGAAGGAGGCGCTCGTTGTGCTTGTCGTCGTCGAGGCTGGTGAAGACGACGTATGTCGCGTTCTGGGAGGGGTAGGTGTCATTGCGCATCGCGCCGCCGGCCTGGGGCGGTGGTGGAGGCGGAGGCGGCTGCCCCGCTCCCGCTGCGGGGGCTGGAGCAGGCGAGACGTCACCCCTCATGATGCGCTTGGTGATGGCGCACTGCCGAAGCGTGTGCGTGGACGGCCTTGCTCCGCTATGGTACTTGCAAGGGGTGTCGAGCATCTCCTCGAAGCTCATGCCGGGTTCCCACATTGTCTTGCCGGTCTGCCGGTGCTTGGCGACCAGGTCGGTCGTGGAGGCCTGTTCAGCGGCCACGTCAAGCCAGTTGTAGTAGCGCTGGGCCGGTTGATTGTCCTTGCGCTTGTATTTCTACCGCTTGTGCTGCTGCCGGCTTCCTTCACCGGCCGACTTCAGAGGGGGAACCGGTTTCTCTTTGCCGGCTTCATCCAGTGCCACCTGGATCTTCATGGCGGAGTCAGCGTTGGTGTACTTGTCAGCCATCACCATGAGCGCGGCCATGGTGGCCGGCTCGGAGCGTAAGAGCTTGTGCTTGAGGAGGGTGCCATCCCGGCACCCTTTGACGAAGTAATGGATTGCTTGGACTTCGTGGACGCCCTCGCAGCTGTTTCAAAGCTCGGTCCAGCATGCAGGTACTCGCGGCCGGTTTCCGCCGGTACCTGCACGCACATGGCGAGCTGACTAGGGTGGCCGGGTCATTTGTAGGTGCCGGTGAAGTTGCGCACGAAAGCTTGCTCGAAGTCGACCCACGCATTGATGTTTCCCACCGGCAGGTTGTTCAACCACGTGCAGGCTGATCCCTGGAGCATGAGCGGTGCGTAGCGCACGGTGAGGCGGTGGTTGCCGCCGGCGATGCCGATGGGGGTGGTGTAGTCGGTGAGCCAGTCTTCCGTCTTCACGATGCCGTTGTAGTTGGGGGTATCATGGGGGAGCGTGAACCATTTGGTGACGTGGACTGAATCACGTCGGGCCGACAGGGCCGTTCTCCTCCAGCTCCTGGGAGAGGGAGAATCGGTCGAGGCGGTGGCGGACGTTGGTGTCGTCAATGGCGCGGGGGCCCAGCCGGCTGGCGACCGCTCCGCTGGCGGCCGGGGCGACTGTAGTCAGACGTCGGCCGGGTTGGAGAGGGGGATCAAACCGGTGTCGGTCTTCCAAGGCCAGCTCGTCGCCCAAGGAACCGGCAGTCATTGGGGCGGGATTGCGTCGGGTCCGGGTGCGACCGGAGTGCGCCTCACCGGGTGGCAAAGACGCCGTGTTCTGATGATCGCCGGGTCCGTTGTCACGGAGGGAGCCGGATCCCGCCGGCTTGGCGAGTTGGTTGAGGTGGTCCTGCTATGCGTTGGTTGCATCGAGGCGGTCATTCACCAGCTTGAGGCGATCCTTCAGCTCCTCGCCCATGAGCTGATCCAGGCCGACCACAGCCGCCTGGGCGGCGCGCATGTTCTTGACGGGAGTCTTGTAGACAGGCGGGAGGGCGCCGAAGGCGCATCCGATCGCGCCGCCCCAGGCCTGCACATCGGCGACCCAACTTGGCTCGGGGCACGTCCGGCGTGAAGCCGTAGGCGGCATTGCGCTCCAGCTGAGCGGAGTCCGGGTGACGCTGCATGGCGGCAAGCGTCCCAGTGAGGTCCAGGAGGCGCTGGATGTCCTCCTCGAGGCAAGTCCGGGCCTCGGCGATGTTGGAGGCATCAATGTCGGTGCCGATGGGGACACGAAGGCTCTGCATCATGGCGCGCAGCAGGTTGGGCGAGCCGGCCCGCTCCACTGTGGCCTTGGCTTCGGCGGCCTTCCTCACCGCGCTCTCTAGGGAAGAGGCACCGGTGTCGGTGACGAAGACCTCCACGCAGAGGTCCATTGCCCCGGCGGGAGCTTTGCCGCCGAGAGGAAGGGGGGAGTCGGAAATGTCTAGTACCTCGCCGGGGTACTCATCGGCCGCAGGCGCATTGGAGATGCACAGCGCGGCGAAGAAGGCGGTGAGTGCGTCGATGACGTCGTCCGCCAGCGTGATGGGCTCATCGGAGTCGAAGAGGAGCCCCGTCTGAAGCATGCTCCCGGCCAGGACCGCCTCGAGCTGCCCCACAATGGGTGCATGGTAGATGCCAAGAGATGGCTAAAGATAGGAGGAGTCTCGAGAGCACTGGTGGGCTCCAGAGGCGAGGTCGGCATGAGCAAGCGCGGGACGCAAGTCATACCCAGGTTCGGGGCTCTCCAGAGAGATAACACCCCTAGTGCTGTCGAGTGTAGTTGATGTGTATCAGTACAGGGTTGCTCCTAGAGCTGTATGTGTCGGATTCGTGGGTTCTGGTAGGCCCTTAAGGTTCGAACACTGGGGTGCGCATGGAGATTACGCCTTCAACCTCACCGTCTCGCAAGGAACTAAACTACTAAAAGAACTGCGCAAGAGACACAAGATTTATACTGGTTCGGGCCACCGTTGTGGTGTAATACCCTACTCCAGTGTGTGGTTTGTGGATTGCCTCCTGGGGCTGGTGATGATGAACAATACAGGGAAGAACAGCCTCGCGAGGGTCTGTTCTTGGCTGGGGTGATGAACTGCTAGGGGGAGCTCGGTCACCTTTCTCTCTCTCTCACTCACTCTCTCTGCTTGCGAACCAGATGAACCAAGTGATCAAACCCTTTGCTATGTGGGCGGCTAGTCCTATTTATAGAGGCCCTAGTCCTCTTCCCAAATATTGAGCGGGAAGGGAGCCAACAATGGCGGGCTAATTTGAAGGGGGACAGCGAGTACACTTATCCTGACAAAAGCAGTCTCCGCCTGCCAAAGGCTCTGGTGATGACGCCGTGCTGGGCTCCATGGTGACCTGCGTCTCGTAGTCCTCCTGGTCTTGGTCTCGTTGCACCGAAGTGGGAACCTTTGCCTGATGCCTCGGTACTCCGCGGCTGCGCTTGCCCCCTTTGCACCAAAGAGGAAAGAGGGACGCTGCGCGCGCTGGCACCCGCCTGGCACGCTGAGTCGTCACGGCTTATGTGTGGGCACCTCGCGAGGTACCCCGCCTTGATATCTCCTCCTCCTCGCTAGCCAGCCTGATGAGGCTTTGCCTGAGGATGCGTTGTGTCGTCCGTCTCACGAGTCTTGGCCCCTCGCGAGGGTCTTGAGTCTTGTGTTGATGAAGATGGGCCATGTTGGGCCCCCCATTGCGCCACGCTGTAGGCCGCAGGCAGGCAAGTCTGGGGACCCCCGTTCCTAGAACGCCGACAGTAGCCCCCGGGCCCAAGGCGCGCATGGACTTGGCCGTGCCGAGAGGCGAAAGGGCAAGGGCGAAGTGCCGCGGGCCCTAACAGCCTGCGGCCTTGGGCGCCGCGTGGCGGTTGATTGGACGTGGGCGGCACCGTTCCCCCACGCTTCCTTATTGTGCGCCCTGCTAGAAGGACTGGTAGTTGCACACAGCCGCTCCCCTTCCCGTTGCTCGGGCACCCCCTGTTCTTCCTTCCTTTGAACGCCTGCTCCCGCCTTCAATCCAATCTCGAATCTTCCCCCTCCTTCCCATCGCCATGACTCCGACGAGGAAGGAGAGTGGTGAGAAACCCATGCCTTCGTCTCGCGCGCCGCCATCGGTGGCCCCCGCCGTCGGCCAGTCGACCGTACTCAACCAAGAGTGCCTGGGCAGGGACAGCTTGGCCCTGGCCACCGTCTTCAATGAGTGCGGGAGGACGACGGCCTGGCCCACATCCCACTTCTCCATTGACAGGATAGCAACCGAGGTCCCATGTCTCACCGACGCCTTGTGGGCGGGTCTGGTTCCCCCCTTCTCCGATTTCTTCAATGTCGTGCTCTCCCATTATCAGATCCACTTGATGCATCTAAGTCCTGAGTCCATCACCCTCCTTTCGGTCTTCGCCTTCGTTTGCGACGCCATGGTGGGCATCCCTCCTACGGTTGCCCTGCTGCGCCACTTCTTCTCGCTGCGTCTTGTCGACCCCTCCCAGCGCTGGGCGTGCACGAGCTTTGCTGCCGAGCCTGAGACCGAGGCCTCTGGGATTGACTTCAAACTCCCCCAGCCCGCGGCTGGGTTCCGCGAGCGGTGGTTGTACATGGACGCAGGGGTGCCCAGCCCCCGGCTATCGGAGCCGACCTCGCCTGCCATCCCCAATTCGGGTTGGGGCCAGGAGACGCTTAAGAACCCACGGCTCGTCTTCGTCTGGACTCGCTTCACGCTGCTGAGGAAGCTCGGGGTAAGGGCGCCCAAAGTGGTGAAGGAGTTTCTGTTGTGCCGCGTCGCTCCCCTGCAACGCCACTCTTGCCGGATGTGGGCCTTCCGTGGGTGCGAGGATAACATGAGGCTCCAGGAAGAAGACCTGGCTCCTGCGGCGCTGAAGTCGACGCTCTTGACCTTGGCCGGGGAGCCCAACCCCGGCAACGTCCGGCAGGGAGGGGCCCTGCTGTATCTCTGCCAGAGTAGGGCTGACTTCATGAAGCAGATGCCCGTCTTCGATGAGTGCGGGCTACGTCCCGTCGGCCTCCAAGGACCTCGCGAGAATCCAGTGGTGGTGACTGCTCTCTCAATTGGCCAAGGCGACTCCTCCTCAAGTGGCGGAGTAGGGAGGCAAGAGGCGCCTGAGGCCGAGGGGGCTCCTGATGAGGCGGCAGCGCCTGGTGACGCTCGTGAGGAGACAACTCCTGAGGCCCGTGCCGCTGCGGCCGAAGGTGGCAAGCAGCCACTCCCAGCACCTGGGGCTGAGGCCTTGGAGGCCCCAACCGCGTCTTATGGTGGGGTAATAGAAGGCATGTGCCAGGCAGGCGCCCCTGACGCGGACCGCTCCACTGCTTCATCCTCGCGGCAGGTTGATCCTTGCACTCTTCTCTTGGGTCGCTTCCGCGTGGACTTTGAGGCCCTCTGGAGGAAGAGGGAGGCCCTGGGTGATGACTCCCCTTGTCGCGTGTTGAAGCGCAGGAAGTACTTTGCCACTGACGAGTAAGTCTTTTTCCTTTCTCGCTCCTGATCCTCTTGTTGCTTTTGCTGATCCTTGCTCCACAGGCCCCTTCCGACTGAGCTCGCGGAAGTCGCCGAGGTGCCGCCTCCCTTGGCTCCGGCTCCTCTACCGTCCTCCAATGCTCCGAGCAGCTCTGCCCTTGTGGGAGGGCGTCTGATTGGGCGGACCATCTCGAGGTGCACCGCGGCCCTTCGTTCCCCGCGCTTCTCCTTCGCGGGCCCTGTCAGGGAATAGCCAGTCTGTCGGGTGCCTCCCGTCTGGTCGTGGACTGTGACTGGTTGAGGTGCCTCCTGCGCCCCTCATCTGGAGATGGGCTGGCCCTAGGCCGGCCTTCTGATGCGGCGCGCCCGGCCATCGCGAGGGTGGCAGCCCCCAGCCCCCTGCCCGGAGGAGGAACGGTGACTCGCAGCCCCCAGCGCTTGCTTGGGGCGGATGATGGTGTAGAAGATGTGCTCGAGCACGCCCGGGAGCGCCGCGCTCGCCGCCAAGGGTTCCTTCGACGAGCGGCTGATGCGGTAGATTTGCTTGGGGAGGAGCTTGCTGACGAAGACGCTCGCCTGGAGGCCGAGGGCCTGCGCTTGGCCGCCGGGAGGTGCGAGCTGGAGGCCGCCGTCGCCCTCGCGCGTCGTTAGCGTGACCTCGATGATGAAGAGGCGAAGGCGTTGCTGGAGGCCTCTCGAGTGGCCCATTCCCAGGCCATCGAGGAGGCCCGGAGAACTGACGGGTGGCGAGAGGTGACGGAGGAGCGGGCTCGCGAGCTCCTGGCCCGGTGCCACTCGCTGGAGGAGCAAGCGGAGCGGCACGAGGCGGCCCTTGCGTCGATGAGGGTGGCTTCTGGCGACTCGGCTGAGCTTCAGAAGCGCGAGGAAGCGTTGGTGCTGGAAGCCGCCGAATGCACCCTTGAGTACGAGCGGCTGGAGACGAGGGAGCGCCTGGTGACGCGGGTGGAAGACGATGTCGCTGTGCGGGAAGCGCGTGTCCTGGAGGAGGTTTGTCGTCGGGCGGCGACGACGCGCCAAGGCCTCGAGCGTGAGTTCGAGGGGAAGCTGGGGATGATCCAAGTTGAAGCCGAGGGCAGAAACGCAGCCCTGAGGGCCCAACGGGACGAGGCGATGCGGCGGGCCGACGCCTCCCTAGCCGCCCTTGAGGCAGCGCAAAAGGAGTTGGCCGCCTCCCAGGCCGAGGTGCTCCGTCTTCGCCAGCGGATGGAGGAAGCTGATGCTGTTGAGCATCAGAATGCCGACGAAATACGCCAGCGGCGACTCCTGGAGCACGCGCACGGCCCCATGCTCACCACGCTTAGGGAGAGGGCTAACGTGGCCTTGGGCAACATCTGCGAGGCGGCCGTCGGTGAGCCGCACACGATCAACTATGCCGGTAACCTGCAGTTCTTCATCGCCGTGGTGACGCAGTTGGAGGCACGGTCGGCCAGGTGTTTGGCCTGACGGTCGTGGGAGCATTTTGGGAGGGGAAGCCCCTCATGTAAAAACTTGTGTCCATCATGTCAGTAGTAGTCAAATTGCGCGCGCGCCTGACGGTGGGCTGGTTTACCTTTGCTCCACGCTGGCCCCGAGGCGGCCTGCAGGAGGGCGCGACGCCTTGGGTGCTCTCTAGTTGGGTTCTCAGGATGTGAGACCGTTTTTGATGAGAAACTTCACAGGCGTTGGCCTTCTTCACAGGCTCTGGGCCTTCTCTTGAGCGCAATGACTTCACAGGCACTCGCCTTGCTTCACAGGCATCGGGCCTTTTCCTCGAGCGCGAGAGCTTCACAGGCACTCGCCTTGCATCACAGGCACCGGGCCTTTTCCTCGAGCGCGAGAGCTTCACAGGAACTCGCCTTGATTCACAGGCACTGGGCCTTTTCCTCGAGTGCGAGAGCTTCAGAGGCACTCGCCTTGCTTCACAGGCACTGGGCCTTTTCGTCGAGCGCGAGAGCTTCATAGGCACTCGCCTTGCTTCACAGGCACCGGGCCTTTTCCTCGAGCGCGAGAGCTTCACAGGCACTCGCCTTGCTTCACAGGCACTGGGCCTTTTCCTCGAGCGTGAGAGCTTCACAGGCACTCGCCTTGCTTCACAGGCACTGGGCCTTTTCCTCGAGCGCGAGGGCTTCACAGGCACTGGGCCTTTTCCGAATAGGACAACCTCCGCAGGCACCCGAAAATCCTCCCGAGAGGGAGCAACGGAGGCAGCCTGGGCTGCGCTCGAGCCTGGCCTGACCCGACTCGCGAAGGGCTCGCGAGGGGAGGCAGCTGTGGCAAAGCGGTAACCAGAACGCGAGAAATGGCTCGAGCGAGAATAAGCACCCCTTCCCCAAACACACGCAAATCTTGAATTCGAATCCAACTTAAATCCAGCGAGAGAAAAGTTACAGCCAAAGGGAAAGGCAACAAAAGGCAGACAAAAGGCCGCGTCCGGCACCTAATCTAGTCTTGGACGTCTTGTTACCAGCGCGGAGCTAACTGCTGTCCACTAGGCGTGGGAAGCAGCCCCAGGGCCTGAAGCCGGCACCCCTGAGACTCCAGGGCGTGTACAGCCCCACTAATTATTACGTGAGAGTGTCACGGGGCGGCGAGCTTCACAGGCACCGGGCCTTCTTCACAGGTACTGGCCTTGCTTCATATCGCCAGACGAGGGCCCCGCCTTGCGCCACACTCTAGTGCCATCAGCAACGACCGGAACCCAAGACGCCGCCCGATGGGGTAGAGCGGTCGCCAGTGGTTCCCCCGACGACCACGGGTCCTCTGCCAGGGGCAGGCCCTGAGGCACCTCCCCAGCAGAGGGCCTACCTCCTAAGAACGCCTTGCTCCGAATGCCGCGGTGGTGATGTCGGATCCCGGCCCCTCCCCTGCAGCCCCCTGCACCCTCCTCCCGAGGGGTAGGAGACTGTAGGAGCGGGGCAGCCGCTTGCCGCGGTGACCTGCACCTCCTGCGATTCATGGTTAGCGTATACCTGCCCCTGAAGAGTTAGCGGTGCCCAATGATCGTTGCCTCTAGCGTGGCCAGCGGGTTCGTCCCGGAGCTCCTGGAAGAGCTCAGCCTCCATTGCCTCGTCCCCCCAGCTTGGACCGAGGAGCGAGCCTTGTCCGTCCCCGTGAGGGTGCCCTTGGTCTATCATGAGGGGCACGTACTCTTCTGTCGCCGCGCATCCCGAGTGCCACGCCGCGACACCCCGCATGCCACGCAGTCCCACCTGTCATGCCTACTGCGGGGTGGCAAAGCGGCCGCCCTCCGGGGCCGCGGGTCGCGTTGAGTCCTTCTTCTTCGCGGGCCGGGGGCGGGGGCAGCGCCGCCGCCGGTCCGGTGCTGACAGCCTCACTGGCGTTGGAGCAGCCTTGGGGCCTGCAGGCGCGCGCGGAGCCCCCGTGCGGGTCGCCCTGGGCTTCAGATGGGAGCTGGGTGGAGAAGGGGTGAGCCCCCGAGGAGGCGAAGCCCAGGAGCTCCGCCACTCGCTCCAGCAGCGCGTCGTGGCCGCCCTCCGGTAGTCTGCACCGTAGCAGCTCTCGGGCCACCGTGAGCGCGGCCCTCGAGTTCGCCTGCTCCCGGCACGTGTACGACGTCGTTGTCGCGGCGTGACTGGAGGCCCTCGCTGCCGACCGAGCCTGCCGCGGCGTAAGAGTCGTCGAAGTCTGTCCGCGTCGCCCGCGGCCCACGAGCTGCCTGGGGCGTGGGTTCGCCCGAGGCGAGCTGTTCCACGCGGGCGTGCCACGCAGCCCATGGGTCAGGGTTGCCCTCCTGGTCGCCAGTCATGGTGATGAAGAGGCGACGGGGCACGGAGTGGTGGAAGACGACCTCCGGCGCACCCCTACCTGGCGCGCCAAATGTCGGATTCGTGGGTTCCGGCAGACCCTTAAGGTTCGAACACTGGGGTGCGCACGGAGATTACTCCTTCAACCTCACCATCTCGCAAGGAACTAAACTACTAAAAGAACTGCGCAAGAGACACAAGATTTATACTGGTTCGGGCCACCGTTGTGGTGTAATACCCTACTCCAGTGTGTGGTTTGTGGATTGCCTCCTGGGGCTGGTGATGATGAACAATACAGGGAAGAACAGCCTCGCGAGGGTCTGTTCTTGGCTGGGGTGATGAACTGCTAGGGGGAGCTCGGTCACCTTTCTCTCTCTCACCCACTCTCTCTGCTTGCGAACCAGATGAACCAACCGATTGAACCCTTTGCTATGTGGGCGGCTAGTCCTATTTATAGAGGCCTTGGTCCTCTTCCCAAATATTGAGCGGGAAGGGAGCCAACAATGGCGGGCTAATTTGAAGGGGGACAGCGAGTACACTTATCCTGACAAAAGCAGTCTCCGCCTGCCAAAGGCTCTGGTGATGATGTCGTGCAGGGCTCCATGGTGACCTCCGTCTCGTAGTCCTCCTGGTCTTGGTCTCGTTGCACCGAAGTGACAACCTTTGCCTGATGCCTCGGTACTCCATGGCTGCGCTTGCCCCCTTTGCACCAAAGAGGAAAGAGGGATGCTGCGCGCGCTGGCACCCACCTGGCACCCTGAGTCATCACGACTTACGTCATGGGCACCTCGCGAGGTACCCCGCCTTGATATCTCCTCCTCCTCGCGAGCCAGCCTGATGAGGCTTCGCCTGAGGATGCGCTGTGTCGTCCGCCTAACGAGGCTTGGCCCCTCGCGATGGTCTTGAGTCTTGTGTTGATGAAGATGGGCCATGTTGGGCCCCCCATTGCGCCACACCGCAGGCCGCAGGCAGGCAAGTCTGGGGACCCCCGTTCCCAGAACGCCGACAGTATGGAGGAAGAAAGAAGGCATGCCAAGGCTTAGGATGCTCCCTCTCCTTGGGTGTGGATTGCTATGTGTGTGTGAGTGGGTGAGTGATCGATCGCGTCTCTGTATGCATGAGGGATCCTAGGGGTTTTATAGGACAACCCCCTGGGGGTATAATGGTAATGTTACAAGGACATGGGGTCGGGTTGTCATTGTTCGGGAAGCCGGCACTAGGACCCGCCGGGGGTCAGGAATCGCCGGGTTCTCTGGGCGTGGAGCCCGCTGGGTACAGGGCACTGTTGGCCATCTTGTCGATCGTCAGGGAGTGCCCGGGTTGAGTCAGCTACAGTGGCGCTCCATCAGGTCGCCGCTTGCTGGCATCATTGGTGACGATGGTCACACTGTTGCCACACCGGCCCTAGTCAGTGGGTAGGTGGGCCACTGTTGCCACGCCCCGGCTGACCAGAGGCATGCGTGGGGCACTATTGCCTTGGTCATCGGTAGATGGAGACTTGTCCCATCGTATGAATGGGATGGGACAGGAGCTGACCCATGGCTGGGTTGAGGAACGCGCCAAGGGTGAAGCTGGCTTGTTGGAGAAGTCTTCATATGCCGGGTTCAGCTGTCTTGAGCTAGTTGTTGAGGCTGAGTTGAGGAGTCTGACCGGGTTGAGGAGTTTGGCCGGGTCGAGGGGCTTGGCCGGGTCGAGGGACTCGGCCAAGCATGAGCTGGCTTGAGGGGCGTTGCTGGCCCCGTTGTTTTTGAAAAGGATCCAGGTTCCATTGCCTGCCTGGGGTTCATCCCCCCGACAGGAGTGGAAGAAGTAGTTGTGTCTGTGTGTGTGAGAGAGAGGGGGTGGAGTTTGTCTGATCGGTAAACAAATGAATAATGATAGTTTTATAACTGGGATGCAGACGGAAAGGAGACCGCAACAAATGTTGTGTCTGCAGGAGAGAGTAATTTAAGTGGTATGAGTCATATCTAGAGAGATATAGGGTGTGTGAGAGAACTCCATAGAGAGAAAGGCAAAGTGAAAGACAAGTGAGATTGTGTGTGTGGCGGTGAAAAAGAAAGGTTAGGTACCTAGTGATACCAGAGAATGGTAGAGACGTGAGAGATAATGAAAACCGTGTAATGTATAATGATAGGGAGAGTGTGACACTTCTCAAGGGAGATGTAGAGAGACTATGTTTGCGAAAATAGGAGAAACATGCATGAAGTGAGCATGCGGGTGAGCTGGAGAAAAGAGAGTGATAGCTACATGAAAGAGCATGCGAGAGAGATGGGCGTGAAAGTAGTCAACATAAAAAGGATTCAGATATTTGAATTTGAGATGATGATACACGTAATTCATACTTGAACGAAAATTGATCTATCAAACATACATACTCATATGAACTCACGTGCATCTATGTTATTTAATATGTAGATATTACTGACCCATACATTTTAGTAGAACATAATTTGGTTTAATTTTTTTGAATTCAACCTTATGATTTTGACATCATTGTATTTGTAAATCATATTATATATATAAAGGAGCAGAATTCTTTTTTGCGCTTTTGAAAGTATACATAAAAATGATGTATATAGAATTTTATCCCAATTGAAAATGGATCATGCCCGAACAAAAATAGAATACAAACTGGATTCCAATTGAGTTGGCAAGGTAGACATGCACTCTTGCTCTGCAAAAATTGGAACGAAGCGGAAAAAGTCGCAGTAACCACCCGAAACAAAAATCTGCGAGACGGAATTACAGCCTATCCCTGACACGCAAAGCCTAACCCTGACATGCAAATATACATAAAAAATGATGTATATAGAATTTTATTCCAATTGAAAATGGATCATGCCCGAACAAAAATAGAAAACAAACTAGATTCAAATTGAGTTGGCACGATAGACATGCACTCTTGCTCTGCAAAAATTGGAACGAAGCGGAGAAAGTCGCAGTAACCGCCCGAAACCAAAATCTGCGAGACGGAATTACAGCCTATCCCTGACACACAAAGCCTATCGGCTCGATTTCTATAGGTTTTGATAGGGGTAGGTTTGTAATTTCACTCAAACATGACATAACCGACTCTCACCTAGATTCATACATGTTGGGAGCCAAAACACAGTGTCTCCTCGATCGAAATCGACTCCCTCCCCGATTCATACACGGTGGGCGCCAAAACAAACTCTCGTCGACAAATGTTCGGTGTATGCGAGATTACCATCCTATCCCCAACCGACTAATATTGCTGTGATGTAGGAAATTTTAAACGGGGGCTAAGTTTGTAAATTTCCTCGCATTTGAGACAAACGCGCCCTGAAGAAATGGTTCCCCCCTTCCTCTCTCCTTCCATTTCCCCATTCATACTCTGTGGGCGCCAAAACACCCTCTCCACCCCAGCCTCCTCCGTCCTCCACCCCATCCTTCGGTCCTCCTCCACCATGTAGGAGCTGATACCCCGACGCCATCGTCCATTATAAGAGATCGGCCTCTCTCATCCACGGCTTCGGACCAAGATCCTTGCATCCCATCTTCTCGCTTCATCACCGCCGTTGTCCACCTTGCCAGCTCCGCTCCTATACGACCGTCTCGTCCACCGCGCCCTGCCGCCACCGTCTACCCTCCTAGATCTGCTTCCATGCCGCCGACAACCATCGCTACCACAACACTGTCAAATTCTAAGCAGATGCATACACGGCGCCGCACCAGAGGCGGTACTCTTTCGTATCTGCTCAATTTATTTATCGTGGCAAGAAAATAGATCGCCACTACTTTACTCTGATTTCTTGTCCATCACTTACTTTGTTAGTTGAAAGCAACCATTGGTTGCGAAGTTGCCTTTGATCGGTTTGCACCTTCAGATCCGCCATGCCACGCTCAACACTATACTCATAATGCTTATGGTTTTACGCTTTTATATTCCACACTAGTCAAATGACAGTAGACTAAATTTCAAAATTAGGTCAGTCGATTTTTCAGAGCTCGCCGGAGTTCGTCGGTGCGAAGGAAGGGGCTGGGTGGGGAAGGTGGTTGTGCGGGGCAGTGGTGGGTCCTCGCGCGAACGAAGAAAACTCTACGTGGGTGGGGGCGGGGTGGGGTTGGGGGTGGCGGAGGAACACAAGCGGTGGGGGCGGTTCAGGGGAGGGCGGGGGGGGGGGGGGCGGGGCCAGTGGTTTGGCCGGCGGCCCGTGCGGTGTTCTGCATGGGAAGAATTAAAGACGAGGAAGAACAAGAGTTAGGAGATGTAGGATCTTCATCCAACCGCCTGAAATGGTCGACTTACCAAAATGACAAAAGTCACGTGACTTGCATGCATACATGCCTTTATATTCAATACCATCATCATAGCTTCTTAGCACTGCTCCTGAATCCATCGAGCTAAACAACGTGCTACTCATAATTCCAAACTTGTTGCTCAAATATGAATCTGACATGATGCTGATATTACTAGAATAGATAACGTTTAATTAGTCAGATAATGTTCCTACTTTACTTTCAAAAAGCACGTGCACCACATATAGAGAGACAACTGGGAGTTGCATTCTTAATGCGCTCTGGTTCATCATGTATGGGCATTGTGCAATGAACATTTTATTATCCAAAATCTGCTTGCTCTTCTTTAGCATGTTCCTCTTCCGTTCTTCTCTAATAAGTACTCTCTCCGTTCCTAAATACAAGTATTTGTTTAGATTCCATCATGGACTACATATGGAGCAAAATAAGTGAATCTACACTCTAAAATGTATCTGTATACATCTGTATGTGATCCATAGTGGAAATCTCTACAAAGACTTATATTTTGGAACAGAGGGAGTATGATAGTAGTACAGTATATTCCTTGTAGTGAAGATGAGCTGGGACATTTGCAGTGTAGAGGTCTATACGGTCGGTTGTGATGGACACTTTGAACTCTTCGGTCCTCTTTGATTCATAGGATTTGGTAAACATAGGAATAGGAATTGTAGTGGCCCGCCCACTTGAATCCTATAAGATTATCATGGAAATGCGGCGAGCTGTGTCACCTTTGAGAGTTACACTGATATTAACAGTGCCGCACCTTCAGTTGAAGAGAGCTGGTATCCGAAGCCTTTCTAGCCATACCGGCAATACTAGCACATATATTCTAGCAAGTTCCACTTTGCTGAATTTACTCCTGATGCTTACGGTTTTCCCATTATATCTACACTGTGATCTGTGTAGCTACTTTGTGTCGCACTAGCAGCAGTCCACTCTTGAAGCTAAACAACACACAATCATAAGTCCGAAGCTTACTTCTTCAAATATGAATTGTGATATGATACTGATATTAGTTAACAGACACACATTTAATTGGTTAGGTAATGCTCCCTCTTCATTTTCCAAATGCATGTGGCCACATATAGAGAGACAGCATGGAATTGCATTTCTTTGGGCGATGTGATTCATCATGAGTGGGCAACCAACATTGTATGCAATGAACCGGAACCTCAAGAATATGCTTCCTCTTCTATTCTTTAGCATGTTCCTATTTTGTTATTCTGTATTTAGTACGGACAGTATGTTCCTTGTCAGGAAGGGGAGCAGGGACATCTGCAGTCAACAGCTGATAGAGCTGTCTTGTAAGTGATCGATAGGCTTTCAATTAGTAGTGACAATACAACACCGTATTTTCTAGCCAGTTCCACTTTCCCGATTTATATATCTTGGTTATGGTGTACCCCTTTTATGTACACTACAATCTGCCTAGTTGCTGTGTGCTCTTGTTATCATGGTTTGGCAATAAACTCACCATACAGTATATTATGAACCTATCATCTGCCAACTATCCTTACTTCTGGAGCCTATTTTTTGTGTACTTGTGCCAGATTATATTAACGCGCGCACCATATTACATTACACGTGAGCTCTCTCATCAGAATCCAGTGATAGCACATAAGGGTTTACAGGGGCGCCCCTATATTAGAATATCCTCTGCGTTACTAAGATAATCTCACTACTATTTATGTTTTCATGCTTCTCAGATATTATACATAATCAAAGTGAATATCAGAATCTGTGCATCAGAAGAATATTGTGGAACACTACAATGACTTACAAAATTGGCACCAAGGCATTGAGTGCCATTCTGGATGCAATGAAACTCATACGCTCCCCACCTGTAGATTCTTGTTCAAAATATGGTCCTAATGACTATTTTGACCTCAAGGAGTCAAAGGTAGATGGCCTGTCCTGTTCACCCATCAAGGTGTCTGTTCTAATTTGGCGAGGTTTTCTTGATTGCGCATATCTTGCATAAGTTGTCTTTCATTTCTTCTACTTTTTTACATCGCCATCTGCTTAGTTTACTCATCATATATGTCAAGATTCGGGCCCTCTCGATGGAGGTAAAACCCTACGTCCTGCTTGATTAATACTGATGATATGGGTAGTACAAGAGTAGATCTACCACGAGATCGGAGAGGCTAAACCCTAGAAGCTAGCCTATGGTATGATTGTTGTTGTGTATGTTGTCCTATGGACTAAAACCCTCCGGTTTATATAGACATCGGAGAGGGTTAGGGTTACACAAAGTCGGTTACAATGGTAGGAGATCTGCATATCCGTATCGCCAAGCTTGCCTTCCACGCCAAGGAAAGTCCCTTCCGGACACGGCACGAAGTCTTCAATCTTGTATCTTCATAGTCCAGGAGTCCGGCTAAAGGTATAGTCCGGCTATCCGAACACCCCCTTATCCAGGTCTCCCTCAGTAGCCCCCGAACTAGGCTTCAATGACGATGAGTCCGGCGCGCAGATTGTCTTCGGCATTGCAAGGCGGGTTCTCCCCCAAATTCCGTGTACCTGTTGAATAAAGTCCAGTTTCTTGTAGATGTTGTGCTCCTTGGCTTCTACGCCTAATAATGGCCGCTTCCCACGTGTCAAACGAATATGAAAAGTCTGAGTGTTTTTACATCCACACCCCTAGCCACGTAAATGAGCTGCCCTATTTAAGGGGACGAGGATTTAGATCCAAACCACACCTTCTCCCCTTCGCGAGTGTTCATCAGAGCGCATCCCACAAAGGTCCATTCCACCATGGCCAGCCGTCACAACTCCTCCCCTCACCCTTCCAGCCCTAAGCCTGGATATTGGGAGAGATGCTCCATCCCGCATAGCGAGCTAGTACCGCTCCAGACCAAGGGATTTCTCCCCCGGGCCTATATGGTCCGGTTCGAGCCGGTCTTGCCGTCTATAACGGCGGAGAGCAAGCAGAGAGTGCCCCTAATCCCTCCAAAGGAGAGCGGGTGTGCCTCGTCCCTTATTTAATAAGGGGGCTCAGATTTCCAATCCATCCATTTCTCCGGGGGCTGCTGGAGTTCTATAGCCTCCAGCTACATAATCTCACGCCTGCCTCCGTATTGCATATCACGGGCTTTGTAGCCCTCTGCGAGCTGTTCTTGGGTGTTGAGGCTCATTTCGGGCTGTGGAAAGAGCTATCCTGCCTCGTGCCCCGTTCCAAGAAGGGGTCAATGTATCAAGTGGGCGGAGCCGAAGTGTGGCGCATCGCCGGGACCGGATATCTGTCCGGAACCCCAAAGAAGGCGTCCGAAGACTGGCCCTCGGAATGGTTTTATATAGAAGACGTCCCACTGCCGGATCCTGTCCGGATCAGCCTCCCTGAATTCGACAGTGCTCCCTTGAAGAAACGCCTAAGCTGGCGTCCACGGAGCCCTCAGAGGGAATGTGACAGGGACGTTATTTACCTGATGGGCCGGATAAGATTGTTAGCTCATTCTGGACTGGCCATGATCGGGGTCATGGCCGCATGCATCATGCGAGGGGTGCAGCCACTACAGTATAGAGGCCACCCCATGTTGGACTTCAACGGGGAGGAAGACAACACCCGCTATGGCCGTAAGGGGCCGGATTCAGCTGCGGCTCTAATAAAGACCTTGTCCGCTTTGTACAAGGGAGAAGAGGAGGATTTTCTCCACGTCGACCCAAAGGGTGGATTTTCCATGTACAATCCTCCAAGCTGGGTGAGTGGTCACATCTTGCCCATCCATTTTATATCTCCATTGTTAAATATTCAATCTAGTGATTTCAACGCAGGAACTGCGCCAGGCTGTTAAAGAAATAAGCAGCCCTCCTCCACAACCCGAGGACCCAGGACGGTCCCTCGACCCGGACTCTCAAGAGGATCCAAACTTTTCGGTGGAGCTGATTGATGGAGTGTTCCATCAATTGAGCAAGGACAACGCCTTGGTGGCCATTATGGCTGATTACCCAAGGCTAATCCCAGCCTCCCAGAAACCGGAGGCTGATCCTGTGGCGACAAGCCAACGAGGGACCGCAGGGCCCCGTGGGCAGAAAAGAGGTGCAGTCCGGACCGAGACGTCGGCGCAAATGTATGGCGCGCCCCCTTATCCTAGGTGTTACACCTTCAAGGAACATTAACACTCGTGCTCTCTTCAGGACAAAGAGACCTTGCCGGACTGGATTCGTAGAGGCTGCCAGTCGCGCCTCCACCAGCCAGGCTCCAAAGCCTGGTCCGGAGGTGAAGGCGAGCATAATGCGCGCACCGGGTGCTCCTCCGGCGGAGGATGTGGACAGCTTGTCTGCCACCAACTCTGAGGTGGAGAGTGCCATGAACCACAGGCATCGCCGGACAATTCTACGCGACGCTTGTTTCTCCCAAGAGGCGTTAGATGCCTTCAAACCGGGAGATGCGTACCTCCTTGCCGCTCAAAATGGTCTAGCCAGAGCCACGGAGCAATATGTAAAAGACATACGGGTAAGAAATTTTTGGTAATTATATATTGATACCAGTAGCCCCCGAGACTTGAAATAGTTAGAATAACTGATTTAAGGATCATTTGTTATGTAGGTTCTTACAGAAAAGAATTCCATACTGTCCAAGGAGCTGGAAGAGTGCAAAGCCCAACTCGAGGCCGCACTAGCCGCGGCAGGGGAGCCCAAGGAGACCCCCTTTGGTAATATATACTTCGAAAGATAAGTATTCTGCGAAGCACGGCATGGGTGCAAATTTGACAAATGAAACTGCAGATGGCGCCGGATTGAATCCGGAAAGGCAACACCTCCTACGCCAGCTAAAGTTTGGTGAGAAGGTGCTGACAAAGGTGAGGCAGGAGAAGAACGATCTCCAAGATGCCAACACCAAGCTGGGCGTCGAGCTGAAAGATGTTCGTGCCCAGCTGTCAGACTCCGTGAAGGAGAATCAGCGGCTTCGTCTCGACATATTTAGTAAGTGCTTGAACGAACCTTTGAAAGAAAGTTCGGCGGGGAAGTCGACTAACAGAGCAATATCTGTAGGTGTGCTAACAGCTCGTCCTGCAGAGGAGATGCCCGGTTCTACGGGTGACCTTCTTCCCGAGCTCTCGCAACTGCTCGATCGATTTCGGCAGGCGATGCAAGGCGTCGCCCAGGCCCTGTGGCCATCCGTCTCCATGCCCAAAGGTCTTGGAGAGGTTGCGGAGAAGCTAAAGGGATCACAGCGGTGCTTCCGATTGTGGAAGATATCGGCCTGCCGTCAAGGCGCTAGGGAGGCCTGGCCATGGTGAAGACGCGGTACGCAAAGGCTGACCCCAACCACATGGCCGAGGTCGGTCCTGTAGGGCCCGATGGGAAGGAGATCCCTGTAAGCTTAGTATACGGCCAAGTAGAGTTGGCCGCAAAGTATTCCTAGTAGGACTGTAAATTAGACAGCCTGTTAGATGGTATTGAAGAGGAATACAATCAGTCAAAATGACTATGTAATTTAATTGACATTTATAATGCCTTCTAGCCGGATTGTAGATCATTTGTCATGGCCGAACTTTTCGCTTCAGCCTCGGGACCTGACGGTCCGGAGTGTGTCCGAATTCCCATGCGGTTATATAGTAACCGGGGAATGCATGGAGACCAGGCGTAGGGGTCATTAGTGCTTGAACAGACAAGTGCCCGACTAGTTATGTTATATTACATGGTTAGTAAGAAACATCTTCCAGGGAGAATAGTTCTGTTGGGGTTCCTTTCCCTGGGAGGCATGCCCTAAGGTGCATGTCCATGCTGCGAAAAGAAACGCAGGAAAAACATCTGGGGCGTATAGATAAAAATAAAAAAAGATCATCTTTAGTTCACCGACCGAATATTCCCTTAATAACGCTAGCTTTCGGCTTCACCCAGTCTGAGGTACACGTCCGGCTGACCCGGCAGTAACAATCACAGAGGTGCTCCCTTTACCACCTAGACGAACAATCGGGAACGTAGGGGTAAGCACATGAGCCAGGCAACCCAGCTTGGCCAAAACTTAAGTCATATCGATGCATATAATGGTGAATAAAAGGTACATGCGGAAGTGTGACACATGTGTTGGGCATGAAGCCTGTATGAATAAGCTTCTATTTAAAGAAGCCCCCAGGTTTAATGAGCGCGGATAGCGCGTCACTTTATGAGCCTGTAAAGGCTATAAGAGAGGGAGAGAGAGAGAGAAGAAGAGAAATGTAAGACAACAAATATATAAAAAATGGACAGAGGAAGGAGACGAACACAGAGTCCGGCGCTAGGCATAGAATCTTCGGAGACGGGCTGCGTTCCATGGGTTTGGCTCGAGTCGGTTATCCGATGCATCCCGCAGGTGGTACGCTCCACCAGTCAGGACTTGGTCAATTATGAAGGGACCTTCCCACTTGGGCTTGAGTTTGTCCTTTTTCTTGTCCGCTAGTCGTAGAACTAATTCGCCAACATTGTAATTTTTGGCCTGTACTTCTCTGCTTTGGTATCTTCGAGCCTGCTGTTGATAGAATGCGGAACAGGCTTTTGCCACGTCATGCTCCTCCTCCAATGCGCCCAAGCTGTCCTGCCGATCGAGCTCGGCTTCTCTTTCTTCGTACATGCGCACTCGAGGTGAGTCATGAATTATGTCACAAGGCAAAACTGCCTCTGTGCCGTACACCATAAAAAATGGTGTGTATCCGGTGGTGCGATTCGGCATGGTCCGCAGCCCCCAGAGTACGGAGTCGAGCTTCTCTACCCAGTGCGTGTTAGATTCCTTGAGGGACCGCACTAATCTGGGTCTGATGCCGCTCATGATAAGACCATTTGCACATTCGACCGGGCCGTTAGTTTGTGGGTGATAGACGGAAGCATAATCGAGCTTGATGCCCATGTTTCTGCACCAGAGTTTTACCTCGTCGGTCGTGAAGTTCGTGCCGTTATCAGTGATGATGCTGTGGGGGACGCCGTAACGGTGTACAACCCCGGATATAAAGTCTATCACCGGTTCGGATTCGGCCGTCTTAATAGGCTTGGCTTCTATCCATTTGGTGAACTTATCCACCATGACCAGTAAGTATTTTTGCTTGTGGGTTCCGCCTTTAAGGGGTCCAACCATGTCAAGCCCCCAGACCGCGAAGGGCCAAGTAATGGGGATAGTTTGGAGGGCGGTGGGTGGCATATGGCTTTGGTTTGCAAAGAGCTGGCAACCGGTGCATCGTTGGACCAAGTCCTGAGTGTCTGCCCGGGCCGTCGGCCAATAAAAGCCCGTACGGAAGGCCTTGCTTACAAGGGACCGAGCTGCAGCGTGATGACCGTTGAGTCCAGCATGAATTTCAGCCAGGAGGTTCCGCCCCTCCTCTTCGGAGATGCACCTTTGAAGGACTCCGGTAGTGCTTTTCTTATAAAGCTCTCCCTCGTGGACTCTATAGGCTTTGGATCACCGCACTATGCAGCGTGCTTCATTTTGGTCCTCGGGGAGTTCCTTCCTAGTAAGGTAGGCGAGGAATGGTTCTGTCCACGGGGCGATGATGGCCATTATTACGTGGGCTGAAGGTGTTATTTCATTGGCAGAGCCTCCGACTGTGTCAGTATGTTCGGTGTCGGGTAGTGCGGTTGGGTCCGGGCTGTTATTGTTCGGCTCCCCTTCCCATACTACGGATCACTTGAACAGCCTTTCCAAGAATATGTTGGGGGGGACTACATCGCGTTTTGCTCTGATGCGTGCCAGGACATCTGCCGCCTGATTATTTTCCCGGGCTATATGGTGAAATTCAAGCCCCTCGAACCGAGCTGACATTTTTAGGACGGTGTTGCGGTAAGCTACCATTTTTGGATCCTTGGCATCAAAGTCTCCATTTATTTGGGATATTGCAAGGTTCGAGTCCCTGCGCACCTCTAGGCATTGAATGCCCATGGATACTGCCATCCGGAGACCATGTAAAAGGGCCTCATATTCGGCTGCATTGTTGTAGTCCGTGTACATAATCTGGAGTACGTATTGAACTGTGTCTCCTGTGGGGGACGTCAAAATGACGCCGGCCCCAAGTCCGGCCAACATCTTGGAGCTGTCGAAATGCATGATCCAATTTGAATATGTGTCGTACTCTTTAGGGAGTTCGGCCTCCGTCCATTCTGTGATGAAGTCGGCCAAGACTTGCGACTTGATGGCGTGCCATGGCTTATAAGTTATGTCGAACGGGAGGAGCTCAATGGCCCATTTTGCAATCCGGCCCGTTGCGTCACGGTTGTTTATAATATCGTTAAGTGGTACTTCCGAGGCTACTGTTATTGAACACTCTTGAAAGTAGTGTCGTAGCTTCCGGGATGCCATGAATACCGCGTACGCAATCTTTTGATAATGCGGGTACCGTGATTTGCAGGGAGTGAGGATAGTGGAGACATAATAGACCGGCTTTTGAGGGGGGAATTTGTGTCCGTCCGCTTCTCGTTCGACGACGAGCACTGCGCTTACAACCTGATGTGTTGCTGCAATGTATAATAGCATTGGTTCACCGATGTTTGGCGCGGCCAGGACTGGGTTTGTTGCCAGTATGGCTTTTATTTCATCGAGTCCGGCCGTGGCTGCATCCGTCCATTTGAAGTGTTTGGCCCGTCGAAGGAGGCGGTAAAGGGGTAGGGCCTTTTCTCCCAAGCGGGAGATAAAGCGGCTTAGAGCCGCCACGCATCCGGTCAACTTTTGTATTTGTTTGAGGTCCTTTGGGATATGCAGTTGCGACAGAGCTCGGATCTTGGCTGGATTTGCTTCAATTCCTCTACCGGACACAATGAAGCCCAAGAGCTTTCCGGTTGGAACGCCGAAAACGCATTTTTCCGGGTTGAGCTTGATGTCGTATGTTCGGAGGTTATCAAATGTGAGCCTCAAGTCGTCTACTAGAGATTAAACATGTCTTATTTTGACGACCACATCATCTACATATGCCTCCACTGTTTTGCCGATCTGGCTTGCCAGACATGTCTGAATCATGCGCTGATATGTTGCGCCGGTGTTTTTTAGCCTGAAGGGCATCATGTTGAAACACAATGGGCCGTATGGTGTGATAAATGCCGTTGCGGCTTGTTCTGGTTCTGCCATCTTGATTTGATGGTAGCCGGAATATGGGTCGAGGAAACACAACGAATCGTGTCCTGCGGTAGCGTCGATAATTTGATTGATGCGGGGGAGGGGGAAGGGATCCTTTGGGCAAGCCTTGTTAAGGTCTTTAAAATCAACACACAAGCGCCAGGATTTGTCCTTCTTTGGTACCATCCCCAGGTTTGCTAGCCAGTCCGGATGTTTTATATCTCTGATGAATCCGGCCTCCAATAGCTTTTCAAGCTCCTCTCCGATGGCCTATCTCTTAGGCTCGGAAAAACGCCGAAGACCCTCTTTGACAGGTTTGAATCCTGTTTGATATTTAAGATGTGCTTCGCCAGCCTGCGTGGGATTCCTGGCATGTCTGAAGGGTGCCAGGCGAAAATGTCCCAATTCTCTCGTACGAAATCTCACAGTGCGGTGTCTACGCCAGGGTTTAATTGTGCCCCGATGGAAGCTGTTTTATTGGGGTCCGTTGGATGGACTTGGAATTTGACTATTTCGTCCGCCGGTTTAAAGGAGGTGGACTTGGATCTTTTGTCGAGTACCACATCGTCCCTATTCACCGTAGAGAGCAGCGCAGTCAGTTCCTCAGCCGCTAGGGCTTCGGATAGTGCCTCGAGGGCCAGTGCGGCTGTCTTATTTTTGGCGCGGAGTGCTATGTCCGGATCACTAGCGAGAGTGATGATCCCGTTAGGCCCGGGCATCTTGAGCTTCATGTACCCGTAATGGGGTATTTCTTGGAAGATTGTAAATGCTTCCCGCCCTAGCAGAGCGTGATAACTGCTGCTGAACGTAGCCACATGGAACGTGACCTCTTCGGACCTGTAATTATCCGGCGTGCTGAACACCACATCTAGTGTGATTTTTCCTGTACAGCGCGCTTCCCCACTGGGGATTATTCCTCTAAAGGTTGTGCTGCTTCACTCAATGCGGTTCCAGTCTATTTCCATTTTTGAAGGGTTTCCTCATAAATGAGGTTCAATCCGCTGCCGCCCTCCATGAGTACCTTGGTAAGATGAAAGTCGTCCACTATTGGACTGAGGACCAATGCGGCTAGTGCTCGGGCTGTTCGGAATTTAGGTTCATCACTGGCGTTAAAGGTAATAGCCGTGTCACTCCACGGATTTATTGTTGCTACTTGGTAGACTCCGGCAAGGCTACGGAGTGTCCTTTTTCGCATATTATTTGATGCGAAAGTCTCGAAGACTGTTAATACCGTATTGGTGTCTTTGGGGTGGCTTTCAGTGGCCTTTGGAATTAGGAGATTTTCACCAATTTTGGGCACCTGCCGGAGTATCCAACATGCTCTGAGGCTGTGAGTTGGTGTGGCGTCCTCTGTGCTGTGAATTTTACAGGGTCCATTGAGCCATCCTTCCAGTATGGTTCCATTCCCTGTGGAGGGTTTTTGCTTTTTAGTGCTTGACCCGGGTGTCTGGTGATGATGCACCCTTTTATTTCAGACTGGGTTTGTATTCAGGGCCGGATTGTCCCAAAATTTGATTTCGGTTTTCCAGGCGCTTTCCATCACACAGTACTTTCGTACAATGGACGCCAAGTCAGCGAAGTGTGTAATATCACGGCAACTTATGGCGTTGAGTATTCCCTTGTCCGTGCAATTATTGCAGAAGATTGAGATTGCGTCTTCTTCACGGCAGTCCCTTAGCCTGTTCTTAACCAGGAGGAATCTGGCCCAGTAATGATGTACTGTTTCATCGGGCTCTTGCCTGATTTTGGATAGATCGCTTATGTTGGGGTGGGTGGGTGGAATTAAATCCGAAGCCTCACCGCATCTAAGGCTCAGAGGCCTAGGAATTTCCGAACTCAAAAATTTGGATTCCTGAATGCTGTCCAATGAATCCAGCCCGTCGCCTGACTCCAAGTTCAGGTCTTGAGTGATATCCTCCCCTCCGCGGGTATCCGGCTTGGAGGGATCGGGAATCCGGACGTAGCGAGTCCTTAAGATAGATGAAGGGTCGCCGCACTATCCCTCTACCACGGCAACATGATGGGTGACTTGGGGAGAGTTAATCTCTCTCAGATCGGGTTTAGGCCCAATCTGGTCATAATCCATAGCGACTCCCAGGGTGGCGAAGCGATCCAAGAGCTCGGTTATGGAGGAGAGCTCCATTGGATCTAACTTCTCGGCGAGTTCCGAGCTGACATGAAGATTGTTTTCGATCACTCGAGAGGTCATAGTCGGCGCAGAAGCCGAACAGGCGGTCATAAGAAAACCACCTAGCTGGAGGGTTTGGCCGACAGTCAAAGCTCCCTTAGCAACGGTGCCGTCTTTAAAGACGGGGCGAGGCATCCTTCCTGATGGCGACGACACAGAGGAACTCTCAATGAAAGCACCAATGTCGGTGTCAAAACCGGCGGATCTCGGGTAGGGGGTCCCGAACTGTGCGTCTAGGCCGGATGGTAACAGGAGGCAAGGGACACGAAGTTTTACCCAGGTTCGGGCCCTCTCGATGGAGGTAAAACCCTACGTCCTTCTTGATTAATATTGATGATATGGGTAGTACAAGAGTAGATCTACCACGAGATCGGAGAGGCTAAACCCTAGAAGCTAGCCTATGGTATGATTGTTGTTGTGTATGTTGTCCTACGGACTAAAACCCTCCGGTTTATATAGACACCGGAGAGGGTTAGGGTTACACAAAGTCGGTTACAATGGTAGGAGATCTGCATATCCGTATCGCCAAGCTTGCCTTCCACGCCAAGGAAAGTCCCTTCCGGACACGGGACGAAGTCTTCAATCTTGTATCTTCATAGTCCAGGAGTCCGGCTGAAGGTATAGTCCGGCTATCCGAACACCCCCTTATCCAGGACTCCCTGAGTCATCATACCAAGTTTTTCCACTCAAATGTTGTTCTTGTGCATAAGAGATCAAAAAGGAAGAGGGTGATTGCCGAAGCTGAAGGAGCACCAGAAAAGTCCTTGAAAAATGTGGTGGTACCGGAGAAATCAGACAACACCCCACTTATATTGGCTCAACAACCAGTGAGACAAAACATAGGACCAACTCCACTATGTTGTACCCATACTTCATTGGCCACACCACTAGCCCCACCACACAAGACCTGCACTCCAGCAAAAGGTATGCCGATTTCAGTTGCCATAGCACCAGCCATACCACAGAAAAATCCCACTCCAGTAAAAAGTACAACAAGTACACCGGGCGAAGACCTATCCCAACTGTAGAGATGGCCAATTCCTGCAGATTGGAACCCCATTCCAGTTGTTCCCAGTTTAAAAGACAATGCTTTCAATGTTTTTAGGGACTACGTGCATATATTCCCATCATGGGAAGATTATAGTGAAGACAAACACCATTTTCACATCTTCCTGTCCCACTTACGTGTAAGTGCTATTATTCATGGTGATTATTTTCCTGTTTTCTGTTGATTGAACACATCAATGATTTACATTGTTGTAAGTAGGCGAGGGTCAATCTGGATAGTCATGATGAGGAAAGCTTGCTTGCGCTTTTCAAGGAAGCATTGCAGTAGTATCGGTGTTACCTGAGGAAGTCACACTTTGATGGCAAGTCTATAAATGAATTTCCGGTGAAGTCTCCTATGCTAAATTTAGAATACATTGAATGGAAAAACCTTGTGTTGCACTTGTCTCGTTCACAAGATGAGGTATTGTCTATAATATCACATGACAATTTGAACTTCTACTTTTCCGCATGTGCCTTACAGATCTCTTTTGCAGGAAATCTTCTCAAAGAAGAATCCCGATTTGAAAAGGATGACAGGATATCGCAAATATGTTGCCCGCTGCTTTGCTCTTGTTAGTACCTATTGTCCTGTATAACTGTACTTGCATTCATACCTGGTTCATTATGTCACAACAGTATGCATGATAGCTTGCTTATCAATTGTTCGCTCCAAATTATCTGATCTGTATGAATGTTTACATTAGTGTAGAATATATCCAATGCCACTGAATTTTTTTAGCTCAGCATTGTTCTTGTAAGTACCTATTGTCCCTTATCAGTCTACTTATATTGACAGCTAGTTGTTCATGTACCATCACTCTGCAGCTTATTTTCCTTTTCCCTCTATTTTTTGCACATTAGATCTCTATTTACTCTTACCATAAGGTTGGATAACACCGATGGTACTGAAGAAGTTTAGCTATGCATTGCTCTTGGTTGTTCCTTTTGCATGTATCATTGTACTTACATTTATAGCTACTTGGTTATGTAGCATCACTCTTCATCTTATCTTAAATCTTCTCCATTTTTTCTTATATTATCACATCTACATTTATTCTTAACAAAATGTAAAATAAAGGCAATGCTTATGAAGAAGATTATGTGCTAAACTTCTTGAATTGTCCCCCCCCCCCCCATCAGCATGGACAAGGGCTTTATAGAGCCAGTCTTCACCAATAATGTAAGTCTGTCCTTATCATGCCTTCAAACTTTGTTGTGTATATTTGGTTAGGCATGACTGTAGCAACTGTTTATTTTTGGTGTTTGCATCAAATTGCATGTTTAAAGTTCATTATGTAGTTCAAAAACAAAAGTTTGACCTTCTTAATTTAAGTTTTCAGTTGTACAACCAAGTTCCTTCTTCATACCATGTAAATTAAACTATGCAAAGCAAGTGATCTTCTTTTGCACTGCATGTATGCTTCTGTTCTTGATCCGTAATCCAGTGGTGTGGTGAACCTACCCACTACAGCACAATGTCATATTCTGCAATGTCTTAACTATGGACAATGTCATAAATTGAAGTGGAATATTTAAGAGGTAATATCACTGGTGGTCATACAACTTGCGTTGGATGTGCAGTTTAGTGCTAGAACTATCAAAATACGTTTTTCTGGTCATACAACTTGCATTTTGGTGCACATACGGTCATTCCCTCCGTATCCGCTGCTGGTGTGGCAAGCCACGTATGCACAGGGCCACTATCAGTGAGCGAAAAAATACTGAAGCAACCCGCGTGTGGTAAACATGCACGGGCGCCCCTCAAGTTGTTTCTATGTGCGCAAAACAACCCCAAAATCACTGGCCTTTCAGTTTGACTCCCACCGCTTCATTTCCTGATCGTACAGGGGCGAAGGCTGAGGAGCCAGCGGGTCACGGCGGCCGTCGTCGGAGGAGATGAGTGAACCACGCCGTCGATGTCCGGGCGAAGCAGCGCCGTCGTATGGTACACCTGCCCCCTCACTGGTCTCCGCCATCTTGTTTTTCCTCTGCTCGCCGCCGTCTTCTTTGTGCCATCGTCTTCCGTTGTGCCAAGTTAGGTCGGTGTTTGTGCCCTTAGGGTTCTTGGCAGATGTTCAATTGTGCTAGGGTTCAGCTCCCCTGTAGCCATTTCAAGGTGAAACTCCCCTGTTTGCAAATCGACCTAGGGTTTTGGAAGGGGTTATGAAAGGACGCAGTTTTTTAGGTGTAAAAGTATGATAAATTTGTTGTTTCGCTATGGTTTATGATATGATCCTATTTGGTTGGATTATGTAGCTAAAATTGTGTGATGTTTCTGAGATGCAAATAATGTTGTTTGTACTCTGAATTTCTGAAGAAAAAAATGTAGTAAACTGAAAAAAATTCACACTGAAGACGTGTACTCTGAATTTGGCACTTAAATTGCTATTTCAAGTATGTGTGTTGTACTTGTAAGGAGAATTAGGTGAATATGTTAACTGAATATCAAGTATGTGTGTTATACTTGTAAGGAGAATTAGGTGAATATGTTAACTGAATTTCAGGTATGTGTGTTGTACTTGTAAGGAGAATTAGGTGAATATGTTAACTGAATTTCAGGTATGTGTGCTGTACTTGTAAGGAGAATTAGGTGAATATGTTAACTGGATTTCAGGTATGGGTGCTGTACTTGTAAGGAGAATTACGTGAATATGTTACCTGAATGTCAATTCCTTCTGTACTTTTGTTGTACTGATTTAGTTGCTAACAGAATTTTTTGTTCATTACTTTTTTGTACCCCGCTTACTGAATATGCATTATTTTAACAATGTAGGTGATTTTGACAGTTTCTTTACTGTTGAGATTCACCACAAGGGTTTTTGTGGGAGTGAGAGCAACAAGACTTACATGGATTATGAGGTTGACTGGTTTGACATGTGTGACAGTGACACATGGTCAATGCTATGGATCAATGACTTTCTTTCACAACTAGGATGTGACATGGACGCCTCCAAAATTAATGTCTATTGGTTGCAACTAGCGAAGAAAATTGCTGATGGCCTTAAGCTTATCACTTGTGATGAAGATATGGTGCTGATGATTACTGCAATAGTAGAGCACAAGAACTTAGTGCTTCTAGTATATCATGGTGAAACCCTGCAGTCAACAGATGATGATGTTCTGATTACTGGAGTTACAGAACTGCCGAAGTGTTGGAAATATGCCCTAGAGGCAATAATAAAAGCATTATTATTATATTTCCTTGTTCATGATAATTGTCTTTTATTCATGCTATAATTGTGTTATCCGGAAATCGTAATACATGTGTGAATAAATAGATACCAACATGTCCCTAGTAAGCCTCTAGTTGACTAGCTCGTTGATCAACAAATAGTCATGGTTTCCTGACTATGGACATTGGATGTCATTGATAACGAGATCACATCATTAGGAGAATGATGTGATGGACGAGACCCAATCCTAAACATAGCACAAGATCATATAGTTCGTTTGCTAGAGTTTTTCCAATGTCAAGTATCCTTTCCTTAGACCATGAGATCGTGTAACTCCCGGATACCGTAGGAGTGCTTTGGGTGTACCAAACGTCACAACATAACTGGGTGACTATAAAGGTATACTACGGGTATCTCCGAAAGTGTCTGTTGGGTTGACACGGATCAAGACTGGGATTTGTCACTCCATATGACGGAGAGGTATCTCTGGGCCCACTCGGTAATGCATCATCACAATGAGCTCAAAGTGACCAAGTGTCTGGTCACGGGATCATGCATTACGGTACGAGTAAAGTGACTTTCCGGTTACAAGATTGAACGAGGTATTGGGATACCGACGATCGAATCTCGGGCAAGTAACGTACCGATTGACAAAGGGAATTTTATACGGGGTTGCTTGAATCCTCGACATCGTGGTTCATCCGATGAGATCATCGAGGAGCATGTGCGAACCAACATGGGTATCCAGATCCCGCTTTTGGTTATTGACTGGAGAGCCATCTCGGTCATGTCTACATGTCTCCCGAACCCGTAGGGTCTACACACTTAAGGTTCGGTGAAGCTAGGGTTGTAGGGATATGAATATGCAGTAACCCGAAAGTTGTTCGGAGTCCCGGATGAGATCCCGGACGTCATGAGAAGTTCCGGAATGGTCCGGAGGTGAAGAATTATATATAGGAAGTGCAGTTTCGGCCATCGGGGGAGTTTCGAGGGTCACCGGTATTGTACCGGGACCACCGGAAGGTTCCCGGGGGTCCACCGGGTGGGGCCACCCATCCCGGAGGGCCCCATGGGCCCCCCAAGGCCCACCCCTTGCACCTAGGGTTGAAACCCTAGGGTGGGGTTGCTTCCCACTTGCCTTGGGGGGCACTCCACCCCCCTTGGCCGCCCCCCCCTAGGAGATTGGATCTCCTAGGGCCGGCGCCCCCCTAGGGCCCCTATATATAGAGGGGGGAGGGAGGGCAGCCGCACCCATGCCCTTGGCGCCTCCCTCTCCCCTCCAACACCTCCTCCTCCTCTGTCGAGCTCGGCGAAGCCCTGTCGGAGTACTGCTTCTCCACCACCACCACGCCGTCGTGCTGCTGCTGGAGCCATCTTCCTCAACCACTCCTTCCCCTTGCTGGATCAAGAAGGAGGAGACATCATGCTGACCGTATGTGTGTTGAACGCAGAGGTGCCGTCCGTTCGGCGCTAGGATATCCGGTGATTTGGATCACGTCGAGTACGACTCCCTCATCCCCGTTCTTTGAACGCTTCCGCTCGCGATCTACAAGGTATGTAGATGCATCCGATCACTCGTTGCTAGATGAACTCATAGATGGATCTTGGTGAAACTGTAGGAAATTTTTTGTTTTCTGCAACGTTCCCCAACATGAAGGTCATTACTCCCACAAAACCCAATGGAAAAGAAAATGTTAGCTGGTCAGAGAAAGGAAATAGTCCAATTAAAAAGGTATCAAGGAAATCAAGGAGGAGGATGACATATGGTGAAGGATCTAGTTCTGGGTTTGCAGCTCAAGTGGAGGAGGAATGTGAGGATGATGGTGATAACAATGAAGAAGAGGAGAATGTTGAAGAAGAGTTAACAGATGAGGATTTTTATGAGAGTGACTATGATGTTCAAGATGGTGATGATGACCCTTTTGAGAAAAATGTTGACAAAGATGTTGATGATCACAGAGAAAAGAATGAATTTGCTGACTATGAAGCAGAACTTCCAGAAGATGCATTGGAGCACAGTCATTTGAATATGTCAATAGCAGAGAAAGAGAAGCTGAAGCATAAATTTAGTGTTTTCAACCCTAGAACAGACTTGAATGCACCAGTGTTTAAGCTAGGGATGGTATTCGCAGACATGATAGAGCTCAGACATGCTCTAAATGCATATAGTGTCAGAAATAGAGTGAAGGTGAGGAAGCTCAGAAATACTAACATGTCATTAGAGGCTATATGCAAGGATGACTGTACTTGGTACTTGAAGGCAGGCAAAGACAACAGATCCAGCAGCATTCAGATCAAGAAGTACACTGACAAGCACACATGCACAAAAGAATGGGACCTGAAAGTTCTTGTAGCTCCATTTCTTACTAAACAGTTCAGAGACAATGAGAAAATGCCCTTAAGGAAGTTTTCAGAGAAGGTGGAACAAGAATTTAACTTAGTTGCTCACAAAAGTAAGTTGGGAAGGGCAAGAAGAGCAGCTGTGGAAGAAATTAGGGGAGAAGATGATGATCAATACAACTCAATGTGGGACTATGGGCATGAGCTGAGAAGGAGCAATCTAGGGAGCCAATTCTTCTTTTGCATAAAGAAGGTTTTTGATGGTCCCTTGCCTGATTCTAGTTTCATTGCAAATGCTAGAGACACAATCCCTGTAGGCAGGGTGACAACAGCAATGACAAGGGGCAGGGTGAGGAGTGTAGCTACTGCAGCAAGCAATGTAACAAGAGGAGGCTCGGCTCAAAGGGGAGGCAATGTACCAAGAAGAGGAAGAGGGGCAAGAGGAAGCATAGGTGGAAGGAGAGGAGGCAATGTAACAAGAGGAGGTAGTGTTCAAAGGGGGGGGTGTTTCAAGAGCTACAATAGGAGGAAATGTTGCATCTGGAAGCAATCCTCCCAGAGGAGCAAGGGCTGCTGCTCCAGGATTCTACAACTTGCTTTTTGGAGCTGTCAATCAAGAATCACCTCTCTTCATGCAGGCTAAAGAGGAGGTAATTGTGAGCCAAAATGCACCACAAGATGCTCTGTTTCGTGAAGGCTGGCCCGAAGACCTGCATGATTTCCTTTCGTTGTAGTTTTCATGACCGTGTGATCAAGTTCATGAATGAACTTTTGTTAGCCATGAATGATCATGTTCATGAATGAATTGCTCCTTTTGATGGGGTTAAGCACTGCTCCTTTTGATCACCTTTTTATGTTATCAAGACAAGTGAACTTGTAGTTTCGAGCAACATATATTCCAGTTAATTATGGATGATGTTCTGTTTGTTTCAAACTATTTCAGATTTCTGTCGAGCAACGTATTGATGGTCCATGTGTGTACAATCTTCATGACAGTTTCAGATTTTTTGTCTTATTTTAATGGTTCAATTATGTACAAAGTTGTGCCAAAATTCAATTGAAAACCGTAGCAAAATTCAGTTGAAACATGTGCCAAAATTTCAGTACTGAACTGTGCCAAAATACTGTACAAAAATTCAGTAAACTTTGTGGCAAAATTTAGTACTTGTACAGACATCCAAAAAAAGAGTGGCCTGGGGTGATTCGTGTTGGAAATATGCCCTAGAGGCAATAATAAATTAGTTATTATTATATTTCCTTGTTCATGATAATCGTTTATTATCCATGCTAGAATTGTATTGATAGGAAACTCAGATGCATGTGTGGATACATAGACAACACCATGTCCCTAGTAAGCCTCTAGTTGACTAGCTCGTTGATCAATAGATGGTTATGGTTTCCTGACCATGGACATTGGATGTCGTTGATGACGGGATCACATCATTAGGAGAATGATGTGATGGACAAGACCCAATCCTAAGCCTAGCACAAGATCGTGTAGTTCGTTCGCTAAAGCTTTTCTAATGTCAAGTATCATTTCCTTAGACCATGAGATTGTGCAACTCCCGGATACCGTAGGAATGCTTTGGGTGTGCCAAACGTCACAACGTAACTGGGTGGCTATAAAGGTACACTACGGGTATCTCTGAAAGTATCTGTTGGGTTGGCGCGAATCGAGACTGGGATTTGTCACTCCGTGTGATGGAGAGGTATCTCTGGGCCCACTCGGTAGGACATCATCATAATGTGCACAATGTGACCAAGGAGTTGATCACGGGATGATGTGTTACGGAATGAGTAAAGAGACTTGTCGGTAACGAGATTGAACAAGGTATCGCGATACCGACGATCGAATCTCGGGCAAGTATCGTACCGCTAGACAAAGGGAATTGTATACGGGATTGATTAAGTCCTTGAAATCATGGTTCATCCGATGAGATCATCGTGGAGCATGTGGGAGCTAACATGGGTATCCAGATCCCGCTGTTGGTTATTGACCGGAGAACGTCTCGGTCATGTCTGCATGTCTCCCGAACCCGTAGGGTCTACACACTTAAGGTTCGATGACGCTAGGGTTATAAAGGAAGTTTGTATGTGGTTACCGAATGTTGTTCGGAGTCCCGGATGAGATCCCAGACGTCACGAGGAGTTCCGGAATGGTCCGGAGGTAAAGATTTATATATGGGAAGTCCTATTTTGGCCA